>NC_140561.1:36149736-36749736 GCF_057381845.1 Rhamphochromis longiceps
GTGGAGCCCCAGATCGAGGGAGATTATCAGTGGTCTTGTATGTCTTCCATTTTCTGATGATTGCTCCCACAGTTGATTTTTTCACACCAAGCTGCATGCCTATTGTAGATTCACTCTTCCCAGTCTGGTGCAGGTCTACAATACTTTTCCTGGTGTCCTTCGAAAGCTCTTTGGTCTTGGCCATGGCGGAGTTTGGAGTCTGACTGTTTGAGGCTGTGGACAGGTGTCTTTTATACAGATGATGAGTTCAAACAGGTGCCATTCATACAGGTAACGAGTGGGGGACAGAAAAGCTTCTTACAGAAGACGTTACAGGTCTGTGAGAGCCAGAGATTTTCCATGTTTGAGGTGACCAAATACTTATTTTCCACCCTGATTTACGAATAAATTCTTTACAAATCCTACCATGTGGATTCATGGATTTTCTTTTTTCACATTCTGTCTCTCACAGTTGAAGTGTACCTCTGGTGCAAATTACTGACCTCTGTCATCATTTTAAGTGGGGGAACTTGCACAATCGGTGGCTGACTAAATACTTTTTTGCCCCACTGTATACTGCAAAGCAACATATGCTCAAAATATGCTTAAATAAGACAAAAACAGGTCAGGACAGTGTATCTACAGTTAAGTAACTCTGAAGTACAAGGAAGTTGTGATTCAAAATAAAAACAACCATGGATTAAAATAGTAGAAGGGACTATTTTGATGGGGCTTATTGCTTAAGGTAGTAGTGAGACGTGATCCAGAAAGTCGAGTTGGAGTAACAGACTGTGTTTGAAGGCCTATCAGCTGGAAAAATGTTGCACAACCATTAGTAAGACTCAAAGGCAGTAATCGTAATGACAGCTGTGCTGTCAAGATAACTGTCATAATAATGAAGGGAGAAATAGTAGAAATATCCTAAAAGTGTCCTTGCTTGGACAATGTAGCTCCATTCTCTATGAATGTAACTCGTGGATCGAATGTGGCCCGATAATAGGGAGGCGTAAACAGAAACTGCCACTGGGAATACAGTTATTATGTTGAATCAATTTAAAACAATGTATGGTATATCAAAAAGGATCAAAAACAAATCAAAGGCTACATTTTTTAAAGTAATGGACATAAACACTTCACACATGACTAATTATAAAGTTTTACATGCAAATCTGTTCACAAGTGTTCAAGGTGTCTCCAGATGCCTGGTGTAAGTCTCTGCAATAATTAAGCTCATTCCATAATTTTCAAGCATGTCTGGAGTCACTGCAGCCACTGCAGTTGTTATGCTACCTACTGACAACCAGGTCAAACTCACGAATCCCCACTTTCTCACAGTACATGTTTTGATCATAAACGGCTGTGGAATCAAAGACGTCTGAAATTGGCAGATTATTTTTGATACACCCTGTATTATACCAACATTTTGGTAAGCAGGTAATATGAGCAATAATAATCTTGTGGCTACATGCCTTAAATGCAGTTTTAAATGCAGTTCTTGCTCCTTCTCAATTTAAAGAGAGCTATGTGAAAAGTGATTTCATACAATATACGAATACATGTGAAAAAAAGCCTAAATGTACATTTCCAGATCATATGCAAATAATTCTTAAGGCACACATAAACCCCTAATTATTTATTTGGTGAAAAAGTGTTCAACTGTCTAACATATTCAGAGCTTATTTTTTATTATTCTAATTAAATAATTACGGAAATCGACTGCGTCTTTAGCATTTTGGGACATTGTAGTTCTCCAAAACAGTGCTCAGTTTTGGATTGTATCTTCAGTGCTCTCTGTGCTGCAGCTGCCTCATTTTGTGTTTGTTTTACCAGCAGTATGAACGGGATTAGAAGTGTGTGTACAGAATCTCTCAGTCATCAAAATCCTTTAACTGTATTCACTGACCCTGCTCACACACACACAAGACTCCATACACTTCAGAATGTAGTGTTCATACAGAGTATTTATGCATGTGTGTGCGCATGTTTCGGTATTAAAGACACATTGTGATTGGACTGCATTTTCCTGGTATGTCTGCTCTATTTTTCATTCACTGTGTATATATGGGTGCCTGAGTATGTGTACAATTTTGTGGTTTGACTCCATTATGTCTGTGAATATGAAGTAATTTATACAGTTTGAGCAATAAACACAAATACCAGCTTGATGTGGTTTTAGAGGAACTGACACCAGTACAGCACAGTTACTCACACAACAGCAGTAATCACACAAAGGAAAAAATCCTGCAATCTTTGTAAAAAATGGCCACTAGGAGAGCAGAACTGTGGTCAATACTCAAAAGTTAATGTTTCGCTATATACAAAGGTCTCCTAGTTCTGAAAAATGGTCTCAATTCTCAATAATTGGGAGCCAAGAATGAAAAAAAAAGATCATCAATATTCACAAACAGCAGTCATGATAAACAAATTAGCAAAAACACACCACTGAGCTGGAAACAATGTCCTCACTGTTACAAAGAAGCTGCCTCATCTCAGAAATAAATGTTTGGTCCTGAATAAAGCAAAACACACTAACCAATTTAGATCATTTCTGCTTGATTTTAGTTCGATCATGATTGCCAGTTCTTATTTTACCTCATCTAACCAGGATATTATGCAAGAATCCAATATGTGATGTGTTACGTCTAAGGGCAAATTACAAACTTGTCTCTTTCAGTGACTATCACCCAGACGAGGACTCTACATGGCTGCCCTTCCCTGCAGCCTACTGTAACCCATCTCTACCGAACAGGGAAGGAACATTGAAGAGTTTAAGAACAACAATCAATAAAAACATAAATATAAACATAACATAAATAAATAAACAATGATCATCTATGCTGTGAAATTATAGAATGAAAGGAGGATCTCATAAAAGAGGCAGCTTTTATTCCCCCAGACTTAGTGAGAGATATGTGGAGCTTTAAGGGATAATATCCACTCTGACACTGCTGATGTCATTGTCAAACTTGCCTGCCTCTGCTCCTCCAACTCACACAAACATATACCCACCACACACACACACACACACACACACACACACACACACACACACACACACACACACACACACACACACACACACACACCTCCAGCCTTCTGTTCTTACCTCTCTCCCTCCTCTTCTACTCTGTGCCCTTGGCTTTACAGACGAGCTCTGGATTAATTAACCAATTAGAAGTGGAGCCCCTGGGAGGCGTTTGAGGGTCCAATCCCCTTGTTGTCATTAGACACACATACATGGCCTCAATTAGGCAGTGCTGTGATAGGTCTCATTGACTGGAAGATGCATCTCCAGGAGCAGTGTTTGTCTCCCCCCTTGAGTGACTGAGTAGGTGAGTAACCTTTTAATTTAATTATCATTATTATCCTGATGTCCACTGTTTCTGCCTCCGCTAACCCCTCCTCTTGCCCTACTCATTTCCCCCGAGGTGCAGCTCGATTCAATTATATCGGAATCCCCATATTGAAGATTTTGAGCATCACTGTCTTTTCTCTTCTACGTTGTCTTTCTTTCTGCAGAGATCAATGTCCTCTCTGTAGCTCTAAGCAACAGGCATGTCAACTTTGTGTCTGTAAATTTACAGAAAGTCTGTCTCACATTGAGCCCATGCATTGTTATTGGTCAGGAACACAGAGGGAGAATAATGACTAAATGAAAGGATAAAAGGAAGAATCTATATCCTACCATGTTCATATGTTTGTAAGGTTCTTTCCCACCTTCTTAACTTGACTGACAGGGGCTGGATACTTGAGGACTGAGTGTACACTACAGTATGCTGTGTGTCAGCACTGATTGGCCTTATTAGGACAACACCGCAGACGGCCACGGACACAGCAGGGGAGTGTTGATGCTGCTAGAGACAAGACAAGACAAGTTCACCACTTCTCATCATTTACTCATTTGTCTTTTCACTTGGCCAGCAATCACAGCTGATCTCTACAGTATGTAACCATAACGGCTAAATGACAGCCTAACCTTTTGGTCACCAGGGGACACTAATGCAAGACTCTCAGTTTGTTTTGCTAGCATACTGAGCCCCACAAAATGTTTAGTATGTTGTAATGAGGCTCCAGTGGGCTGGTTAATGTTTTCATACATAATGTTGAGGCCTACAAAAATGAGTCATAATAAGCTAATCTTCTCAAAGTTGAAAGCCTGTCTTCACTTTGCATGTTGCTATGGCCCAGCCCCCATGCCACAACAAAAAAATGAAAGGACATGACAGTGAAAGATTAAACTGAGATATTACAAAATAAACAAAAAAGCAAACTGAAAAATGTCTGTTCATCAGTGGTGTTGGTGTGTGTGAGAGAGAGACAATGGGGAGACTGCCAGGTGTTGAGAACCTAAACTAAAAGAAAATCAGAACCGACAAAGAGTGTGCTATCACCAAAATGTGCTGGAGGGCTTTTATCCTGGTTCCCAGAGCAGGTGTGCCAGATCAGCTGTTTACCCCAGCTGAACTTTGCCATGAGTGGTTTGGAGACACCCATACAGCCAGAGTTGTCATTCCCATTGCTCCGCAGACCCCATTAAGCAGGGCTGCCATAGTGTTTTAAAGGCTGCCTACAAAAAAGAAGACATTTTTGAACTTTTATTGAGACACTATTTCACTAGAATATTAATATGCTAGAATATTAAAAACAGATGCAAATAATTTAAGCTATGTGTTGTTATACAGCAGTAAGCTATACAGCAGTAGGCACACCTGTTGTTGGTGAAAGGGAATTTGTGAAATATCCACACACACACAGGACACAACAAGAGAATACTTGTTTTACATGCTATGCATCCTGGGAGTAAAATGATACAAGGGTTTTATAGGAACCATAATTTACAGGGACACTATATTTTGGAAAACTACATTTAGAACAATTCCACCGTTAAGAAACAGGTAGCTAAACTAGAATATTCTTGACACAATAGAATAATGTGTGATGGCTTTGTTTGTGTGACCAAGTGATCCCGTGTCTCTTCCCCTACCATGTGTTTGTGATATCCAGAAAGCACTGTGTGCTGTGAATAAGCACAGGAGAAAGACAGGAAAGGAAAGTAGAGGTTTTACTGCATCCTGGTACATCCTGCCTTAATGAGGCCCCCCTCTCTGTCTGCCCATCTGTCCCCAGCGGGATTGGGTGCATAAGGCCCCATGTTAGTAAGCCGTACGCTTGCGTGTGCATGCATCTAACAAGTAACAACCTCAGTCAAAGTAAGAACAGCCTTGTTCTTACTTTGAAAGCTAATGTGCTTGATATGACAGAGAGAGGTTAAGTGTCCACTGTTTTTACAATTCATTGTCTTGTTTCTTTTTAATCGCACACTCTTGTCTGTTCTATGACACATGAGTGAAAAGCACATGTTTAGGATTCCCCCTCCATCTCATTTAACAAAGAAGGAAGGGGACTGAGTCATCCATTCTTACCCCCCCCCCCCCCTCCCCCCCACCACCACCACCACCACCACCCCACCTCTGATGACCCCTCTTCGTGGTACAGTCTCATTAGCCTGAGCTGCAGCAGCTTGTTAACCTCACTAATCGAAATAGGAATGAGCATAAAAGAGCCCAAGAATTTACTGCCAAGTCCACACATCAAAGGGGACAGCAGGGAGGGGGTATCATCTAGGAGACTGTGAGTGTGTAAAGGTGTATGTGTACATGCAGAAGAATGCTGATTTATGCTGATCAGTTTATTACTAGTAGACCTACTGCTTAAGACAATTTGCTTCTCGCCTTACACTATGCAGAAGAAGCTTCACCAGTGTCACAAAGAAACAAACTCAGCAAATACAACAAATTTCAGCTTCGGATTTTATTTTTTCAAAAACCTGATACTCAAAGTTAAAGTTTTCCTCTATCCACCTACAAAGTGTGCACTGCAGTAGCCTGGATCCTGTGTCAAATTCCCACAGTTCTTTAAATAATGCATGTGTAACAGAGACATGCTGCAGCGCGCCCTGCTCTCCCCATCTCTAGTGGAGCTGCCAGCACTGACGCCCATGAAACTAATATCGCCACTTCACCGCATCTGCGGGGCCAATCCTCTTTGCATATTCTGCAACAGCTGAGATCAAGGAACTATTTTGTTCCTTGTTCCTTATTTATTTGTTCTACTTCAAAAGGTTAAGAAAAAACAGAGAAAGATAACATGCACATCTTAAAGCTGCATCTTAAATCTCTTTTTCTCCAATCCAACATTTACATTATGATCAACCAACCATTAAGGAGCTTGAAATGCTATAATACAATATAATAATAGTTTTGCTCTTGGTTTATCCAGCAGAAAAGTTTCATTTTCTTCCACTGAAGGTGAATGTTGAATATCTTCAAACTATATACTGACTGTTATTGGGGGTTTATCATGAGGGATTTATATCCTCATAGTGTTTACATAATGAATCTGGTGATCGTCAGTAGGAAAATATTACTGACACTGCTCAAAAACTCCAAGGATCAGTTAGCACACCCCCTGTACTCCAGATCTATTCACTTGGTAGGGTGTGGCAGTCAACACTTGGCAAACTCAAAAATCCCAGAGGTGCAGAAAGCTATTTTGTCAAGGGGAACATGTAATCCATTTATTCAGTCATACATGTTTATCTTTTGAATCCGCTGTGTCACTTAAACTGTGCTTGTTTACTTTGTTTCATTTTCAGTGTCAGCACAAAGTTCTCTTTTTATATTATTCAAACAAAGTGAGATGCTGTGGTTTGGTTAGGCAGACCCAAAGAGGGATTTGGCTCATTCCAAGCCATGGTGCACCACAATGGCTGGTATGAAATCTGTTAATACCGGCCCACTCACTACTACCTGAACCCTCAGGTGTTTTTCAAGGCTGGTGCGAGTAGATACCTTGCCAAAACAACTCTTAAAAGAAGCTAGAAGTTTGTTTTTTTAGAAAGCTTCTGTATAAATAAGCTGACTTATTTTTACAGGACCTAATGGGAACAGCTGTATGCGCAAATCAACAGGATCTCACATCTCAAATGCATCTAACTCCTAACTCACTGTCAAAGGGGAATTTCATACACTGTTGCAATCTTTCATTTACATGACTGCTTGAATACTAGAATATTAGAATTACATTCGCACACTCAAGATGAAGTTTTATGAAGTTTTTATCATTACCTCACCTTAAAGGTATGACAAAATTTTGAGACCAAATGCAACTTTTTATATGCCCACCAGATATGTTTTCTAGCACAGGGCTGGGCCTCCTTTTGCCTGCATTAGAGTCCCTCTCTTAATTCTGTGTGAAGGTGCTGCAAACATTCCCGTGAGATTTTTGTCCATATTGGCATCAGAGCAACACTCTGATGGCTGCATATGCATATTCATAATGTAAATCAACTGTTCCACTTTATTTCAATGGTGCTTTGTCAGACTGAGTCTGTCGGTGTGATGTGCTTTCACAAATGCTCTTCTTCACATCTTGGTTGCAGTGAATGGTTGAGTTACTGTTCCCTTCTGCTCAGCTTGAAGCAGTCTAGCAGTCTGCACTGTTTTCTAGCAATAACAAAGCATTTTCACCTAGAAACCTTCTGCTTGTAGATGTTTGTTTTTTGTTTTTTTTTGTTCTTTTACTGTGCTTTCATGCGTAAATGCACTGAGCTGCCATGTGATTGACTGTCTGATATCTGCATTCCTGAAAATGCAACACCTAGATGCAGAGGAAATGAGAATGTAGCATATGAGCAGGATTCGAGCAGGATGCAAACTCTGTGAGTGCTCTGGCCTGTATTTGTTTGGTGAACTTTGTGCAATTTAAGCCAGTTACAAGAAAAAAAAATGGTTAAAAGACAAAAAGAAAGAAAGAAACAGTGAGATATTTGTATGGTTTGGTTGGGATCAATGATGCACACCTGTAATTTGGACTGCTTACAATTTACCAGTTTAAATAAGCCTCATAATAGTAGAGTAGTACTCCTGCAATGACAAACTTGTACAGAAATGTGGATGTAAGTGTTCACTGGTAAAACACAAATAATACTTTTTAATAAGGAAGCTGAGGTTGACTCATTTATTAAATGATTTTTTAATTTAACTGCTAGTGTGTCTATCAACAAATGCTTTTTTTGGGAGGCATTTTGCTGGTAAACATCCACTTCTTCACATGGGTCACTTCAAATAAATACAGAGCTGTTCTGAGGGATCATCTTCATCTTGTGGCTTAATCCTACAAACACTTGAGGTACTCTGAACATGTAGTGTACCAATAGTTTAGACTTTAGGTTCCACTATCCATTATTGCCACCTGTTTGTGTTACTTTATGCAGATACAAGGGCATTTATTAAGATATAAATGACTATATTTAAAAAAAATAAAAAAATAAAAAAATACAATGCTAAAAGTTTTAAATGGTGAGATAAATAATATAATTTATGTATTCTTTAATTAATTAGACTGCATATCATCCCTCCCTGCCTCTTTCTCCCATGTTTCCTGTTTTCTTAGAATTATTCCTGTCCATTAAAAGCATAACAACCCCATAAAAATAAATATTCAACAAGAAACACTAATTAATAAATATGATACCATCTGAAAATGTTTATGAAATTCTTTCACATGCTTAAAAAATGTTACATTGTGGTGTGTTGTCTTTGCCTGTGTGTTTCCCCCAAACCAATAAGGAGAGCACCCCAAAGGTCCTGCAGGAGAATAAGAATCACCTCATGAGTAAAATCATTTGTGAACAAAGTAACGTGATCCTGGCCAAGAGATCGAGCTAAAATGTCTTTTTTTCTTCCAGAAAGTTATTGCCTCCGTTTTCTAAATAATCAAGAGATTGTTAAAGCAAAATAAGTTCACATCATATTTTCTTATCTTACTCTGTTGTGTCAATGTGTGCGTCAATATCTTTTCTACTGTTTTCTGTCTGAAAACCAACAAAATCTGTTGTCCATGTGTGAATAGCAGCCAGTGACTGTGCCTTGTCAGGTAGGCTGTATTTGAATAATTTGATGAGACAAGGAAGCAATGACCATCAGACAGATCAGGGGAAGTGAGAAGAGACAGCTAAAGAAAACATGAAGCAGGGAAAATGTTTTCACACCCACATTTTAAAATGGGATAACTGCAGTTTGATTTAATTTTTTTTTAAAGTCTCGTTTTTTTTTTTACACTAATCAAGACTTTTAAAACTTTTAAGTGTTAAATTCACATTATACAAGACATACAGTCCTTGAACTGTAAGGCAGATCAAATACATCAAATATATATGAGTACAAGAGTAAGGTATTTGTTAATGCAAATTACGTGAACTGAATGGATTAAAGTAAATAATTAAGATGACTTATTAAACATATACGTATGTATGTATGTATGTATATATATATATATATATATATATATATATATATATATATAGATATATAGATATATATATGATAAAAAAATAGTAAAACTGTCATTGCACTTGTCACTTTGTGGCATGTCAAGAGAAGAGAATGTATTCAAGCCTATGGCAATGTGTGACCTTTTTGGGAAGCCCAGCGCAGTTTCCCTAATTAACCCGTCCGCGCACAGACATCCATATCCACTCACCATCCACACATGACGTCTTCTTCATTAGTCAGACATGGAGATCAACAGATTAATTTAATCTGCATAAATGCAAATGTCCTCCTTGAGCCTGATGGGCTTGCAGGGAGTTGTTAGAGCAAATTACAGTGTCCCCACAAAATGATGCATGGACACACCACAGGTTAATGCTAATGATATTAAATCTATTTATTACCTAATAAAACTCCTTAAAAAACATTATGAATACATTTTTATATTGATAAAATTCGATAATAAAAACAAACAAAAACATGTTTGCATCACAAACAAAGTCAACCCTGGTAAATTTGCAGGGAAATCATTGTCCATAGTTTAGTTATTCAATTACCCCCCCTCGTTTAAGCTAGGTCAGTGATTAATTAGTTTAAGCCAATGACCAGTGGAGGTCTTCATTAACAGTCTCGTTATTAGCACAAATTAACCCAGTTTGGGAGGCTCTTATGAGGCGCTTTAGCAGTCGAAGATCAAAGCAATGACAAGTCTGTGATGAACTCCAGGCATGACAAACGGACAGGGTTGCATCTTCCTGCAGTTCTGCACAATGTCAACCGTGAAAACCTCCTGCTATTAGCCATGGAAAAATAACTAAACACATGTTTACTCTCATAGACTGAATCAATAAGGCGAGGATTTTTAGTGAAAGAAAGTGTAATCAGAATGAATCTCTTCGGTGAATCTGTCAAACTGAGTTACATTTACAAAGTCCAAATATGATAAAGAACTTAGATGCAAAAATTAAAAAAAAAAAAAAAAAAAATTAAAGCACTTTTATTAAATTAGAAATTATATAATTAAATTACAACTGAATATTATGTAAAAGGCAGTGATAAATACTTGCTTGGCATTTTAGACACACGTGAAATGTATTCAGTGAATGGTGAAAATGTCACTGGCTTTATTAACTCATATTCAGATCTTCTATTCTTGGAAAAAGGACAGTTATGTGATAAATGCACAACATAGAGAACGCTTTTTTTTAAATAACATTTACTGTATTTATAATTGATTGGGTAAGTCGGTACCAAAAAAAAGTAATGGTATATTCTCAAATCATAATACATTTAAAGAAGTTAAGATTGAATTTAATCTTGTCAGTAGGATCACATGCATGCATAGACACTCTGACACAGTGTAGTTAAAGAGCTTTGGTGGCATTTACAGAGGCTTTAGGAAGCGCCTGAGTGACAGTGACACCTAAGAGGCCTGCAGCAGCAGCAGCAGCCAACACTGCAGCTTCACTTCTTCATGTCCTGGTAAGTACAGTGAGGCCATTCCAGACTGTATTTAACACGTCCCCCCACTGCTTTATAAAGACATGTTTAAATAAACACAGCTCTCTTCTATATCCCCTGCGAGCCTCCCTTTGAGCTTGACATAGCGTTAAAAGGTAGAACTGGCCTTTGACCATTTGTGTGCCACAGCAGGGAGAAAAAACAGTGGGGCATGAGAGCGGGAGAGGAGTGGTGTGTCTGCTGAATTGGCTTTGACTCTGCCTTTCTTAAATGTATTTTCACAGAAGGAACTGTGGTTGAATAGGAGCCGCCCTCCTGGAGTAGAGAGGTATCAGGCCGATGTTCATTAGCCTCCTTGAACAGGGCTCCAGGATAAAAGAAGGACCGGGCCAACCCCTGTTTCACATAGAAAAGGGGGACTTCATGAGTATGTATCCCTGCTGAGATCCCATGTGAAATGGAAATGCACTAATTGCCATGATCTGATGAATGGTCAGCTCCTCCCTGGCCACATATCCTAGCCTTGTCCTGCTGTGATCACGTCACTCGAGGAGCCGGGGCTCTTGGGAGAGAAAAAGGTTAGCTCTCAACTGCTGAGCTAGCATCACATTAACTGAGGTGAAAGGGAATACCTTCGGTAGACACACACACGTATTTGATTTCTTAATGCTGATCGCTCCCATAATTCAGCCTTAATAGCACTATTCTCTAACACTGAATAATTTGTGCCGGAGCTGATGGCTGTTTCTTTTTTCCTTTTACATCACATGCTAAGTGTGAGAACCCTGTGAGCTCACATGATAACAACACAAACTGACATAACAAGGAATACCTGGCACTTACACTAATGGCAACAGCAAGTCAATGCTGTTTTTTTGTACAATTAATTTGCTTCACAGAACCCATTGTACAGCTTTATGAAAAGCCAACACCAGGCCATGTACATTTAGAAACACAAACAACCCTAAATGAAGTTGTTTGGTCATCATTTATCATCGGAGCAGACTTTCAGGAGTGTGAACAAGCTCTCTGCACCCGACAAAACCTTTTTGTAAATCATATTAAATGAGACAGACGTGCCTTTGAGTTTCTTCTCTCTTTTCCTGAGGGAGAGCTGATTTAACAACTGTATGGAGGAGCTACAGGCTTTGTTTGCATTGTCCCTGCCCTGAGACAGAGCAACTCTCCCAGACTACACTAAACTGGCTTGGCAGCCGGCGTGTGTGTAGTGCCAGGCTTGAGGGAGGGTGTGTGTGCAGATTCATGCACATGTGTACACTTATCTAAGTTTTTCTGTGCAGAAATGGTGCACTTCACATGCTTGGCATTATGGGACTGCATGTGCTTTCATCTGTGTGTGCTCATGCAAGTGCCCAGTGCATAGACCGGCTTTAAGGGAACACAAAACGGGCAAATGAATCCTCGTACCCTCTTTTGGCACTCATCAGTTCGTGACTTGTGAAAAGCGCCAAAGTGAGGATTGTAAGTGAGCAGGACACTCGTCACAGGTCTGCCCATGAGACCCAGTGACACCTGTCATCACAGCTTACTCTGAAGACCTGCTACACACCACCTCCAGCCTCGCCTCTCCTCTGCCACCGACAAATAGGGGGAATAGAGAGAAGTGGGAAGGAGGGGGTGGATTTATAGATCCCCTCTTTCTCTGTTCTCCGTACTGGTAGCGAGGTTAGAGGGCACCGAGCTGCCAGAGAGGAGGGCAGGAGGGAGAGGGATGAGGAAAGTCTGCCTGGTTAGCATTTGTCCTTTAGATGAGCATGCTTCTCTGGCCCTGTGGTAATAGCTCTCCTTCCCGCCTGACTGCATACTCAGGACAAAGGCTGTGCGTGTGTGTGTGTGTAAATGTGCATGTGTGTGTGTAAGAGAGAAAGACAGAGATTCAGTGTTGCATGTGTTAACTACTTAACAATTTAATTTTCACTTTGGTAATGATTTTATTTCCATTTTAACATCCCTTTTAAAAGTATTCATGTAAATAAATAAGACTGCTCATGGAATGTTTATTTAGATTAGTTATAATCTGAATGTGGAATGGTTTATTTCCTCTCCTCCGGCTTTATTGCTTGGTAGTTCATTATAGCATACTAAACAACACAAAAAGTACGAAGAGTAGCCGAGGAAGAAAAAAAGAGGAGAGAGAAAAAAGGCTTGTTTGGTTCAGAAACCATTTAACAACTTCCCTTGGAAATTGAAAGAGGAAATAGTTTTGGGCTGGATTGCAGTAGGGGGGGAATGAAGCCCATATGAGGACCAGATGAAGAGAGTATGCAGCCAAGCTGGACTGACAGTGGGAGAGAGACAGGCGGGGAGGTGGGGGATCGTTTGATGTTCTTCATTTACATCTCACAACAAAACAGAGGAAAAACAAACTGAAATCATTGTAAAACAGTGACAGAGGGAGAAATGGAGAGAGAGAGCGCGAGAGACCATGAGCCATACACAGAGAGAGAGAGTGCAGGAGGGCGAGGGCACTGGGTGTTTATGAGGTCATTTACCAAACTTGTGTTTTCAACATTTCCTCCCCACTTTAATTTTTCAGCTTTGTTCTACTCTAATTACTTCCATCCACATGTGAGAGTATGTGGGGATGTTTGTGAATGTGTGTGCAAGTCATTCTGTCTGTTGGTTTTGTATGGATCCACACGTCACTGCAACTCTGGTTATTGCAACACAGACAGTCTGAAAACATGCCCACAAACTTCTCTTCCTTTACATTAACCATTCAATACTCCAGAGGAATAACTGAGAACTGGTCAACATACCATGCAACCTTTCTTCTTGGAGTGAAGGTAAAAACTGAAAGGACAAAATCCTAAGTAGATACACAAAGTGTGTGACTTCTTCCTACCATCTGTGAACATCGGCTTCTCCTTATCACGGCACTGTAGACTTGTGCAAACAAAACAAAACCAACTCTTAACTTACTTACAGTAGTGACAAGCCATAAAACAGTTGTACTAATCGTTTGTTTAATGGCCATATACTATAATCCTATAACATACTTCTGCTCAATTTTATTTTCTAATAAAAATTTGAATTCTGTGCAAGACATCATCCAGGAGGTTGATGTTTGGTTTGGTCAATGATTTCTGTGTATAACTACGCATAGGTTTAACTTGAAGGTGTCTAAACCTTCCCCAATATATTGTTAAAAAAAATACAACGTCAGCCTATTCAGGAAAACTTTAAAAAAATAAGTGACGTGAGAAACACCCTTCCACCGTTCTATGAGTGTTGATGTTGCATAGTTTGCCCACCAGAAGGCACTCTGCAACTTCACTGTTGACATGCAACAATGAGCTGATCCGAGCCACGACTTGCAATAAAAACAAGATTATTTTAAACTGCACTGCCATATTATCTCAGTAAAGACTCATAAATAGCATTTAAAATCACAAAATGTCGCTTATTGTGTTAAATATCCTATACTGCTCAGGCTCCACTAAGCAAACAGCGTAACATGAAATATTTTTTTTTCGGTTTAATTAAATTGCAATTAAATTATAATATAATTTTAAATTAAAAATTGTTGGTATCTAAATAAATACCCAACTAAAAAACCAAAGAAACAGCTGTTAGCTGTCAGTTTGATGGTGACTATTTTTAACACAGCAGGAAAGAGCTGAAGTGGTGTTTAATTGGGGGAAGATTTTCTGATCAGTTTTTTCCTGGTAGTTTAATGAAATTGGAAGGACACCAAATGAAATCTCAGGTGACTCATTAAAACTGATTTTATACAGAAATTATTTCGACATTCATTATTAAATCCAGTAATTTGCCAGTCAAACACATCAATAGTTTGCAGCATTAGTCATTCTGCATTTTATACCATCAGAATCCTCAAATAGAACAGGTGTGTCCCCAGAAAGCAGTGCTCAAACCTGTCTGTGTTACGCAATCTCATATGTTATGATTCTCTGGTATATTAATAATGCAATGAGTTTTACATTTACGGTTGAAAGGCGGAACAGGAATGTCTTTCTCATGGAGATAAGAAATGAGATGCGGAAGGCCGAAGTAAAAAAAAAGACATCTCAAGACATGGCTGAAAGTCCTTGAGATTTAGAAGAACAAATTCTACTTCGTTTTCCTTCTCTATTTTTGCTTAATTGCTTCCTTAATTCTGTTTGTTCCACTCTTTCTTGAATTTATTAAAGTGTATACAAAGTTCTTACTTTTAAACAGACACTATATGCAGCCGATTGCTGTTGCAAATCCCAGACCTGCACTGCTCTGGCTGAAAGTTTGTATCTCTCACTTGTTCATGGAAGAGGTTGTGTTCTTCAGGCATCACTAGTGCAGCGATAGCTGCCTGGCATCCTAGCTGCTCTTGGATCAGGGAATGACTAACGCATGTGTTATGACATTCGATGATATTTGCATATTCATTTGTGACATTAAGAATTCGTCTTTGCTGCCCCAGGTGTTCCCAAGTTTCTTGTGGAACACTATTAATTCAGTTCCTCGTGTTTCTGCTAAGTGAACCTGACTGAACAGCCCAGCTGATAGTATATCTTAACCCCTTTTAGATGTTTCTTGAAAGAAGGAACAGGAATTTTCAGGGCAGAGAGGCAGGGTGTAGGCATATGAAGAATGCCTGGATCTGACTCACTCTGGCAGTGGCTTTAATCAGGGTGGAAAAGCTGCTGTGTTCTCATGCAATGCCGAGTCAAATACTCACCCTGTGGTCTGCAGGAGGTCAACAATGGTGCACAGACCTAGAGAACAACAGAGAGAGAACGAGATTCAGGTCCCTGACAAGTACGCTGCCCAGAGGACACACATTCCACACGTTTCATCACAAAAGACATCATATACAAACTATAACAATTCCAAAGAATAATGTTTTTTTGATGAGTATTTTAAGCCTTTACTGGGAGAGGCAGGAAAGCTTGGATGAAGACATACAGTAAATGGCCTTGGGGCACATTTGAATTCAGACCTGCGTTAGGTTTCTGCGAATGGGTCACCTGCTCAAGCCAGTGAGCCATCCTGGCGCCTACCAAAATGTAATGTTAACTTATGTTGAAGGGTTGAGGGTGGGAGACTAAGTTTTAGAATACCTGAAGCACTTTAATAAATATGAAAACTTATAATATGATAACATTTTTTTTTCACCAGAATTTTTTAAAAAAGCAGAAAGAAAGAAAATTTATATCTAACAAAATAATTTTTGTCCAGAAGCAGCAAAGAAATGCATAGATAGCAAGTGTGTGACAGTAACTCATGGTAATATCAAATAGCTTGAGTTCAGTTGTTCTTGGATGGCCACATCATTGGAGTTAATGATATCATACTACTGATACTACTGATAAACAAGAGATGTGTGATTTAGTCTTAAAACTGTCTGGGTTGTTGGATAAAAAAAGGTGAACTATTGGTCATTTTAGAGCAGTGGTGCATCATCATATGAGTACATAAAGAACTATATGTAAGTGTATGGGTGAGTGAGGGGAGGCAGAGCGATGGGAGACTGGGCAGACAAAGTGAGAAACACAACCTGTACTGGACCTTGTGGGTTTTCTGTATTCCCAAGGCCTCTTTGTGAGGGCAGCGTTCAGGGTTACGGGTCTGGCCCTGAGCACCAGTGCTGTCACTGGGAATTACGAAGAGGCAAAGTGTGTAACATGCCTTAACATTGTGGCAGAAAGCCCGAGGGGGCAGAGAATTAATGCAGGCTGCCTGGCTGCATGTAGGAATCTCTGCTTGGTAACTGCCAGGACGCCTTTATTAGATATGCTCCTTAACAAATAGTGCAGAGATTATCTGACATTATACAGCTTCTCATATACATGGATCTCTCACTGTTGTTTGTGAGTTATGATCTTGGTAAATCAATATTTTTTTAATAAAATTAACTGATCCAGAACAAAGAGCGCATTTCTGTCAGTATGAAAAAGATGAATATTGTTATTCATGATAAAACGTGATTGTGACTCAATCAAAAGTAGACTACTACAACAAGCATATAATACCAAGGAAGTGGGAATAGCATCAAGTGCACTTTTGGTAGAAATTATTTTATGTGTTGTAACTACAGTTTAAAGCTTTAAGATATGATGAGGGCTAACATGTCCAGGTAAACACAGATTTAAATAATTCTAGGCTATAAACCTGTATTAACTGTTTTTAAAGGATTGATAAAAAACAGAATTTTTCTCAGAAAGACTGGTTGACCCTGGCTTCTAATACTTAAATTAATCTCACTTGCTAAGGAAAGTCGGTGATAACTATAGTATGAGAGTATTTTCTGTACAAGCTTTCATAGCCAGCAAAATTAATTTCAGCAGTAGCAATGCCTGCCTTACATCGTGTGATGACATTTGTCAAAGATGGCTTGACTTGCATGTCACTAACTTCAAACGACTTGCTTTGATATCCAGAGGTAGAAAAATCAAGCACGCTTCAGTTTGTTGCTTTGATAATCATTATTAAAACAAAGCCCAAGGCAAACATCTGTCCCATTCATTAGAAAGTTGCATCAATTAATAGCACCCACTGGGCTGTCTGAAAAACGCTCTGAGCACGTGCTAAGCTAAAGTCAGTGTCCACTTTTCCTCCTGATTACCTTTTTGCTCCAGTTTCTTTTAACAAACCACTTCAGGAAATTCTTCCTAGCTTCACTTAATCTGAGCTACAAGAAATGCTTGGCTAAAAAAAAAATGCAAATATATATTTGAAAAGTAAATCTGTAAATGGAGTTAAGCAGAAGTGCAATTAAATAATACCTCCACAGTGCCACAGATTGGCTGACAAAATTACACGTTAAGGGTGAATATAATGCATATTTTAGTAATATATATATATATATATATATGTATATATAATTTTTGATTTTTTTCTTTAATTGCAATTTCAGACTTCAGTACTATTGTAGATTAGTCCCAGTATCCTTTGTACAGCAAAGATGCCCCAAAGCCAATAGATTGGAGAGAAAGAGAGCCCTCTGGTGGTAGTAATCGCCGCAAAAGATCACTTCCTGAAGACTGCTGAAATCAAAACAAAGCTATTCCTAATTTAATCCATCAAGAATCCACTACAACTATCTCTTGTGAGATGTCCATCATTTCTTTTATTTTCTTTTTCTGTTTTTACTACTTACATGCTCTCTCTCACACACACCGATCTTCTGTGCTGGCTTTGTGATCCCTTCTATTGTCATACATGCGTGGTTGGGTGGGGCTATATGCAGAAAACATGCCAAGCTAAGTGTTGGGTGTGGTAAGGTCACAGAGATCACCATCTCCTTTAATTACCCTGACTTTGTGAGACAACAATATTTTGACTTACCTAAGTGACTGTGTGTGTGTGTGTGTGTGTGTGTGTGTGTGTGTGTGTGTGTGTGTGTGTGTGTGTGTGTGTGTGTGTGTGTGAGTGTGTGTGTGTGTGTGTGTGTGTGTGTGTGTGTGTGTGTGTGAGAGAGAGAGAGAGAGAGAGATATGGGGGTTGGTTGGGACATAGGCCTGTATTACAATAGGTTGCATAGAGATCACATTTTTTATTTTTAAATTTAAAAAACAACAGATAAATCAGTTATTAATA
This sequence comes from Rhamphochromis longiceps, assembly GCF_057381845.1. Taxonomy (NCBI): domain Eukaryota; kingdom Metazoa; phylum Chordata; class Actinopteri; order Cichliformes; family Cichlidae; genus Rhamphochromis; species Rhamphochromis longiceps. The sequence continues at coordinate 36,168,069 of NC_140561.1, forward strand.
CAGTACACCAGTTATCACTGGTATAAAGTCTTTTTGGATTTAACCAATTCAGTGTGGCGAGCACAGGCTACTTTCACCAGCTGGCGGTGTCTTAAGTTCTAATTGTTGTCAGAGGCTAAACACAGGCCTTCGGAGTGTGACAGCTTGCTTTGATTATTTACTACTATTTTCATCAATCGTTCAGTGCGTTGTGAATTTTGACATTTAAATTCCACAATACGCAAGTGATACTGTTGACTAGATGTTGAATGCAGAATTTTGCATTTTTATGGTTGATCCTTTTACTGATTTTGAAATTGCAGAAAACAAAAAACTGTGCCACTTAGGAGTGTACTTGTGTAAATTAATTATTTTTCAACAGTTTATTGTTTTATTTAACTGTCTTTTCTTTTCTTTTCTTTCTCCCTCCCTCCCCGAGGGCTTCACCTGTGGAACTCACTCTTTCATTAGGCAATAGGAAGGGGATGTATTCACAGTAGAAACACAATAAAACTACACCTTTCATCTACATGGTAAGCAGCTGTGTTACTGGATATGAGATTACTTTTGGGAAGAACAAGGACATCCCTCTTTGTTTGTAACACTTTGGTCTTATGGGGTAATGTGCATGAATGAAAAAAAAGAAAAAAAGGAGCCTTTTGTGTGATTCTGACTTTTGGTAACATGCCCCCCTCCAACCTCCATCTACAAGCAAACCATAATAAATAAGAAATGACAGAGCACAATTGAAATCAGCCACTTTCTTTGTCTTCATGCGTAGCCCTCAAGAGTGAATACTCATATGGTAGGGATTGCTTTGAAATTTAAATACATAATTTGAAAATTTAAAAAAAGGAAAATGCAAGAAAGACTCCACTGTGCATGAAAACAATGGTGTCCTATACACAGTTTCAATTGTCGCTGTTTTAGGTTTTCTCTTGTGGCTGTAATATCTGTCCAAAAATGGAAGTGACGTAGGAACGCGGCTCTCCCATTTTGTTTTAATCACTGAGAGAAAAAGAGAGCAGAATATGAATAAAGACACTAACCTCAGAGAATTGCACATTTTACCTCTATAGAGATGTTTTGTGACGTTCTTTTGTGTTCTTGTTTTTGTGTGACAGCTAATCAGCATTGTCAAATGAATGCACCGCAGCCAGATACAGTCCCTTTCAGCTTTTGTTTACCATAAACAACATGATAGGCATCACAGAGGAAAAAGCCCTGAGGCAAGAAAGTATAGGGTTAACAAAGACCAAAGCACTCTAAACATTGCTTAAATTACAGCTAAATGAGCTGCTGAATACCTGCATGAATAACACTGGTCTCAGTCACTGGGGATGCACAGTTTTACAAAGTATTTTATGACAAATACACAAAAGTCATATTTATTTATCTTTTGTTATTATCCATTTAGGTCCCTTAAAGGTTTCATAACAGTAAACCTACAACAGCCCAAAAATGAAACACACATTCAAAGTAAAAGTCGTGCTCTGGGACATTGCGTGACTAGCGCGGCTGTTTCTGATAAATTGAGTGACAGGTTGACTATGAGGATGTTCACTACAGTCAGAGAATATTACCATAAATTAGATTCTCAGTAAGAATCCCATCAATCTGTACCTTCTTAGATGTCTAGTGACTCGCAGCTTGTACCTGAAGTAAACCAGGAAAAACATTGTTAGACTGTGTGCCGACTCTGCTGACTTACTGGCTAAAGGATGAGTGGTGACCATTTCAAGTTGTGAAGTTGGTAGAAGCTTGATGGCATATATGACATATATACATATGTACATATAATACACACATATATACACATATATATGTGTGTATTATACATATATAATATATAATTATACACATATATACACACCTTAAAGACTTATTATATACTGACAAATGATAAACCTGAGTTACAATATCAATTTTTTCCACATGTTGGTAAGTATTGAATCTACTGTGTCTCCATAGGCCAAGCATATGAAAGAAAAAAATAATAGTGATAATAATGGAAACGCTAAAGAAAAATGCAAAATTAATATAATTGGCTGGATTTAACGTTTTCTTTTTGCATTTTTGGTACTTTAACGTGTTATTCACACTACTGGGAAAGGGTTTGTGCTGTCTTTATTCCCAGCATCTGTTCATACATGCAGGATGAACACAGCTTTGATTTAAACGTTAACTCTGTTTTAATTATAAAGAGGTAGGTGTAATAGCTGTTGACACATTACAGTGGTAAGCTAAGCCAATTGATTCTTCAGTGAAAATAAGCTGGGCTGGTGAAAAGCCAAAACCTTAGCAGGACAATGAGACCGAGGAACGATGAAAATGATCTATACCCCAAGGGCCTATGGCTGCCATCTATGACTCATTCACTCACAGCAATTAAGTAACCAAGGTTAGTAGAGTCACATTCTTTGGTAGAAAAAGAGAGGGGGAGATACCACAGAATCCTTCAACATGTCAACACTGGGAGCAGTTAAAATGGACAGTTAATAACCCGAATGCTTTGGTTTTCTCTTATCAGAGCCTAGCCACTTGTTCACATTTCTAAAGGGGATAAAATATATTTCTGATGTAAAATGAAAGCAAGAAAGAAACTAAATGATACTACTGTAGTCGCTAACAATCGCTACTTTCCAAATAGTTCCAGCTATATCAGGTACTTGATCAGAATGTATAGCATACTTTGCATCCAACCATGTAAAGTGTTACTTCATCATACTTGAGGGTGGTGTAAAACACAAACATTCAAACTGACATGACAAGACATTAAGGTTCAAAGGGCAGTGAGGGAATGCTTTACACTTACAGAATATCTTTCCTGAAAGTCCTTCGATGGCTTTAAAAAAATCTTTTATACTGTAGCTAAAGTGGCTTTTTTGTTTGTGATCAAGATGCATAAAAATGAAAACAAATCTGTGGTCTCGTTGGTCTAGCTGATATTACACATAAAACAAGCTCAAAGCAAGCTGTAATCAACAACAAGCACTTAAACTTTCTGCAACTTTGCACTTCCTAAGAACTGACACATTTCTCTGAGAGATAGCACAGTAGGCTGTGAAACACTGAAATTCTTCGCCTGCACTCACCATCAATAATCGGTGTCACACCTCTCAGTCGTTTTTTTTAAAAGGTCAACAAACAGTCCTGCAGGCATGTACGCAACTCGATTGCTACACTACTGTCAGTGGAAACCAACACTGTAGGTGAGAATGTGCTGATTACTTAATTTTATAATTACAGTTTAACTGTCACATGAAACATTCCAAAGCAATGCCATTAATGATTTGATATGCAATAAATTCATTTATCGTTTCCCTCTAGCTTTGTCACATCGATGATTTAAATGCTGCATGTTTTAAGGGGCAGAGTATACTTTCCAGATTGGTTGCTTTTCTGCTACATCATCGCAGTCACTTCTGTTTATGCCCAGGTAGGCACTGCAGTATTCTCCTGAGCGATAGCTGTCGCCACTTGGACAGTATTGCCACATCAGCACTGATACAGGAAGAGAAGAAGTCAGAACCAGAAAACATTAACAAGTGATTTTCCCATAAAGTCTCATGATTTTAAACTGTTCCAACATATCCCAGTGTATAATCTGTGACTTTGACCTTCTGTACTGATTAGAGATGGACCGATCCGATATTACATATCGGTATCGGTCCGATACTGACGTAAATTACTGGATCGGATATCGGAGAAAAATAAAAAATGTAATCCGATCCATTAAATATCAAAAAAGCACCTCACAAAACTTTCGACACGGTGTAACTCTCCTCATAACTGTAGCACGTCGGAGCAGTGTGCTCATGTGATAGAGCGGCTGTGTGTATTTGTAGCCTTGCTACCAATCCGGCATTTCATCTCTGAGGAAGTGATCCCAGAGAGGAGAGAAGTAAAGCAAGTGTGTAAGTTCATCTCTGAATGTTTGTAAAGCATTCCCATGTTAAGCTTAACAACCTATATATGGAGCGACTGCCTCTTCTCTCCCCCTCCCTCTCCTGCTGCTACTTCAATCATGAAACTGATCAGTGATCAGCTGATCGGCTTTTCTGTCGCGAGTCCATCTCTCTTGTTTGTTTATCTCCCACTTTGCACCAGAAAGAGGAAACCAGCGGCTGAGCACGTTTAAGCTTGATAATCTGTTGTTAGAATTTATTTAATATTACTTTCTACACCAGGATCCTTTACTACTTAGCTGACAGCTGGTAACTGTGCAGGGGCGGATCTAGCAAAGTTTAGCCAGGGGGGCCGATAGGGCATGAACAGGGAGAAGGGGGCACAAAGACATACTTTTCTTTCTTATTCTCATTTAAAATGTCTAGCTTTTATTAAATAATTATCTGAATCTTACACCCAAAGTTTTAATCTGATGTAAAATGAATAGAAGTCCATTACTGTATATAGTAACTATTAAGTCTAATATACTCTGGCAAGCTATAGTACTTTTTCCTTTGGGAAGGTACCATCTGTGCAGTCTGCAGTTCTGTTGAAGAAAGATGTTGAATCTATTTAATTATTCTTGAAAAATAATTTATTTCTGGGCATTTTTTTTCACACTGCATCAAATTAAAGTTGATTACGTCGATTAAGCATCATGAGGAGGGTGGGGGGTGGTTCCTTATTTTTTCGTTTTTGTTTTTTTTGCTGGGAGTTTTAGAGCCCTAGTAGTTAGGTTGCTTACTCTTTAAAATACCAGAATAGGGAGGATGGAGTAGGTTTAAGTTTATTAGATTGATCAGTATTGCTGAACTATGAAATATTTTGGGTGCAGTGCATTTTTTGCATACAGGTATAACAGAATAGCTTTAGTGTTTTTTTTTTGGTTTTTTTAAACTTGAGTATGAACTTATACAAAAAGCAGCAAGATATTAAAAAAAAACAGTTTTATTGATTAAAAAATACACTATATCGGATTCATATCGGTATCGGCCGATATCCAAATTTATGATATCGGTATCGGACATAAAAAAAGTGGTATGTTATGGAATGACCCAATTTGCAGTCTTCCTTTAAAGCTCGCTCCACCCCTTTTCCACCTCTTGGCTCCTCAATCAAGGGACTGGAGCAGCTGCAACAAAGGTAACTCAGAAAACAAAGATTAAATCATACATAACAGTGCAAACTAAAATGTGTGCACTTATTTTTGAGTGCAGTGTTATGTGAGTATATGAATGAATTCTAAACCAAACCAGTTATTTATTGTCCTGTAAATTAATTCCTATATTTAAAGAAAGAAAAATGTGAATGCAATGTTATGTATAAGCCTCTACACTAACATGGTGGATATTACCACTGTGTGACTGTAAGTGCAGCCATCGCAATTATCTTACTATATTATTATTATATAAAGATGAACATTTTTATTAACACAACGTCAACACACCTGAGGGTTAAACATTACAGGACAGAGATGTTTTGAACTAAAACTATAGTTTCTAAGTTGATATTGATATAGTGGCATGTTAATGTCGGTTTTTTTTGTTGTTTTGGGGGTTTTTTTCAGCTTCTTTGATGTGAGCTTCAGAAGTGCAGAGATCCATCATGTGATTGACCATGATGAACCTACAGACAAATCACTGCAGGCCAGGTTTGAAATGTCATTCTGAGTTGAGGCTCTGGCATGTGTCATGTCTCTGATGTTTGATGTAGAATATCTTGAAATGTCAAAAAGGAGAGACAAAGTCATGCCATTTTAAGATGTTCAATCATCAGTTTAGTCATTAGTCTTTAAGAAATCATGAAAAGTGACGCTCTGTGATCAGGTGAAACACTAAGAATAATGCGAAATAGCAAAGATCTGCTGAGTAAGACTATTGTGACTCAACAAAGCACTGCCTGTCACACCAATATGCAAAACATAGAACCAATGCTCACTGACCACTTTGATAAGTACACCTTGTCAACTGCTTGTTAGCACAAACATCTAATCAGCATGGCAGTAACTCAGTGCAGTTAGGCACATAGACATGGTCAACAAAACACACTGTAAAGTTCAACTACAGCATCAGAATGGAGAAGAAAGGTGATTTATGTGATTTTAAATCTGACATGGTTGTTGGTGTGGGACTGGCTTGTCTGAGTATTTTAGAAACCGCTGGTATACTGGAATTTTCAAACACAGCCATCTGTAGGATTTACTCAGAATGGCCTGAAAAAGAGGAAATCTTGAGTGGGGATTAGTTCTCTGGGTGAAAATGCTTTGTTGATGCCAGAGGTAAGAGTACAATTGCCAGACTGCAACCACAACAATACCCTCTGAAGTCTTAAAGTGGACGCCTCTGGTGCTGAAAATGTGTGATGTTTTCCAGGATTTATTTCTCAGTGTTAAACTACTTATAGGGCGTTTTCACACCTATAGTTAATTTACTTTAGTCCGAATCACTTGTACTTTGTCACTTTTTTTGGTTTCTTTTCACATAGAGAAAATCCAAGTAAACTCTTGAAGCAAACCAAAATGCGTCACTACAAACCGCATGAGAACATTTAGTCCACTTATTGACCAGATGTGTCTGGGGGGGGGAACAACAAAATTAAATACAGGAACAAAGTGCTGTGTTCTGGACGATGGGAGAACATGGAGATTTTTACGTTATTTTCACAGCTAGTTGCTGGCCCACACAGTAACTAGCTTTCCTAGTCTACAGTACAGTAGACTACTTGGCTATGGGCAGTTTTTTAGCTCAAACCTTCAATGTACACTCGGTAGTTGGTTCAGATCGAGGTCAGATCACATTCACACTGAAGGAAACTGTTTCCAGGGCCTACTCCGTGGATCGGCTTCCTCCGAGGCGTGGACGTCTATCAGCAGAGAATGTACCTTCACCTATCAGCAGAGAATGTCCCTTAGTCTGTAACACAGTCAAATATATTCTCAAGTAATATTCAAGCATGCCATTCAGCGTGTTAGTACGAGCAGCTCGGGAGCAGCTTGGGAGAACAAGAAAACAGAGACTGCTTTAGATTGTCTTCCCAAAGTGACTCAACTTTATTCACAAGTACAACAGTTTATATAGAGGGTAAAATTCATGAGACAGCAGATTATCAGTTTAAACCAGTACAGACCAAGATAAGGCAGCGTCTTCCTGCCCCTGGGTGAAGAAGCATCCTTTGTGTAGTGTATCAGTTCAGCTACAATTGTGATTATCTCAGCGACATATTTTCAAGGCACAAAACAAAGAGTTCTTACATTAGTGAAATCTGAAACAAACCATTTGGCCTCAACAGGCGTCTCCTAAAAGATTAAGAAACTAATGTAGCTGAGGGAGTGATCTCTGTGGTATTTCAACCTTGTTGAATGACAGAGTTTTCCTGTATAATGTCACTATAAAACAATATCCAGTAAATGCTCCCATGGTACTAAAATACCTAACACACACCATAAACAAACTGCTCTGAAGTTCATTTGGAACCACATTGAGACCAACTCCTCCAAAGGGTCTTGGTGCAGTTGTTTTTGTCCGAACTGTCTTCACATCAATTCGATTTAATTGGACTGAACACAGCAGCTTTGAAAACATTACATGCTTTCAACAGACCAAAGCATTGACAACAACATACAATTATTTAACACCACAACAAAAAAGTTATATTGCTAATTTTTGAACAAAAATAATACCAGAAAGACTTTTAAGATTTTAATATATGGCTCACAGCCTTTCTTTGGCATCATGGTGGTGCAGTGATTAGCACTGTTGTCTTACAGCAAGAAGATCCCGAGTTTGATTCCACCACCTGGCCGGGGCCTTTCTGTGTGGAGTTTGCATGTTCTCCCTGTGTTTGAGTAGGTTCTCATGGGCTTCCTCCCACTGTCCAAAGACATGTAGTTAGTGGGGTTAGGATAATTTGTAATTCAAAAATGCCCATAGGTGTGAATGCGAGTGTGAATGGTTGTTTGTCTCTCTGTGACAGAGTGGCAACCTGTCCAGGTATGGTCCTGACAAGGATGAGCAAAAGAGAATGATGCATGGATGGATGGGTACAAGATACAAAGTAAAACAGTTTTCAACCATAGCTAACAAATCCAATCTAATGCAAATCACTCAACTCCACAACTGGCCTCTTGTATTCCTATATATATTTTAGTAATGGGCTTACAGAATATTATAACTCTTTCTCAAAGAAATCATGTGCATCCACATTCTGCTTTTTCTTAGTAGGTATGGGCACAGAAAGTTCTTTGGTTATGATTAGGAAAAGACTGGAAACAGGAGAGTTTGTAGGAAAAAATATGCATTCTCCAACCACCTAATAAGTGATCGCTGAAGTTGTTGGTTTTTGGATATGGTTAGATAAAATCATTCACAAAGGCCATGCTACACCCAAAAACCTCCTTGATATGGTACCCCACATTATCTTTTATTTTTCTATTTTAACTTGCTTCTCTCAAGCTTTATGGTTCACACTTTCTATTTTAATTGTATGGTAATTGATTTTTAATCTATCTTTGTGTGAGGCCGAAAGTTTATCAGGGTCAAGAAGCGTTGGCAAATTTGCATCTTTCTAGTCTTTAGGGATGAACATTTGTCTAGCTCACTCCAAAAGAGCCACAGGGGTCAGATTCCATAGCCTCCTGCTAAACAAGCCAGTGTTGCCAAAAAGAGAGACCAGACAGGCCTGTCTCTCTAGATCTCTCTTAAATGTCATACTCCTAAGTACATTGGCCAAAGGCTAATGGAGTTACTGGTTTTGTTTGTGTGTGTATGTGTGTGTGTTTGTTTGCCCGTGTGTTTTGTTTTGCTGTAGTAATAATCAAAAACATTAATAAACTAATTGAAATTGCAGTAAAAGTTGTCTTTTGCTACTCAAAGCAAAGTAAAATTTTAACATGTATGTTGTGTTAATCAGCTTGAAACAATTCAAGCCCATTTCATTAAAAAGAGTGCAACTGAGGTTTATTACACTGACAGCAATTAATTATTCAAGTGAAATACAGGTAAGATGTTAGAAGTATGGATTAATTAGACTTGTGAGAGCAGGAGAGTACTTTGAGAGGTGGCACAATCAGATCATTAAGATTTTTTCAGGGCACTTGGACATTTGACAAGTGAAAGAGAATGCAACTCATTAACACACGGCCTTCTTTTGGGTGCGATCAGGAGCTGTTCTGACTAGTTTGAGGTTGATTGGCTGCCACTCCAATTTCTGTGCAAGAGGTGCACAGTTATGATTTATGCTGCGGCTTGCTGTATTAGAGGCTGTGCTAGTGTGCCAGTGTTTTCTCAGGTTCTCTCATGTTATGGCGTACATTTGCTCTGAAATATGTTGACGTTATTTTTAGTTTCTCTTGAAAAGATCCAGTGAATCATCCTCCTCTAATTATGGCTGTGAAAAGGAGATCAGATTTTGACTGCGCATCACTTTTCATCACAACAGCCAGCTGGCAATAACAATGAAACAATCTAGAGTCATGGTGGATGTAGCCTGAAGGTTAGAGAAGTACAGCTAAAAGGAAATACTGGCTTCAGTCCATGTGGATGGGAACATTTGAGAAAGTGATGTAAAAATGTAACAAAAGACATCAAAAAAGTTTGATGGTGTTACGTGCTCTTCCTCCTAATCTAAAGATTTCGGTCTGTTTGGGGGCACCGGGCATTGCATGCATGCACTTAATTTATTTTGGATTCTGTGAGGCAAAAACCCAAAGAAGCAGAATTGTCTAAAATATACTTTTGGAATCATAGCTACGATTACAAGTTAACACAATACTAATCACAACATCTTGCCTTGAATCATAATGAGATCAGCTGTATTTCAGTGGTATTTCACCTTTCTCCTTATTAATAAAAAATAGGAATTAGAGCAACATTGCCAGGACATCCATACCAAAACAACACAATTACACTTTTCAATCATTTCTGTCATAGCCTATTTTCTACCCGTCTTCATTTTCCCACAAATTCTACAGCTAGGACCTCAAGCCCCTCCGGCACTCTTCCATTTACTTTAGTATGAAAATTTGGCATGTGTGTTTCCAATAAATCTTCTAGAGAAATTATGCCTTAGCTAGTTGATTCATGAGCACGCTGACAGCTGAAATTGCCGGTGCGAATCTTTGGCACGGGATAAGTCGGCGCTGAGCCGCCCTTTCTGCCTCAAGGATACAAGAGAGGAGGAGCCAGGACAGGAGCTGCAGGTTTAACCCTGTCACCTGTAGTCTCATATCTGACATACTGCACTGCACAGTGGAAACACAGGGAGGTCACCTGTGTGTGCCCAAATGTGTGCATTTCACCAAGAACGGGAAAAAGGTTTGTGTGACTTGGGTCTTTAAGAGACTGTTTGTGTTAATGTTCAGGAATTCTTTCAAGTCAATTAATGTAATCAGAAGCAAGATTTTGTATCATGTCTACTAAAAACCTATTTGCTAATATAAGTGTATAATTAGCCCTCTGAGTAAGAGACCTTATAGGTTTGGTGAGAAATTCTACTTCTTTGTTCTACCTGTGATGAGTAACTCCACAGTCTGTTGTTTTTAAATACATTTTTAGTTTATATGTTTATGATAAATGACTTGATACTGATTCTGGAAGGACAAACATGAGTCTGAGATGTGTTTTGAGTTCAACTGCAACACCCATACTTTCATTAAAATTTCTCACCAGAATGCACTGTTTTTATTCCTTCTTTCTCATGTCTGCAGATCATTGGAAGGGGATGTAATGTGACAATAAGTATGAAATGAATAAACAAAGATAAATTGGTAAGAAAAACACCCATAAATATTCTTTATAATCCCACTATATAATAAAAAATGGGTGTCATTAATTCAAAACAAGTTTGAATGTGATAACAAAACTAATTATAACCAGAGTTTTCACTTTATCGCTCCTTTCATTTGTGGTTGGAGCTCTTTCTTTCCTTGGGCAGATGAATGAGCATGTTACAGATGCAGACAAAGAGCATCATGATCAACAGGCCCAAGCCTCTCTTTACTTTCAATAAACTAATTTGAAAATCATAGTCAGATAAACTGTGGCCATTTGGAAGCCATTAGGACAAATACAACGAGGTGGCTTTACAACCTCATAAGTGTCTCTTTGGTTGCACATTTAATGACCCCTGGTTTGTAAGCCAGTGTTACAGCTGTAATAGGAATGGGTTTTGTGGGAAGAGAGGCTGGCGCTGAATGACACAGCGTGTCAGATGTCAAGCAAAAGGCTGGTCAAACTGTTTGATATGAAGAACAAAACAAAACAAAAAAGTGACACTGCTGGAACCGCTACTGCAGATAATTTTGGCAAAAATAATTCATAGTGTCTTGTGAAAAATAAGCGAAGGGGAGAGTGAGGTAAGTGAAGACAGAGAGGTCATGACATGTTTTTATAGAGTGGCATAATAACTAACACTTACAGGGAGTTTCAATCAAACTGAGTAAATCATAACTGCTGAACAAAAACATACGAAAAAGAATATAAACTGTAGAGATAATAACAGCTGTTCCTCTAAAGTATTGTGCATTTTGTAAACAAGAAGTCTTCCAACCTAATCGGACATCCAGTATAACAACATGAAAGAACAGTGGTTTAAGTTAATATCAGCTAGCCTTGACATTGTGACTGAAATAATAGCAATAAATGGGGGGACGTCATTGAAGGAGCCTTCTTAAAAGAAAGCATGACTGTATTTTACAACATGGTCTTACGCAGGGGAGGTGAGCTCTGTGCTACAGGTTTTTTTTCCTGTCAGGGAAAAGGCCATTATAATAATTATAGAAAAATGTACAGTTTGCTAGTGACCTTTATTCTTCAAACATGACCCTAAAAACATCACATCAATAACTGACACCTTTTTATTGATTTATTTTTTCACAGCCAATTTTATCTTGTGATGTAACAAAAGAACAGGATTACTGTACCAACACTGGAGCACTCAGCTAAAATGTGAGTTATCCTTCACTACAATACTAGCATTCAACTCTTAAAAGAAAAAAAATGCAAGCTTCGGGGGATTGAAAGAGTTGCATTTGTGACACAGGAACAAAAAGGCTCTCATTGTTAAATCCACCATTTCCCCTTCATATTTTTCCAATTATTGTTTCTTCAGAAGGATTTCAGGCTCATACTAAAAACGTGTTTTCACTCAAATTCCTCTTCTACCTCCCCTGTGCCCACCCCCTTTCTCTACCGCTTAATATTTTCTATGTTTCTGTGTCTGTTTCTGTCTATGCAACTCTTCCTGTCTATTTTGCTCTCTTTGACCCCCAATGATCTAAATGTACTCACAACAGCATTAAGGACTTCAATCCCCCCAGGAGTTCCTGTGGTCCACTTTCCCAGAGAGTAACAGAGACTTTAAGGGGACATGCCGGAACAAATGACAGACAGTCTCTGCAGGCAAGCCACCAGATACACAGATGGGCATAGATCAAGGAATTGAAATTATGGAGATCTTCAGTACCACCATCACAGTGCAGCAATGTGGCTTTTGGATGTTTTGCCACCATGACTGTTGCTGCCCACAAACCGCATGGATTTCTGTATGCCTGCCATGGGAATGCATGGTTTTACTGAAACTGATCACATTGTCGCAATTGGTTGGCAGAGAAGGATGGACTATAGTGTTAATGTGTTTAATGTGCAAATCGATGCCTTTTTCCACTCGTAAGAATAAAGATGAAATTCAATCACGTGTGCCTCAGTGGGAAGATGTTTTTATTAAAAATGAATCACTGTGTTGAGTTCTGATTGTTTCCATATTTCACATTGTCCATAAATCTTGAGCAGGCACATGTATAAACTCTGACTTTTATTAAACAGTTTTATAGACAGAGAAACTGACTTATTCACCCTCTGTAAAAAAGCATCTGCCACGCATTGGCAGTCAATCTAGATGACACATAATTGGTGCCAAGATTTTAAGTCATGTGAACTCATTTAATCTCTTTATTTGTCATAGATTCTGACTGCAAAATTGCATAATCGAAACTTTTAAAATAGCTTAGAATAAAGAGAAAACCACTATAAATGCATACACACTTAGCACAGTATGTGTTCCTTCAATCTGCAGGAAGCTTAGGGGCAGCAAGGCCACACTGAGAGACAAGTACAGGCAGTTACAGCCACCACAGAGCTGTCAAAAAGCTGGGACTCTTGTCTAACATTTAACCATCAGCGCTCTCTTAACAAGTTAAATGGGGTGACAGCTAAAAAGAATAAAGGGTGGTGAATATTGAGACATAGTTCTTTGTTTCTGTCTCCCAGGAGATAAATGAACACACTGCACATAAGAGGAGAACCAGACTTTTCATTTGACATTTATTTCCCTGTTTGGGAGGGGGGGGGGAAACAAAGTCCCTGAGTGCGAGTTGGGACTGAGATTTGACAGAACTGAAAGTGTTACATAGGCAACAACATGACAACCAAGAAACACATATTTAACTCTAATTTAACTGATTTACTAAAAATTTCCCAAGAGAAACAGCTTTAGGACAATCTCTTGAAGTTGCTTTTTTTGTATCAAGTTCCTCCTGTGAAATTTCCTCTATCTATCTATCTATCTATCTATCTATCTATCTATCTATCTATCTATCTATCTATCTATCTATCTATCTATCTATCTATCTATCTATCTATCTATCTATCTATCTATCTATCTATCTATCTATCTATCCATCCATCCATCCATCCATCCATCCATCCATCCATCCATCCATCCATCTCACTGCAAACAATACCCTGTGCAATAGCAAATACATTAAAAAGTGATGAACAAACAAATTTCCATAGGATTACATGAAAATGTAACATCCCCAAATGGATCAACAACAAGCTAATTGCACATGAGCAGTGTAGTACTGTAGTTGGGAAAATGCAAATAAACTATGGAGGAAAGCAAAAACACACTCTCCTAAACATTTTTGTTTAAATGCATTAATAAAATACAAAATATATATGAGAAAATAACACAATGAAATTCATAATATTACTACAGCTTTATTTTGTCTTTTTTCTTCCTTCAGTTGGGGTCAACAGGGAAGGTCCATGCTGGAACTTGACTCTAGGGTCAGATCCACACCACCCTTACCTTAGGCCATAAACACGACCTGTGACACCAGAGCTCTTCATCTGGACTGAACTGGCTGTCATATTAGTTAATTAGATATCGCCTACCTGGTCACAGTACACTTTTAAATCTCCCCAGTGATCACTTCAGCTAATCACTTCTTTCAGAAAGAAGGATTCCCTTTACACAGTAAAGCATACTAAATTTGCTTCCTGAAAACAGGATGATATATGGATGATCAAAGTCTAAATACGCTCCATATGGATGAGCAAAACGTTATATGGAAATTCAAGTTAACCACATGCCACTTCATGTTGTCCCATTGCACCAACAGACGTAAGGCACATATTTCTCAACTGCTGAATTAGCAATGACAGATGTGCAGTCCTCAAGACAGAGGTTATTATCCAATAATATCACCCACGCTTCAAGACAGTTATGTGATACACAGTGTATTTAAAACAAGTCAGGTTTTTTAAAAAGCCAGTAGGTACGTAGCTGTTTGAGGAAATATGAGGTTTTTTTTCCACTTTATTTGATCATAAATTAAATTTTAAATGCATAAAACAAACTTTTTTGTTCTCTTTTCCTCATCATTCCACACACAACAATATAGAAAGAAAATAAAATTCTGGAAATGTAAACAAATTTAATAAAATGATTAAAGTTGTAAACTGCAACAGACTCAGACCAAAAATATACTTGATGAAACTTTCCCATAAAAAATGGGAAAGTACATGTCGAGTACGAGTACACTTGATACCCTAATGTTTGTAAGCACACATGCATGCACATACAAACAGATTTGCGAATTTATACACATGATTACAAAAGAAGGAAAGGAAAGGGGGAGGAAAGAGGGTAAAGCCAGACAATGGTGCATCTGCTGAAACTTTCAATAGTTGTTTTTGACCATTTTTTCTACCAATAGTAAACACAACTCTCAGTGATTGGCCCTTAAACTCTACACAAAATTTTACGTCCCACCTTGAATTCTTTAGTGTTTGCGCTTCTCTTCTCTCTCTCTCTCTCTCTCTCTATAGTTCGCTTTTTCCGGGCATGCATTAAAACAAACACTGACATAGAGGTTAATTTTTTTCATTCATA
This sequence comes from Rhamphochromis longiceps, assembly GCF_057381845.1. NCBI lineage: Eukaryota > Metazoa > Chordata > Actinopteri > Cichliformes > Cichlidae > Rhamphochromis > Rhamphochromis longiceps. Next base: position 36,183,168 of record NC_140561.1, read on the forward strand.
TCTTTTTACCCATTATAATCAGACACATAACTTAGACCCTCTGTGGATCTCTGATGAGTGCCTTCTCTGAGGGAATGGAGACAATTGAAATGCTCTAAATTGACAGCATGGGCATCATTATGTCATGTAAACAGGCCTGGCATCAAAGCGTTCAACATCACGCACATTTGTGGTTCAACCGCTATAGTATAAGCAAGGCTGTATCTGTGCTTTGTTACGTACTTGTACAGAGACCAGACTGGATTATTTTCCATAGTATTTAAATAACAAATCCCACATTGAAAACCAAGTCAAAGGTGACTTACTAGGAGTTTCCTTACATACAGTACTAACAAAATTTAAGGAAAACTAGATTAAGTCTAGTGTTGAAGAGGCAGATGATAATCTTCCAACAAATTACTTACTTTCACTTTTAAATTTCGGCCTGAAGAAAACACATAACATAACAAGCTGCCAAAAAGGCCAAAAGTATGACATCAGGCATGTTCAGAGGCTTGGAGTTCAACTCACTTTATATTATACACATACATTACAGTGGCAGAAGTCACATGAGCAAAAGTCTCTTGGTGAATCTGACATAGATAAAAACTTCACACAAACATTGGCAAATATAGTGCAAACATATTGTGCTGCACACATGCAGAGAGAAAAATAGAAACAGAGTCTGCTGATGTGCTTCACTGAAAATAACATCAGAGAAAGATGAAAAACAATTGCTTCAGTGTAGCATTATTTGTGCTTTTAGACACAGTATGGAATCTCGCTGAGCATAAATGTGACTGAAGGCAGCTCTTTAATCTGAAAGGCTTCGGGGCATAATACAGAATCCAGGTGAGGGCCAGATGGATCTGCAGCATAGCTCTCTCTCTCTCTCTCTCTCTTTCTCTCTCTCTCGCTTTCTCTCTTTCTTGCTCGCTCTCTGGCTTCAGGCTAGATTACAGTAACCAGGTACTGGTCCGCTGGAGACAAAAACAAAGCAAGCGGAAGTATTCTGGGCTCTAAATGGAACAATTCACCGTGCATTTTTTTGCACTTTATTATGTGTCAGTGCATGTTACAACAACAGCTCAGCCATAACAAGACACACATGTGTACATCCTTAAGATGTGGCACTCTTAGTGGTCAGCATGAGGACATTTAATGAGATAAATGTGCAATTATCCAGTGACTTTTGAAATTGTATATTATTTTCTGGTACACACTTTAGCTTCTTTTAGCTTCAATATCAGCAAAGTTTTAAAATTGTATTGTGCATATGATGAAAAACTCCTTACTCAGAAGGAATGACGACCCTATTAATCAGAATATGCCAATAACACTCTCTAAGTTGTGTTCTCATGAGCTTTTGTAAACAAGCATAGTTTTCCAATATTATATGAGCCCACTAACAGATATTACAGTGGTAGCAGTTAGTATGGGTATAAACAGGTCAGCATTACCAAGGAGTTTCATCTTAATAATAATGAACAATTACTGATTGCAATATTTATCAATAAAGAAGCACAACATTGTAACATATATTTGTGTTTAACACAGTTTGCATAAAAAAATGAACATCTGAAAAGTGAAGCTAATAGAGAATTGCCTTATATAATATAAGGCAATATATAATTGTACAGAACTGTTGTTAACAAGAGTCAGATTATTCTGCATGCTAAAAGAAATCAAAGTGCTTTTGTAAGTGCTCTCACAGACTTTGCCTCTGTTGCTGGGATTGATTTTTATGACTGCATCAGGGAAGAATCACATAAACACAACAGGGATGATCCTCTGTTTGTAATTTTGAGTCTGTCGCTAAGCATTGCATGGTTACTGCACTGACGTGTTTCTAGGTTGCAGGTGTGCTTTCTCTGGAAACCATGATCTGATTTCAGGGTATGCAGTGACATCTACTGGTCACACTAACCTGTTAAATAGTTGCCAAACTCTTGTTTGCACAGTAATTTAGCTTTTTGCTGCAGTTGCAATTATTTGGGTGTTGGTGGGTGCATATTTCTCACTGAATCATGGTGCAAATCATTATATAGGCTGTACATTGTTATGCAGATGAGCTGGCTTTGTGGCTCACCAAAGTAGATGTACTGATGCTGGTAATTTTCTAATGACTGTAGAGGTGTTGATGATAGTGTTCATGGTAATAACAATGATGATCCATAACGCCAAAAGACAGACTTTTGTAATAACTGTGGATGTCCACTTGATGGCAGCATTGTCATGGTGTCTGCAATTAAGTGGTCCGTTTCCATTGCTTGATGCCTCCCTGCAAAGAAAAAGTCAGACTTCAAAATGTATCCATGTGAAATAATGACCCTAAAATGTAAGGCATAAAATGATAACCTTAACCCATATCAACATCTTTAATATGTGGGTATGTAATACACAGTCTGTAGTGTCCGGCAGCCTCGCCTCTGTCAGTGCGCCCCAGGGTGGCTGTGGCTACAATGTAGCTTGCCATCACCAGTGTGTGAATGTGTGTGTGAATGGGTGGATGACTGGATATGTAAAGCGCTTTGGGGTCCTTAGGGACTAGTAAAGCGCTATATAAATACAGGCCATTTACCATTTACCATAAAGTCTGTATATAAAAGCAAAACTTATAGAAGCAAAGATTAAGTATGAACTTTGTGACAAACTTGAGCCAGAAGCATTACCTACACCTAGACACAAACAGCCACATACAAACATATGAACCTCCAGCAGCACAGCTACTTTAACTCTTAAAAAGCTCACACATTTAAAAAGTCCTAATTAAAGAAAACTTTTAGTAGTGTTAGGACAAACGATTTTATTTCTATTTTGCTGTGGCTGCTTCTCATTTTCAAAGCGCCAACACCTGCACCCAGATGGTGTTTTTTTTCCCCACCATCTGTGAGAGTAAGGTGTAAAAAGATGATCGATATCAGTGGCTACAACACTTCCCTGCCTCCAGATGGCATGATCGTTAAGTTCTCTGAAGACTGTTGTCTGGAGTCCAATCCTCAGAGCCAAATGTGAAGGGGAAAAAAAGCATGTAATGCCTTGGGAAGCTTATTAAGCTTCACTTTCTGTACATTTCTGAAATAAAGGCAAAGTTGTAGCTACTCAAGAGCCTCTTGGGGGTTGAGAGTACATATTATTAGCCTATATACTACAACCTATATTTGGCAATGTCTGCAGAGCAACTTAGAGTATGCATTTTTCAGATAGTGCACACCATATGTCATATTCTGTACTACACAGCTGAGGCAACTGATAATATGCTAGTGTCTGTTACTGGCTTTTGGAAAAGGGTTTAAGTGTCTGTGTACGAGAAAAAAGTGGAATTTGTAGTCATATGTTTCTGTAGGTTAACTGCCCCTAGAGTAAAATGTTGCCTTTACATGTGTATTCTTGGAGCTTTGTGTGCATTTTACCTCTGATGTGTGTCTATGTTAGCAAACAGCAAATTTAAAATAACAGATGTAGCAAAAGTGAATCAATTTGGCAAACTACATCGCATAGCATTTGTTGCTTTTTATAATTTGAAAGGTTGTTTTCTTCTCTGAAAGCTGCAAATATAAACGGGGGATAAAACACACATTGTCACAGACTTGATTTGTCAGAGTTACATTTTGAGGAATGTGATGCAGTCTTTTACAAAGCAGTGTTTATTTTTTACAGAAAAAGCTGAATTTGTAGTAGCAAGTTTCTCCAGGTTAACTGCCCCTAGAGTAAAATTTTGCCTTTGCATGTGTATTTTTAGAAGCTTGTATGTGTGTGTCTGTTCTTTTTTATATATGTTAGCTAAAAAAAAAAAATCACATCAAAATAATAAATGTCATAAGCCTGAATAAATACAACAGCCTAGGTGTTACTGGAATCTTCAGTCTTTGCACAATTGATAGGGAACATATTTTGCTGCCCTATACAATTTGCCATTCTTGACCATTGAAGCTGCAAATACAAATGGGGGAATAAAAGAAATAAAAAAGAAAGGAGAAAACACATAGTCACAGAAAGCTCAGCCTTGATTTGTCAGTTTTACATTTTGAGGAATGTGATGCAAGTTTTGACAAGACAGCTTTGAGATTTTATCTCCTGTCAAGACAGGAGCCAAACTCTCAGGCAATACTGTCAGCTCCATATTGTAACACAAGCCAGGGAGACTGGCAAACGAGCAGGTGGGGTTGTCATATGTTTGTGAAGGAGTCTGCTAAATGTTCTCTCCAATTAACAAACAGCTCACACATTTTCCTCTAAGCAATTCCTACTCTTTCTTGCCATCGTATTGCTTGCTCCGTTTGGGAAAGACATTTGACTTGTTATGTATCTGTAATTGTACTGAGAAATTGCAGATTGAATTAGCAAGTAGAGTTAGAAGCCTACTGGCAGACTACTACTAACAACGACCCTTGTTGATGAAGAAACTGAAGGCACTGCTAAATGTTTAACTGTAATTGTGAGTTTTCTCTGAAAAATAGTCAAATGTTGCTTTTCTTTGCAGATATCAGTATTGTGAGAATAATTGAGAGAGAGGCTTGCAAGTGCCTCTTTTCAATAGCAATTATACCTGTAATTTCCTTCACAAATGCATTTTAGGTATAAAATGCACAATGGGAAGTTCAACACTGGCACTGTGTGTAGCTAGAAACAGTTTCAGCTTTGAAAGATTGTGGGGCCAGTGTATAATTAGCCTGCTGTAAGTACTGCAGTGTAGTGTGAGTACTGTGAAAACACTAAAGAGATGAGAGAAAGTTTGACTGGATACTTAAGCAGGTAGTTTACCAGTGTGGGAGCATGAAAAGAAAGATAACTGGCTTATGTGTTTTATGTCTGTGGTAACAGTTCGTCAAGATTGAGACTAAAGAAAAGGCTACTACCTGGTTAGCTAGCTCATTGGGGTTTGCGCTTGTTAAACTTAACAAAGATTTATCTGAGAAGTTTTTAAGTCTGCAGGAAAGTCTTTCAAAGAAAGTCTCGGGTATATCCAGGTCATTCAAATGGCACAAACTCTGAATCAGACATCAGACTTTTCTCTTGCTTTTTAAAACAAATCTTTTTGCAATGGGAATATTTAGTGTCTATATGCAGTGGATATATTATCTGTGTGTGGGCAGAGATGTAAATGTTAAGTTATGCAGGAAGCCTTGTAACTGGATGTGCCTGGAAATGTTATACATCTCATCTGGAGTGGTTTTAATCCTACTTTATGTTCTCTCTCTTCTTTTTATCAGTGAAAAGGGGAAAAGCAGTCATACAACTGCAAGGGTGGATTATCATACACTTTGTTAAAGAAATAAAAAAAAGAAAAAGAAACACCACTGCTATGTTGTAAACAAGGTGAAAGAGCAGTGGTGATGCTGGCTGGAATAAAGGAGCCAAGACTGATGCTTTCAATGGAATACCTGGTTCCTAGAAAATGAATGGCAGCAGACAAAAAATAAATTCTTATAGTTATAATCTCATCCTTTCTTGCCTTTCCTTTCACTCTTGTCTCTCTCACTCAAGCTCTTACACACAAACACATTTCAATCATGGAGCGACATGACAGCAGATCAGTGTGAGCATTCTCAACCTCATAAATGGAAATGACTCATCTGTCATTCATCTATCCTGGGTGGCATTTATCTTTCTTTCAGTCACTGGGGAATGAACTCTGTCTGGCTGGAGACCGACTCTCGTGATAGCTCACAGTCCAAAAGACTGGCACCTGGAGGACAGATTTTTGGCTACGATGGAGAATGCAACCATTCTTGCATGTGATTTTTTTTGTTTTTCCACATCATTTTTTTCCCCAATATATTTAGTTTTTATTGAAATGTACACATAATGCAAATTTTCACAGGGATCGTTTGACTCTATTAAAGTAGCTTTGGTTGCCTTGGCTAGGTTTTCAGACCCTAAATCCATCACCCCTGACAGTCTTAGCTCCTCTTTAAGACAACTTTGCTCTTATTAGCTGTCCTCCACAAACAGAAGGTTTGAACAAAATGTAGGTGGAGCTTCTGTGCTCACAGCCAGAGCACCATGTTAGGATTTCCCCTCTCATTATCACATCTTCACATTAAATATGAAGAAAAAAAAGAAATGCTGGTTCATCAGATTTCATCAGTTCAAGCAGAATGTACTGAGTCAAAGCCATGATGTGCAAATCCAAACAGAAGCTCCTCTGCTCACTCTGTGGATCAGGTGTAATCTGATTACAGTGAAACATCACTGAGGCTCTCTGCAGGTTTGCAGCGGCAACTCTGGGAACTGAGTTTGGGATTCAGTGATTATCATCAATATTCTTAAACAACATTCCTATTCATTTTTATATATATTTTTGATAGTACTGTATTTTTCTAATTTATATGTCCAGGGAGACAGTCTGTCCCACTGCAGACAAATTCTCTAAGAGAGAAAGATAAAATTGCACCCATCAATTTTCTGCCCCCCCCCCCCCCCCCCCCCCCCACCTGTTGAATGTCTGTCTAGCTCTTGTAGCCCATAGCTTATTCATGCTCTCTAACACTTCAGAGAGCTGTACAAGAATAACAGATCAGGTTCTTCTTGACTCAGGTATAATGTAGCCTTGCAGCCTGAAAGCTGCATCTTTGAAGAGGGCCCGTTCACTGCTCTCCCACAACATCCCCAGTCCTCTTGCTAAAAACTGGAATCAATTATCTTCCTGAAACCCTGCTGCCTCGGCCCCTACCTGGCTGCTGGATCCCATATGGTAATATAGATAGCAGGGGATCATATTATTGAAAAGCTTAAGAAGTGAGAGATCCCCCCGGCTGATTTTATTGAGCTGCGTCCCTTGATGCTGTTCGGTACTTCAGGAGGGTCGGCTCTGTGCCATTGTTCAGTGAATAGGGAACTTAGACGACATTGCCTGGCCCCGATGGGGATTGTTATTTCAAATCTCTGCTAAACTGACGACTGGGAATTCTGCTATTTGGTTCCTTCCCCTTTTGTGATGTGATGAGCTCCATCTTAAGACGTTCTTACAAGAGTAATTTAACAGGGGAAATGCATGTTAAAGAGCGAGGGAGTCCTCTTCGCCAGGCCTATTCTGACATTTTTTGAATAACAGAATCTGTGCTGTCTTTCATGGTGTAATATTTTTGGCACATTTGCTCAGTTTCTCACCAGAGACATACGATGATCTTGCCACTCAGACAGTGGACTACTGAGATTCCTTGTGAAAACTATAACATTTGAGCAGGTTTGTAGTGCTGAAAACAAAAGGGACATGGAAATGAAAAAGAGCTGAAGCCCTTGAGCAGTGATGTATAGAAAAATGAAGTATATGAAAAAGTGTGCAGTTGAAATTTTTCATGTAAAACACCCCGAACATACCATGACAAGAAAAAAATGAAAGCAAACAGTTTATCGCTGCTGTGAGGAGATCCATGCCATATAAAATATGTAAACATTTGAGATGATGGAATTGAAAGCATAGTATTTTGCTTTAAACTGATGTTTGTAGAAAATCTCAAAGTTTTAAATCGCTCAGAACACAGGAAGTGCAAAAACAGCTTCATACATCAGTCATAAACTTATGCCCTGTAATGCAAATAACCTATGAGACAAAACCCAAACTCGGTGTACTCACCTAGAGCCTCACTTAGGAATTTAATATTTCTCACAATTTTTGGAGCTGTGTGTGGCATTAATGACTTACTTAAATGAAAACCAAGTGTTTGGATAAACATTGCATTTGTCTGGCTGAAATCGTATGAAAAGTCATCGAGGTTCTTCAGTTTATAAGTGAATGGGGGGAAAAAAAGAAAAAAGTTTAGTAGACACTATTCTTAGGGAACAAACGGCTGAATGAAGGAATGATTGGAGCTCCTGGCGTGGTTATACAGCATATGCATCATCCCCTGTGTATGTCAGTCATATCTTATGTAATCTGTAAGTAATATTATGTTATCTAGATGAGAATTACGATTTTGAGGAGTCCTAAACTTTGAACACCAGTGGATAATGCAAAGTTCTGTGATTACATAATTTACCACATCTCCTATCATTGTGTTGTTGCAGAAACCTGCAGTTGCCTGAGACTGAAGAAGTCACTTGGATGAGGGATGAAATGTTTCTCCCACTGAAATAGTTACGTCCAGATGAACAGAATCAAACTTTGGGGGTTGCAGGACATAGCTCGCACTTTTTGTTGAAAGTAAAGACATGGAACATGTCTGTGATGAAAAAAAGCTTAATTAAAGTAGTGAAAAAAATGGTGAAATCCACCACCTTCCTCAGTATGTGACGTGGAAAGAACAAAATAAAAGAAGGAATAATGAAATAAAATTTGTGTATTTCCTCTGATAAAATTTGTATTCAAAGCATTTAAGTCCAGGTTTATTAATTAGGGGTGAACAGGGGTGGTCAAAGAGCAGTCAAATGTCAGCATGTACACTCACCAGCCACACTGTCATGTACATATGTTCAGCTGCTGGTTAATATTAATATATAATAAGCCGACCCAAAGTGAGCATTAAAACGGGAAAGAAAATTGTTGTTTAAGCAACAATGGATGTTGCGTGGTTGTTGGTGTCCAACAGACTAGTCTAAGTATTTCAGAAACTGCAGATCTACTGGTAAGTTCTCTTACTCTTACTAGTCTTAAAAGGAACAGCAAACACTACGGTGCATCAACAGATGTTCTGATGCCCTTCTCTAAACATAATCACATATCTCACATGTTTTAACAATTTTTATTTAAGCCCTTAGGTATTTTGACATTTGTCTATCATATCCACGGTTTGACTAGAGAAATGAGATGGGTAAATGGGTATGGATTTGTGATTACTTACAGTGTGCATTACACATAAAAAGGCATACTTTGACCCACAGAGGTGGTGCCAATTGAAAAAGAATCATCTTAAAACAATGTGAAGGTGTGACTAAGTGAAATATTCAAACAGTTTTGAGTATTTGAAGACGCGGATGGAAGAGAGAGAGCCTGAAATCATCCACAGCAAGAAGCAACTGCAAGAGCCATGTGATTATCCTCTGAAAATGAACAAAGGTATTTCAGGGCATCATTAGGCCTATCACTTAAGGCGGCAAATTGAGTTCAATGACATTTATAAATACACAAAGTGCTGCTGAGGATTATTAATGCCTGTGAAAAACAAGTGAAAAACGAGTGAAAATATATAATTAAGAAACCTAACTTTGTGTTATTGATTAAGTCAATATAAAATATAGGAAAGCTATCACTACTTTGTTTACCATCATCATTTTAAAGATAGAGTGCACACTTAAATTTGTTTTTTCAAAGCAGACACAAGTAGACACAAACGTTTCTTTATTGCAGTAATATTATCATTATGTTTTCGCTTTTTGGAAACAACATTGTTTCAATGAAAATGAAATGACACCCTCTTTCTAATGATTTACATATGAGGACATAAAGAAATTACCTAGTCCTTAGAAGGTTCTAAAATGATGTAAATAGAGCCTTTGGTTTTCAGATGGTGAACATGTGCATTATGGTCACGAAATTCCACTTTGGTCTCATTTGAACCAACGTGAGTCAATCTGTTTTTAGAGAGAAGAGGCTTTCTCCTGGTAACCCTTCCAAGCAAGCCATACTTGCTTTGTCTTTTTCTATTTGCACTGCCATGAACTTAACATGCCACCTGAGTCGGAAATGCAGCTTTTGGGATTTTTACAGTTTCTCTGAGCAATGCACAGTTTGACTTTGAGAGGAATTTACTGGGATATGATGTTCACTTCTGATATTTCAACTTTTAATTAGTATTTTTTTTTTAACACGAGTACCTGTACATGTACTTAAGTAAAGAATGTTTATACTTTAGCCACCCAGGTTATTTCTAAATCATTCACAAGTGGCACATGCTAGCATGAGGACAATTACAAAGTCATCTGGGAAAAAAATGTTCTATTTCTAAGAATAACATAATTAAATTTCATAAATTTAATTCACTTCAAAACTGACCATATAACCATATAACCACACTATAACTACTTCTGGCATGCTATGTCTGAAATTAAAACTGACACAGAAGGAAAACCTTTCTAGCATTAGATATATAGAGTGAAGAACAGAGATCATCCATCCATTCTCCAGGGCCAGGTTGTGAGGGCTGCAGCCAAAGCAGAAAAGCCTCAACCCCGCTTTCCCCGGCCACCTCGTTCAGCTTGTCACCACCAAGGCATTCCCACGCCATCCAAGAGGGATAATCTCTCCAGCGTGTCTTGGGTCTGCCCCGGGGCCTCCTCCTGGTGGGACATGCCCGGAACACCTCACCCATGAGGCACCCAGGAGGCATCCTTGTCAGATGCCCGAACCGCCTCAACTGGCTCCTTTCAATGTGGAGGAGTAGCGCCTCTACTCTGAGCCACTGCTGCATGGCTGAGCTCCTCACCTTATGGAGAGACCATCCACCCTTCGAAGAGAGCTCATTTCCGTCGCTTATATCCGGAATGTCGTTCTGTCGGTCACTACCCAAAACTCGTGACCATAGGTGAGGCTAGGGATGTAGACTGACAGGTAAATGCAATCAAATTGCATATACATAGAATCCCTATACACTTTTCTCACGTCTGCATATACTGTATACTAAAAACAGGACATAAATTAACCTCCAAATCAGTACTTTATCTGTTATTCCTCTATCTTCTATCCAAACAAATACCACATGGGCCCTGTTAGCCCCTCCATTTTTTATTATTATTGGATTTATTATTATTTTTATCTGCTTTGAATATAGATCTTCCTCAGTGATATGCAGATTTATTATGTGTACACGTCGGAGTATTTTTTCTGCTAGATTATTAAAATATTTAATGGCTGGCTGGTTTGGTTCACTGTGCATGTAAACAGCAGAAAATCAGCCGAATTTAAATGTGGTTTCAAGGGAGTAGGAGGTAAAAATGATGACGGGCAAATGTAAGAAAAGAAAAGAGAACAAAGCACGATGTAAAATCCAACTCTCCAGAGAAATGAAATTATCCTTTCAATCAGGAACAAAGATTATTAATCCACATCAGGGGTTTCGAATAAAAATGTGTATTTATTAGTTTGAATATTGTGCAAAAGTCTTGAGCCATCCCTCATTTTTTTATATTTTAGAAGGAAAATCGGAAATAGTTGCTGGGATTTATTAACACCGGAAGGAACACAGGCTCTTTCCAAATGGTATTGCATGCTGGAATCTATTCTGCCTTCGCTCAACACCGCTGGCTGAAATGCAGGCTCGAACCATGACCGTCTCCACCATGCTTTACAGATGGCTGTAGACGCTGAATGTTGTACCTTTCTCTAGACCTCCTCTGTGCATTTTGAGTGGTGGAAAAAACATGCAAAGTGAAAAGAGGTGAGTGAAGTAGAAGTACTCAGTCCATCATGGGACGCTCAAGCAGTCTAGGCCTATTTTAGCATAACTAAGGTCACCTGGTTCAGTCCTAACTATAACCTTTATCAAAAAGGAAAATTTAAGCCTAACGTAAACACAGATGGAGATGAGAGCCAAGAAACTTCCCTGGAACCCTATTTGGGTTAGACTTTAATCTTCAAAGGTTGCAAAAAAAACATGAAGGAGTCTGATTACCATTCTAAAGAAGCAGTCAGAAGCTGCACATTGGAGCAGGTCCCTAACTACTGTTTAAAAATTAGAGACTGATGAGCTCCCGGCTCCGATAGTCTCGGTCGTTGTGTCCTTGGGCAAGACACTTCACCCGTTGCCTACTGGTGGTGGTCAGAGGGCCTGGTGGCGCCAGTGTCCGGCAGCCTCGCCTCTGTCAGTGCGCACCAGGGCGGCTGTGGCTACACTGTAGCTTGCCATCACTAGTGTGTGAATGGGTGGATGATTGTGTATAGTGTAAAGTGCTTTGGGGTCCTTAGGACCAAGTAAAGCACTATACAAATACAGACCATTTACCTAGAGTTTGGAGAAGGGTGACTGGTGCCGGCCTACGACAATACAATTTCAAGATATAACCTTTCAGCTAATAGCACTGTGAGAATCCTCTTGTTGATGCAAAAATGCTATTGTATGTATGTCTGTCACACTGTGTTATCTTTAGCATTCATTTTTTAGAGATTCAACAAAACAAAAGTGAGCAAATAATGTGCTTTTGTAACAGGCTGCTAGTAAGAAAGTGCCTTTTTTAAAGGGCTTCTGTTATGTGCAGACACATCATTGTTGTTTTTTGCTTGAATGATTCATAGATCAGTATTGTTTTAACAAATAAATAAATAAATAAAAATTTCTCTGAATATTTTCAAGTACAAGGACTGGACTGAAATATGAGTGAAAAAAAAAGCGAGTGTACAAAGAAAAACTTGCAAAATCTCTTTAGAAATTGTGGCAATTATGAATTTTTGTTTTCCTTTTTGTTTCCTCTTCTTTTTTGCATTTTTATTTTATTGTAGGTTTTGTCATTATTATTATTATTATTATTATTATTGTTATTATTATTATTATTATTATTATTATTAGGGTCTTTTCCTGACAAAACAGTTGTTGTGAGTTGGCACTTTATATATAAAATTGAATTGAATCATCAGAAGCTAGAGTTTACATCTGTATGTGTGTGTTTAACTGTATGTGTATTCACACATGTATACATACAGAAGCTGTCATAAATATAAACTAAATGCCTAAAAATATATTGTATCTGCTTTAGGAACATTTTAATTCTGTTCAGTGTATTGTACAAGTATGAGTAGCAAGCCTCTCTGAAGAGGTTTACATGACAGTGACAAATGTGGTTCTGTCAGAATTTTGTAGATGTTGCTACTCCTCTCACCAGTTTTAGTATTGTCACTAAACACTTTGTCTGATCACCTGCATGTTAAAGTACCTTTGAGTCTGCAGCACACCTGACCTTGTGATTTCTTTTTGTGTGAGCAGCAGGCGGATAGGAGTTGTTCTCCTGTATCTGTTATGCTGCAGGGGAGCAATTATGGTGTGGATCACACAACTGGCTAGTTTTCCAAAAAGAAAATAAAAAATAATCAGGTACAAAAAACTGAAAAGAAGCCTGTCTCTACTGCTCAATGCAATGGTCTAAAACTTTTAGACCATTGCAGATTTAGACTCTAAATCTGTGTTGTCAAAAGTTTGTGGCTTTTCATGACTACGAACATGGTCCCTGTTTTCTTAGTGTGGACAACAAACAGTAGGCTGATGAGATGGTTGCTTCTTGTGCAGGACTTAATGCTGAGATATGTAACAAGAAAGGAAAAGAAACCTTGATGACTATAACGGTTACTCATGCTTCTTTCTGTTTTTACCTATCAGGACTCAGACTCACATCAGAATCAGAATGGTTTGCTTTCAATTTCCAAAAACAGAAAATCTGTTAAATTTTCAAAGCTACTTATTTGATTGCTAATATTATATTAGTGCCAAAAACATGAATATTAAACAGAATCCAGTTGTGTCAAAATGGTCCCAAAAATACTGACAATAGTCAGCTGACAGCCACAATTTTGTGGAAAACACTAAGGTTACTGTTACTAGTGGCAGTTGGGCCCAGTGTTTCTGCATTTGGACTTCTTGATTCTGGTTTATTTAATATTTTCAAAGTTAAGTTTGTGTTCCAGGTTTTCCAGGATCTTATTGTTGTAACTCTACTATTTGTATTTTCTGGTCTTAATTTTGTTAACAAGTCTTTAGGTTTCTGTTATCGTGTCTCACCTATGTTTCACATCCCATGTTTTGTCAAGCATCTCCTTTATCTGTTGTCTGTGTTTTGGTGTTTCCTTTCTGTCTCCCCGGTCTGTCTCCATGTCTGCTTCCCCCCGATTCCACTGTCAAGTTCATGTGTCTTAGTCTGAGTCTCACTGTGTACTTACTTCCTTTTTTATTTTAATAGTCTCTCGTCCTTTGTGTGCTCTGCTCAGTTTTGCTTCCTGTCTCTGAGTAATTAGTTCCAGCGGTGTTTCCACCTGTTGTCCATCTTCTTGTTATCCTGTGTGTATTTACTGTGTGCATTTATGTCCTCATTCTCCCTCTGCTTGTGCTCATGTTGTCCTATATTGCTCTGTGTTCCTCGGCCTGCTGAAAGTTTTGGTTTTCCCTGTGTAGCTTCCAAGTTTCTGTTTTTCCCTTTGTTTTTTTTAGTTTATTCTTTGTTTTGTTTGGAGTATCTTGTTACAGCAAATAAAGCTCCCTTTTTTAGTTATCCCTTTGTTTCCAAGTCCCTAGTTTGGATCCTGCCTTGCTTGCCACAGCACATCATGACATCTGTATATGTTTAATGCTTGCTGTGTTGTTGCCTACCTTTTCTAGAGTATCGTGGATAAAAGGTCTATAAATGTTTTTTCAAACTTTTTGGAAGAGAAACATTGCCTCCAAAGTCATTTTGCTTTTTTAGAAGATTTATGTTTCAATAGTTGTGTCAAGGATGTCATTAGGTATATCAGTTCATCTGCTCGTTCATAGTGATGAAAATGTCTGTTGCAAGGTGAAATACTCGTGAGAGATGTATTCCTCTTCACAGAATTATGGTAATAGTTGCCACTGTAGAGTGTTTATTAACCTGATGAATAAAGTCCCCAATCTTTTTTTCACACACTGACTTTTTATGGAGACTAGCTTGTAGAAAAAACATTTTCAACTCTGGAATAATGTAGATGAGTCAGTGAAAACCATTAAAACATATAATTAAGGTCCATAATGGTTTAAAAAGTGTACGTTAATTATTCAGTGTAGTTCTGTTGCTGCATTCTTTTCTTTGCGTTATTAACATTTAAATTCTATTACTGCGATAATGGCAATTAGAAAATACTATTGCTCTCACCTCATGTATACATATTTATTTAAATCCACTGCAGACTCCAGGTTTTACCACACTAGTTTTCTAGAAACTTCACACATTCTGCGCTCACAAATCTGATCTTTGCTTTCTAGCTATGGTCCCAAATTGCAATGGATTGATTTAGTTATGTACTAAAATGCAGTGTTAAATATAAAGTACCCAGTTTATTAACCACCTTACTAAAACTTATTTGGCTGCATCTGGAGAAAAAAAACTTCTTTTTTTTTTTTGGCCTTTTTTTTCCTTTCTGTGTCTTACCAGCTTATGACATTTTTAAAGAGGACAACAATAAAAAATAATTTCAAAACTGAATTATTTAAAAAAGAAGAAGAAGAAGAAGAAGATAATTAGAATGTCTTTAAAAAAAACTCAGCGTTTTTGTTTATGGTTGTTTAAGGAAGTATATTCTGTGAATTGCTATACATTTTTCACCTTACCCGACAATGGCTTTGGTTTTTGATCTGTTGGATTATACTCTATAAGAAAAACAGAAATTATTGCTCTGTATAATACTCAATAAAGGTGACATAAAGGTGATATAAAAATGCAGTCCATGTCTACAAAAAGTATGAAATCCATTTCAGTAATTCTGGTGATGAGCTCTCCCAGTTTTGCATTGAACAACAATGGCAAACAGAACAACGAATTACATTAAAACAATATTTACACATGTACACAGAGTGCAGACAGAGAGTGCCATTTATATCACTTCAAAGAACACTATTTGAATTTAACTTAGCTGGGTTTTACTATAACCTAGACATAACTGTATTCACTAGTTCAATTATTTATGACCTTTGGGGAAATTCTTACATGCTTTAAGGGAACTGTTGCTGTCATTTGGTGGTATATAAATAAACTGATTATATTGAATTGACAGGTACTGCCAATCAGATGCACTTGATAAACCGATTATTTTAAGCTAATGCTTCTAAACATGTTTTTTCCAGTTTCTGAAAAATGGAGTGTACTAGTTTTTAACAGGACTGCACAGACGCATGAAAGGACACAACTGAACACAATTTGGGTGAAGAACCATCAGGCAGTCATTGTAAGTATGACTGAATCCTGACTAGTACTATACGTGGAGATGGGATTTTTGTGAATTGTGGGCGGATGGACAAACACCTCACCATAGTCTCTGCTTCTGTCCTTCGGCAGATAACCTAAAAAAGCAAAATACTGCAACACTGACAAAGATAGAAATACATATTTCTGTAAAATGTATAGACATTTATGCCTAAAGCTTAGGAAAACCTAGCAAATGGTTCCTGACATGAGCTTTGTACACTCCATAAAGTGGCTGGAGGGTTATGGATACATTTCAGAGATGTAGCAGTCGAAGTTTTGCCACTTTATATAAGTTAATATAAATTGTTGTTCTTATTATGAAAAATTAAATATGACAGACTTGATAAAAACTTTCACCACACAGCGGTTTAGTAGCTGTTGGAGTTTATTTGGAAGAATGTACAGTGTAGTTCTCAACGTTTTCCTCTGACACATTCTCTTTATTTTTCACAGATCAATATTTCAGTATCATGTAAATTTGTTGAGAAAAACTTTAGATTCTGATTTTAAAGATTCACTACTACATATTCTTCGGTTTCCCTTCTTTTGTAATAATTAAGTTCTGAAAACTGCACTAAAATATGTTGTCAGACCTTGACAGTGTGGGAAGAGAAAAAAAAGTAAGACTTAAATTTAATTCATTAAAGTCACTGACCCAAATAGAATTAACCACTCACCCATAGTGACCAAGTATGCGTGAACCTTCAAATATTAGCAAGGTGCTCAGTGTTCAAATGGTGACATAAGTAGAAAAAGGTTGAAACCACTCAAAAGTTTACCAGCTCTGTATCAGAATAAGAATAATCACTTCAAGACTGCTGAAACAACTTCATAATAAGAACAATTTTATGATATGGTAACAATGTATGTTAAATGTGCACTGCCAAGGATAAACAATTGCAGCATTGGCTTTCTGGATAAATTCTTTATCAGCTGCTAAAGGTGATATGTATAAAATTTAATATTGAAACATGAAGAATAAACAGTTTCATAAACATAAAATATACTATACTAAAATGAGTGAAGTTGCAAATTAAATGATGCCTAATTTGGAACACAAATAGAAGAAAGAAGTGTCAACTACAAGAAAATGACAAATTGGCTGCACAACATATTTGGGTAGAGAGGCTGAATCACACTAAAGTACATTAATTTTAATTTTATCAACTCAAGAGTGATATTAAAACATATTCATTTTTCTGTCACAGATAAGTCATTGCCTCATAAAGACTGCAGCAAAAAAAACAGTTTTGCCTTTCTCAATAAATAAATATCTCAATGAATATCTTTTAGTATCTATACAGTGTACAAGCTATTAATTTTGCACTGGAAACATTGCATATCAGCTTTCTTCTCTTTCTTATTGCTTCTTCTGTGTGTTAATTGATGACCTTGGCATGTCTGTCTTTTTAACCACTGACTGATCAGTGTAATCGGCAAGATCATTATTAGCAAGATCAGTAGCTCCTCCACTCCTATTCACCACTATTCATCACATCAAGACTTAATTGGATTGCTAATTGATGTGTAGAAGCCCATGTAATTGCACTAAAAGGCACGTTCGGCTAGCCTGCCATGAAAAGGGGGGCGGGGTGGGTGAAGCACACTCAAACTGTCAAACCTACAGTTTGTCCAACATGATCACATGGTCACAATTGAGGGCCAGAAGAGTACCAGTGCTTTGCTGCTAATCACTCTGTACCACACAGCAATGAGGAAAACCAGGTGAAACACGCCGATATAAACATCTATGTACACCTTATATAGTGCCTTTGGCTAGCTATCTGAAAGATAATGAAGACAAAATCCTCTTCTGATATGTTAAAAATAAAAGGACTCTGTACTTCTGTGAGAATTATACCAGCTAACTGATGGCATGCAGTTTAAATTAACATGGTCGATCAACCACATAATGGACCACAATGAGACGCCGTTCAGACTGGAACTAAAGGATCCTTGATGTGGCAGCTAGATAAAACAGAAATCTAATCTCAATTAAGAACAAGTCCTCTTTATTAAAGTCATTACTGTGTTCTCATGCCCCCTCTGGAACCACCCAGACTTTGTGGGACAAAGAAAGAAAAGAAGAAAGAGAAAAAACAGGATACAGCACTCAGTTTTAACATCCCTGCTTTCTTTCTGTTCTGTCCTTGCCTTATTATGCCAAAGGCGGATTGTAGCGTGTTTGGGTAAGTTACTTCAGGGAATGATTTTGTATTCAGTTCATCTGTTTTCACTATTCCTTTTTCAAACATCTGGATGGTTTTCATAGTTTGCGCTGTCCCCTCTGTGACATCTTTTATCTCTCGCACAAAGACAGTCACAATAACCTTATGCTAAAGCTATGTTAGTGGCTTCAGAAGTTTCCCAAATGGAAATAATGAATAATGCATTGACTTCATGCTAATGTTCATGCTTCCTGTAATGTAAATTTATTACATTAACTCTTCTTGGGAAATATTTCAATACGGTATGCGACATTGATCTCTCTTACTGATATTTGAATTTATGACTGGGATATGGCAACATGTGAAGCCAAGCAGGAAATTGTAAGACAGCAAATACCAGGGATTTCCTGTACTTGACACTCGCAATGTTCTTTATTTCTGTCTGTATTCAGATCAAAATTCTCTTTATCCAGAATAGTGTTTTAGTCTTCCGCTAGTGTAAAAATTCAAGCTTTTTCCTGGTAGCATTATTACTGAGCAAACATAGAGAGAAGAGTGAGAAATAGATAAGCAGAGAGAGGTGAGAGATAAAACCAGGGAGAGACACAGACTCTGACGACCAAACTGTGCAGATGTTACACAAATGTCAACATTAGCTTCCATCTCCAATCCAGCGAAAATCACATCATCAAATATTTGCTGGAGCCGTGGATTTTCCTCTGTGTGTCAGTTCTCACCCAGTCGCTTCTTGTCAGTGTCAGACTTAACAAGGCAAGCAAACTGCGCAGAGCCAGCGGCCTGTCAGGTGCAGCATATCGACACCTCATGGGGCAAAAAAGTCAATCTTTGCTGACAAATGCTCAGTACTGCACTGCCAGTCTGCTTGTACCCCAGGCATGTGAGATGGGAGGGCGGGGAAACTATTTTTCTGCAGAGGGAAATTAAAACAAATTGTCAGCCCCACTCTGAAACTGACGCTGAGGAGATCTATGAGAAGGTGACCCCTTATATGTGCAAAGTAGGCATTTTGCCCTGATTTTTGGCCCTTTTGTTCTGTCTGCCAGTATTTTGTCTGCTCTGGGTTACAGACCAATGCCCATAGTGGTGCACAGTCTTCTCATGGAAGTAACATCTATACTAGGTGTTCAGTATATACCAAAAATATGGCACATTCAGTACAGTGCAACATAAAAGACAGCACCATCTGGATTAAAACCCCACATTTGTTTTTTTGGCACAGGGATGCATTTTTGGATAGCAGTCACCTGGTGATTCTGTTGTCTGATAAGCTCTTTCTCCTAAATTAGGGGATGGGCTTGGATACACCACACATAACTAAATTTACTTCCAATTCTGAACACAAGTAAAACTTGTCAGATTGTGTAGAGAGCTCTGCACTGAGAAAGACTCATTTGTGCTCTCAAATAATTAAAAGAAATGTTACATAAGTTGATTAAAAAAAAAAAGCAAACCTGTTTTTTAGAAAAAAATGAGAATTACCACTCACAAAACTTTGATGAAAGTTTGTGCACCATCCTCACCCTGCATCATTGCATCCCAAAGTAATTGCAGAATTTTGCTGTTATTTAGAATATTTGTAGAAAGGAACCACATTTAGATATCACTCAAACAATAATGTATTTATTTTAGCACTACAATGACTTGATAGTTTTCTATCTTGCTCATGTGATCACAACAGAGTAGACACACTCAGAGGAAGGTTACCCGCTGCCTAGCAAGATATTGTCACTGAGAAAAAAAGAGGGTGCTGTGACTTTGCATTCTCAGCTCACATCAGTGCGCACCTGCGCATGCCATTCACTTTGGGACAAAACAATGTGTCTGCAGAACATACACTTTAACACAACAGGACTGCATATCCTTTCTCTCATCTTGTCCTCCTCTCTCCCTCACTCCCTCACACGTTTTCCTCTCTCAGCCTGTCACATCCTCTTAGTGCCTCTTTTGGTCAACCTTTTCTATCACTTAATGTGACAGTGGCAGACAATGGTTTGTGGTGCATTTACAGGATTCCCACCTACTAATTAGCGAGAGCTCTCTGGGCCTTTGATCCTATGTCCTTGTGTTCTGGATGGCTTCCTGGTCTTTGAAGGTAGCTGTGATAGAAAAGCTGCTTTCAACTACCACGAATCCTTTGGCTGTGGCTATGTGACTCGGCTTAGCTCAGTACAGACCTCTCAGGGGATAGTAGCTGCCCCTGCACTTGTACACTGTGCCTGGCAGCAATGAATGGGTGTGTGAGCTACATAGTAGGCAAGGAAGCATGTGGCACAATGACAATGCCAATTATCTGGAGCCCCTCACACAGGCCACGTCTGATCAGGGGTCAGGTCTTTGAGTTTGATGTAACCGCTATGACCCTGTTTCAATATATATAAGTGACAGTCTATGGATTTTTCTCTAATGGCTTCATCTCCTGCTCTCTCTCAACCTTACAGCCTGTGTCACCAAGAAAACGTCATCGGAGTGCTGTGGGTTATACCTGTGATTAATATGCTATGCTATTCTCGAAACAGGGTTTGTATCTTAGATTAATGACCTCATGAAATCAATAGAAAAAGTAGATGAATAATTAATGGGTGAATATTCATTCTTGCAGTATTATAATAAGCTTTACAACCAACAGTCAGCTATAAACCATTATACGAAGTAAAATCTTTAGCATGAGGCAAAGTCCGTGTGACTAAAACATCCGTCGACACTTTGGAGTCTTCTCTCAGTGTGCAACACTGAAGAATATGAGGTGGAAAATATTTAAATATTGAATTCATTCGGCTTCTCTTTCAATATTCCTCTTATCATGCAAGTGCTACACTTCCCCAGGTGAACTGAGTGGCACACTGCAGGATAAAAGGGAATAGAAGTTATTATTTTTTTTGCTATTTTTCAAAGGCACATTGTAAGCAGTACAAAAGGGGCGAACTGCACCATTTACAAATCAGTTAAGCCCTAAGGGAAATCTACTGGTGGATGACATTGAAGTTAAAAGTGCACAGCAAGATGGCTACAATGCTCCTGAAGTCATACATCTGAGCAGGTTTGCTGTGCGTGAATTTGGAAGTAAATGCCCATACACAAAGCTGAAATAGCAGGAGACACTGTGATGGGACTGCTGCTCTTTTCATTTGAATGCAGTAAAGGAGACAGAGGTACAAGCAATGCAAACACAATGCCCAGGCAAGTTTACTAGTGCATAGATTCTGTTTATAAGACTGTTTTATCCTCTGTCAAATATCAGTTCTGCTCACTAAGCTCTTTTGAGAAGATGGCATGCACTCACAATATGGTTAGTATGATTTGGCTGTGTCAAAATCACAACAGATTAAATTTACAGCAGAAGCTGACAAAAGCAAGTTTCTCAACGTGAAATGCGTCCGAATCTGTGTGTGCAAGCCTGAATGACAATGTCCATAGTGGTAGGTTTGCTGTTTTTGTGTTTTCAGGGATAGATGCAGCAGAATCAAATTTCCATGACAATGGAATATTGTGTTTTGTGCAGAGTTCCAAGGCAGTGTGTCACCAAATCAGTTTTGTCATTCCACTTGTTTTGCTTGATTCAACCACTTTTCAGAACAACTTTCACCTTGTAGACACATCTTTTCATTTTCTCTGCAGACAGACACTGTTTTTAATGTAACTGATGTCCTATGCTATTAATGTTTTCAGGTTGTGTAATGCTGAGTTCTTTTAAAGTGCTTAATAGATAATGTATGAGTAAAGTCCACATTGTTGTTGTTATATAGTTTTAAACTGCTGTATTAAGTAATGTTAATCTCCACACGAGCTATATCATTCTGCGAATAAAACCGAAAGTGTTCCTATTTCCACATTTTTCCCCCCTCTAATATTTTGGCTGTTTTATCACATGTAGCCATTAGATTACATAATATTTCAAACGCCTCTTTCCACCCTTGCATACTAAGTCGACTGTAGCAGTAGCCATGGCAATAATGATAGCACATAATTAGGGTCTCATATCCCTTAGCTTCCTCCATAATTGCACTCTTCATACCAGAAATCTCCATTTGCATGTTTCTCAATATGAGGAAAACTCATTAATCGTAGACAATAAGGATTAGGACTATGCAAAGCTTAACTGTAATGTGGGAGCTAAAAGTGAATAAGCTTTTTCTGTTTGCCATACCAGAGACATCTTCATCAGCTCCACCTTAGTGTGGTTAATTATGAGGAAGAATGTTTTTGTTTGCAGATGCAGATGTAGCTAGGATGTCTTTATCCAAGCTGAATATGTTCAATGCAGTCTTTCAGTGCAGTGTTTATTTTAAGTGTGGTTGTGTGACCTCTTTCTTTTTATATGTATTTTGTCTACACAATGTAAAATAAATGTGCACAAATACAAAACTGCTGTATTATTATTAAAATGTGCAGCATAAACTCTTCCATGTCTCTCTTCCGTGCTTGCAAAACCAAGATGTAATTCAGCAACATTCATGCAACCACACATGTAACCACATCACTTAGGAAAAGAGGGAGTTGAGGTTGAACAAAGATGGATGCCATTTCTATCAAACGGTCCCATAGGACAAAACATTTATTATTTCAAGTTTTCCTTTTACATCATTTCTCAAATTAAACAAGTAGAGTGCTGCACAGTAAAAATGAGTGAGAGATTAATCAGGTGAAACTGTATTACCTTGACAAGAATTGATGTAAGAATAAGTTGTAGTATGATAAATTAATAAATGAAACATGAAGAATAAAGGACAAAAGCCATGAGAGGGGGAAAAATGCAAAATGAAGTCTACTACGTCAGCAAATCCCAGTGTGAGAGTCATCCTAGTCTCTCAGGAGCTACTCCTTCATTTATTTACAGCTGTCTGCACTAGCACTAGCAGATAAACAACTGCAACTTGGCCGATGCCACTGCCTGGGCCTCACCTAATGATTATGACATGCATGATCAAATACGGTGCACTCTATTGAGTGGAGGTACACACGAAATGCACACACACACACACACACACACACACACACACACACACACACACACACACACACACACACACACACACACACACACAGAAAGAAGAGCAAACTTAAATACTCTCCTGTCTAACCCTCAATTTCCACACTGACAAATATGCACACTCAGCCTTCTAGAAAGTCTCTCCCTCACTACAGATGGAAGTAACACTGTACTCTCTAAATTATTCTAGCAACATCTCAGAGGCAGTGAGGAGTGTTCAGTTTTGGCTTTCAATCAGTAACTATCCAATATAGGATAAAACAGTACAATGTAGTGATTGCATGTGGGGATTATAAGCATGGTATTGTGAAACTATGTGAAAAGGCAAACATTAGTTTGTTTCTTGGTGTTTTTACCGCAGGGACACAGCACACAAACTACTTTCTGTATCTTTTTGGCTGATAGCTTTGAGGAAAAAAAAAAAAAAACTATAGCTTTGACCTTGAATGTTTTGGCAGTCTATGGTGCATTCTCATAACCCACAATACTACAGTTCACTCTCGCATATAGAAACACAATAGCTTCAAACACAAATTTGTTCCATACCCCAGGGCTGCATGCGCTATTACTCGATAAATGACTATATACCCCCACAGACTACTCTGATATAGTGGCTGTTCAAGATGTTAAATTGTTATTCTCTATATCACTCAACTTAATATGGAAAACATGCACTGTATTGGATTATAGTGATGATCTAGGATCTTGTTTGAGCATGCACTGAAAAAAATATTCAAGCAGGGGGGTGGGGGGGTGGAGTAGATTGTTCAAACAGGTGAATTGGAATTGGCTTGTCATAATGTGCCTTCGTTCCACTTTTCTAATTCTGAGATAGAAATCAAACAATATGGAAATCATGTTAAATTTGTTCTGTGTGAAGCCATGGGTGAAAGACTCTGCAGTGTCAGTCTTGTTGTAGCAGACAGCAGCAGCCACGAAATTAAAAAATTCTACACATACTGTACAGTAAAACATATCATAATATATTTAAAAAGAAAAGGTGTAATATACTAAGCACATAGGGGTGCAACGATACACAAAATTCACGGTTCGGTTCGGTTCAATACTTTGGTGTCACGGTTCGATATTTTTTCGATACAAAAAATGTTCATGCTTTTTTAATTGGTCATTTATTAAAATTATAAATATATATTTTAACTCAAACGTACAGTTTTTAAATTTAATGTTGCTGAAACAACAAAGGGATAAAATAATAAATCTATCTGATCGAGAAATCACTCATCTTTGGAAAAGAGAGTTTATTACAGAGAAATGGCTCTTTCCAAAATAAAAGCTATACTATACGCTTTTTCTGGGGTATACTCTCATAAGGAGAATCATGTGCTAACGGCTGTCTAAATGACTCGGGTAAAGTTTGTAGCATGCGTGCTTGTTGTTTTTGTCTGCTTCCATTTATCTTAGCACTAGGTCGGCGTGAATGTGCAGTCATATTCATTTTGTTCCCACTAGTGCTGTCAGCGTTAATCTGAAATGACGTTAACGCCACAACGTGGCAAATCTCCGTTAACGAGCTACCACGGATCGCCCCGTGCGTGGGGCTGGACGGCGTCAACACGTTAATGAGTAAACTGCGTTAACACACTAGTTCCCACCCATGTAATTGAGCATTGCGTGACACATCCGACATACTGTTTTACTTTTGTCCATGACGCGCTTACCATCAGGGTCATACTTCACACATGAAGACCAAAATAGTTCCAAAGGCCAGATCTGAATGAGGGTGGGGGAGGTTCAATTTGCCATGTTGCAACGAGCTTAGCTTCTGTCTTGCTAGCTTGCGCTGCGCTCAGTGGATCTGCGCTCGACAGTGCAGCCTAGGCGGAGTAGTCAAACGCAAATCTACTGAGCTCTCAACACAGACAGCATCGTCAGAAGAAAAGTTGATCAAATGAATTAAAAATTTTGTATTGTTCGATACATATGCGTACCGAATCGAAAGCATTGTATCGAACGGTTCAATATCGATACGAGTATCGTTGCACCCCTATAAGCACACCCGACTCTTATAGAAAAACCTTTAGTATCAATAACTTGAATTAATCACTATTTGCTTTACTTTATTAGTCTCTGACATGATTGTAAATTAATTTTGTGCAGCTCTCTTAGCGTCCCAAAGCAGCTTTGTTGGGTTGGTGTCTAGAATTTGCCTGGGACATTGCAACATTGGATTTTCTTTTTCAGCCATTCTCTTGCAGATTTGCTGGTGTGTTTGGGATCATTGTCCTGTTATGTGAAGCAGTTCTGGCCAATCTTTAGCTGTCAGCCACACATTTGACTGGAAAGTTCTTTGGCATACAGAGG
Source organism: Rhamphochromis longiceps (assembly GCF_057381845.1). Lineage (NCBI taxonomy): Eukaryota > Metazoa > Chordata > Actinopteri > Cichliformes > Cichlidae > Rhamphochromis > Rhamphochromis longiceps. The sequence continues at coordinate 36,208,482 of NC_140561.1, forward strand.
AGTTCATGGTCAGTGACTGTAAGGTGCAATCACTGAGTTAACTGAGCAAGGTGCCACCCCTCCACCACTGTTCTTCACTCCTGGTTTGAAGTGTTTGTGGTGAAATGTTGTGTTTAGGTTGGACTAATGTGACACTGTGCATTATGGCCTAACTTTGGTTTTGTCTGTCCAAAGGAAATCATTCCAGATGCCTTGTGATTTAATCCGATGTAACTCTGCAAACCCAAGCTCTGTTGCCATGTTCTTTTTTAGAAAGAAGTCACTTTCTCCTGGCAACCCTTCCAAACAAGCCATATTTAACTGTTATTACTACAATCTTTATCATTTAAAATGCTTACTAAGGCCTTTAGTGCCTGAGATGTATCTTAGACATACCTAAGCCCTGCACAGAGAAACATTGGGGTGAATTTACCAGAATGTCTGCTCCTGCACTGGAATATTTCTAACATTTTGAGTTATTTTCCAGTGTTAGAAAATCAGCACTGCTCAGTGTTAGCCATTGTTAATCTTCAAAACTGACTAGGTTACTTTTAAATATATAACACTGTCAAAAGTGTTAATTTAACACTCAACCGTGTTGTATTTAACACTCAGAGGTGTGGACCCATATAGACACTCTCCAGTGTTAATTTAACACTGGAGATTTTGCTGTGTGGGAAGACTGACAGCTCTCTTGACTTTTTTCTGCTTGTAAATATTATTTCTCCAGGTAGCGTAACTGATTTCAAATTGTTTGGAAATGGTCTTATAACCCTTATGGTAAGCAACAATTACTTCTCTAAGATCACTACTGGCATCCTTAGCATGATGTGAACACATGTGTGAATGCCCAATATTTGCAAACTGCCCAAACCTCTGCTGTTACAGAAGTAGTCACACTGGTTGATGATCGATCAATGACATACATTTGACTATCAGCTTGTGGCTGCTACTTACCCTCTTAGTATCTGTGGAAGCAGTAAGTGAGTGTACTTTCCACACTGAATTTTAACTTAATTCTTGTTAATAAACTAAGCACCACTAATAATTTTACTGGGTCAAACATAAATTCAAATCTTCAAGCATGACTGAATAATGGATAATTACATCAATTAAAGTAACACTTTGGAAGTTGTGGCCATGAGCCTCTGGTCAGGATTTAAATTGGTCTAAATTTAACAATGAATTTGGGACTGAGCGATCAAATTGTATTGAGGAGTCACCATTTTATTCACACACTGCTTGAGGGAGACATGAAAAGAGTAACTAGTACAGAATGGCGGTTTACCACTTTGTGCCAATCAGTGGCTGGTTCAGAAATAATCTCGAATATTACCCAATGACTTTTTTTTTTTTTAATCACCCAGTCTTTTTTTTTCTGACCAAATAAAGACTACAGCTTCAGGAACTTTGCATAAACAACTCAGGTCCTTTTATATGAATACCTCAGTAACTACTGACATTATTGTCTACCTCATATGCATATGTCAATACATATGCACTTATATGTAAAGTGTTAACTATGTCAATGCTATTTTGAATAACCGTCTTCTCTTATTTTTCCTTGGCACCAAAAAATAAAGGTATCGATGCCAAAGACGTGTTTACGCTTGTTTTCAAAAGAGCCCTGGTTGAATCCAACTCAAACTGCCAGTGATTGGTTCTTACTGTATGTTACAAAGGCACACTGAATCATACTGCTGTGGCTGAGTGTGAAGAACCAGGGAGTGAAAATGTTTCATGCTATTGTGCTAATCCAAACAAGGAACCATTTTTGTCTGCCAAAAATAATCAAAGCCTCGCGTTGTGAGTGCAGAAAGACTACCTGCTTCTGCTAAACTGAAAAGATTCCCTTTACAAAATCTTGACTAAGATGGTGCAAATCACAGATGACAACTTTTCACACTAGAATTGTCCAAAGGTAAGGTGAACAAGGGTGAACAGAAATGATCCTCCCTGCAGTCTTTTTTTTTTTCATGAAAAGGAGATATGAGTGTTAACATGGAAAACAAATAGACCTAAGCAGGGGTAAGCTACAGCAGAAAAATAGAGAGAAAAATGTTGCACCACTGAGAGACAGTAAAAAAATATATATATATTTTTTAAAAAAGAAGCTTCTGCTGGGCCCTTTAAACTCACCTCTGCCATTCTGAGTTTGTTTACCTCTGTGTCTGTGCATGTCAACCTATTCCAGAGCTGCAGGACTAGACAGTTGTGAAGTGAAGCAGTAAAAGAGGGTCTTATTGATCATTCCTGTCTACGCTAGGGGATGACTGAGCTGAAAACATCCAATGTGTAGTGGATGAGTGCATCTTGACAGAACTGCATAGGTCACATGGCAATGACAATCTAATTTCTTGTGTCAGCCAGGATTCTTCTTGATGCTATTGTTTTTCATATGCTTCCAACATCATATTGTGTTCAGATGAACTGTTCTTAGAGCAAGCATTCATACATACTGGTGTTCAACACAACTATTTATTGTCGAAGCTGTTTGCAATTCCATCCATTCATTCGAGGTAAGAGTGTGTATTTATAACCAACACAGCTGCATTGTTCACCAACTGCAATTAGATTTCAGATGCAGCACGATAACTACTTGTTTAAAGGTGTTTTGTTAATATGTTTGCTTTAGTTTTTAATGATCAGCCCATCAGATTGAATGTATCTTTAATCATTGTCTTGAATTCATGGAAGCAGTATTTTCACAGAAAAGAAAGTGAAGAAGGGAAGAATTTCAGTCACTGGTTCAAAATAAAATTTCTATTGAATTGTCTCTTTACTGTAGTAGCACACACACACACACACACACACACACACACACACACACACACACACACACACACACACACACACACACACACACACACAAACAGATAATTGTACTCCACCTGGCAGACATGGGCACAGTGTATACAATGACTCTGCCTGAGACCTTGGATCAATAATACTACATCAATAATGTGTCTAGTTTACACTAGTTTATGAAAATATTTCTGCGTTCAAGGACAGTACAAGAAAAATGAGAAGAACTCTTCCAACTCCTCTGTTCTTTTGAGAGCAATATATATATATATATATATATATATATATATATATATATATATATATATATATTTTTTTTTTTTTTTTTTTTTTGTCAGCAGTCCAGATATCCAGAAATCCTACCAGTGGCTGGACAAAGCTGGACTGAAAGACAGCACAGAGGCACTAATCATGGCAGCACAAGAACAAGCTCTGAGTACAAGATCCATAGAGGCTTGGGTCTATCACACCAGGCAAGACCCCAGGTGCAGGCTGTGTAAAGATGCCCCAGAGACAATCCAGCACATAACAGCAGGGTGCAAGATGCTAGCAGGCAAGGCATACATGGAACGCCATAACCAAGTGGCCGGCATAGTGTACAGGAACATCTGTGCCGAGTATAACCTGGAAGTCCCGAGGTCAAAATGGGAGATGCCCCCAAGGGTGGTGGAGAATGACCGAGCTAAGATCCTGTGGAACTTCCAGATACAGACGGACAAAATGATGGTGGCTAACCAACCGAACATAGTGGTGGTAGACAAACAGAAGAAGACGGCCGTAGTGATCGATGTAGCGGTTCCGAATGACAGCAATATCAGGAAGAAGGAACACGAGAAGCTGGAGAAATACCAAGGGCTCAGAGAAGAGCTCGAGAGGATGTGGAGGGTGAAGGTAACGGTGGTCCCCGTGGTAATCGGAGCACTAGGTGCGGTGACTCCCAAGCTAGGCGAGTGGCTCCAGCAGATCCCGGGAATAACATCGGAGATCTCTGTCCAGAAGAGCGCAGTCCTGGGAACAGCTAAGATACTGCGCAGGACCCTCAAGCTCCCAGGCCTCTGGTAGAGGACCCGAGCTTGAAGGATAAACCGCCCGCAGGGGCGTGCTGGGTGTTATATATATATATATATATATATATAGATAGATAGATAGATAGATAGATAGATAGATAGATAGATAGATAGATAGATAGATAGATAGATAGATAGATAGATAGATAGATAGATAGATAGATATGAAAACATCCAATTCATAACAACAACAACAACAATACATTTTATTTAAGAGTGCCTTTCAAGACACTCAAGGACGCTTAATGATAGAATAAAACACATAATAAAACAATAAGAAGGAATCTCCTTATTCATTAACAGAAAATAGTAAATTTTTAATTTTTTTTCGAGACAAAGGCAAAAGAGGGCACTTTCAGCAAATCACAATATAACATTTTAAAACTCAATTCTTACAAGACCATGACCCTACTAGACCATTGTCCCGATTCGTGATTGAGGTGAGAAACAAACGACCACAAGTCCAAGTGCGTCAAAACAATGATCTTATTAAACACACGTGTAGAGGAAATACACCATCACAATCCTCAGCATAAAATCCCCCAAAACAGCATAGTTAAAATGTTTTTATATGTCAGGGTATAACGCCCCCTCATGCGTCAAAGCAGATACATAACATGCATAAGTTACAGTAACCACAGCTCTTCTGCTGACAACCTTTAACACACACTCAAAAAGACATTTTCTCCATCTCCACGCCAGGTGCTTCCTGTTGATCTTACTCTCGCTTATCTCTGGAACATCAGTAACACATTCTACAAAAACTGTCACTTATGCAGGCACAAAATGCAGTTACAAGCAAAATATATCTGAACTCTTACCTAGAAATGAGTCTATATACTATGTGTGTGTGTGCAGGCAAACTGTGTGTGTCTCGCACTGAGGTCGAGACACCTCAGTGCACTCTGTCTCACCTCTCACCTCGCCAACTAAAGCTTGTAACCTCTTACCAGACAGAAGGCCAACTCCTCTGTAAGCACATTTGCAATCTGTGTAATAACATAACTGAAACTATATGTGTAATATATTGAATAAATGTTTTAATCAAATGCCACTACTCAAAGCTTAATAAAAAGGATATAAATGAATAAAAAGGATATGAATGAGAGATTAGAGAGATACAATTGATAAAAAATAAACCTTTATAAAAAGTTATGCGGTCTAAGCTCTTAAACTTTGAATTGCACTGACTTTCAATGTCTTACATTTTATCTTTCACTAACATTATAATCCCACCTACACTACTACTTTACTGCTGAAGGATTTCTTAGTAATGCATTTGATGTGTTTCAGTTGTTGAACATGGAAAAATCAGTTAGAATAGAAATAGTCTAGACAAAAATACTGATGGGGGCCAGTGGTCCCCTTTGGCCTCCTAGTAGATACACCTATAGGATCAATTACAAAATCCTGCGTCACCTGGTTCTCAAGTGATTGCATTCACAAGATTTTCAGAAAACTTGACCTCTGACCTTTAGGTCAAGATCACAGGGATTTAAACTCATCAGAAATTTTCAGTATCAATTTTAAAATCCTAGGGGACTTCCTTCTCGAGTTATCACATTCACAAGATTTTCAGAAAATTTACTTCTGTCCTTAACCTTGAGGTCAAGGTGACTGAGATTTGAATTAGTTTGAGATTTTTAGTAGAAGCTCTTATTCAATAAAATTTGAAACTTCTATGATGATTAGGTAATCCATTCACAAATTTGGTTGCCTGCTCGCCCACCTGACACGGTGATGACAATACCCCATCAGCGTTTTTATAGCTGAGGACATTTTGCTTACTTGTAAGTGGTGTACTAGAAAATTTCCATATCCTCCACCTTTAGTGTTCAAAATGACTGGAGCTAAAGAAAAGGCAAACAGCAATATAATTACATTATATGCTCTTCTTTTTCACAATTTGTACAAATAAAAAAAAATGCCATTGTGACAGCTATCATTCTCTAACTTCCAAGCTGGAAGTATATATTGCAATTGATTTTCTTCCCATTTTCTAATGTGAAACTTGATTTGAGTTTCCTTTCACTGTGGAAATCTTTTTTACATAATGCTCGATGCAACTGAGTTTGAAATTTATATTGATCTAATTATATCACATCTCACCAAATAGAGAAAAAAGCATGGAACAGGACCATAATGAGATACAGTTAGTCACATCGGCGTAACTTTGTGCTGAACATTGGGAGGGGCAAGATCTCTGTCTAAATAAATAAATAAATCTGGGTAAATTCCTAGATGATTAAACATGCAACTATTTTGCTGGTAATAACTGAAATGAGTAAAGAAAATCAGCAGCCTATTTATGCAAGATAATTCATCATTTTTTTTTGGGGGGGGGGGGGGGGGGGGGTTATTGCCTGGGTCTGATTATTGGGGGGGGGGGGGGGGGGGGGGGTGTCATAACCCCCCCAACCCCCCTGGAAATTACGCTCCTGGTTAGTCATAAGATATACTTAAATATTGTGCATTGAAAAATGGAAACCAGATTTCAATAAAGCGTTTCAACTCCCTTTTTAATTGCTAATGATTTTACAAGCAGAACTAATGTGTTATTCTCCAGGCTTATTTTGACCAGATACTTGAGGTCCTTTTTGAATGCTGTGGGACTGGTGAAGACAGCCATTGTAGTGACCTCCATGTTATCTCTGCCGCCCACACTTCTTCTGTCTGGAAAGTATTTCCGCAATGGAAGATGACCGCAGTGGCTCCGAAAGAGGACATGCCGTTATTAGGAGTGGTAATACAACACTCTTGACATGCACATAATTGTCTTTGGCATAATGTGAAATCATCACAACCCAGTGTCAGGGGTTCTCATTTCCGGGAAATCGAAAGTTGAGTTCAATTAGAAAAAGTAAAACTTTGATTAATTATAGTCTGTTAATATTGCTAGAGGGGATGACGTGGAGTAGTCGGCAGCTCTCAAAGCGACCATCAATCTGCCTTCAAATGGGAGTTTTAAATTCAAAGCTTTTTTCTTTTTTCACTTCATGTCCGTGTCAGCAAAGGAATGTGTCTCCTCGTGCAGGGGAGTGTGTGATATTACCCTGTCACTCTAAGCTCTAGTTATCATTTCCTCTGAAGTGTGTGCACTGGAAGAACATAATGGCCCTTGTCTCCGCTCCTCAGCCTCCGATCTGCCTGATTATGCCTTCCTTCTCACCATACAAATGCCAGTCTGTTTTTTTTGCCTCTCGTTCACAATTAACAAAATGCCCTTATTTAAAGAGAAGGGCGTTTCAGCCTAGTTTTGAATACAGAGATCACGCTGTTGTAAAGTGAATGTCACTCGACAATTGAATCTCTATCCGCTTCTGTTGGGAAGGGCAGGCAGGCTTATCCCAGAGGGAGGGCCTTGTCTTTAGGGGAGATGCTGTTAGCTCCACCATTGATAATCTTAACTGCTTGAGCCAAGTTTAAATGGCCCATAAAATGTACTCGCTAATTGATGCAGTGTAAAGGGCATACAACACTGGCAAGGAGTCAGACTGAAAATGGACTCTGGTTTCACTGATATGGCCAGAGGGAGATGGCAACAAAGCTGTTTTGTTTTTTGTTTCTGTTGGGTTTTTTTTTTTTTTTTTATTTAAAATGGAATCAATTGATCATATATCAGTGGCACCCTTCAGTATATTTACTCAGTTTTTGCTAAATATTTAAAAATATTTTTTGTGGTTCTTAATATAACATAAAATGAAATATTATTAACAAAGGTGAGTGTAGATCATTTCGATGTTTAGTATTTCCATGTTCCAAAAAACTCTTTGGTCATTGTACTACTCCTGTTTGATTAGATGTATTTAATAGCCACTAACTGACTTAGAAGTCCCAAAATCATAACTTTGCGAGATGGATTTTACTTAAGTTTTGTTACTTTATATAATAATTAAAAAAATAAACACAACAAATTGGCTTTAGATGACAGTGCTGCTGAATCTACATACACCCATAGGGACAACCTTTAACTTGTGACATCTATATCAACCACACATAAAACTTCCTCCGTGAAAAAAAATATGCACCCCTTGTGGTGGGGAAATAGCTCAGACCCAGTTAGAAAAGACCTCCACAAGCCCCCATGAGATGTCCTGTCTGAACATCAGATTTGTTTTTCTCGACACACAGTTCCACAGATGATCAAGTGGACTGAAATTTAAATAAGTTGCTATGCTAAATTCTTGTTTTTATAGTTCCGCAGTCTGCTGCTACCACAAAATACCATTACAATAAGAAGAATCTAATTGAGAGGATGAAACTTCTTCTGCTGGCTTGCCTCTTTTCGCTTCCTATCTCTTACCTTTTTAGTTGAAACACCCACACCCAGCTTCTCACATGATGTAAAAGAACACAATTTGTAGTTTTGGGGGGTTTTTTTCTCTGAATGCTTCACGATCCAATCCACTTCTCCCTTTTAGCAGTTCACAGGGGTCAGCTTTGGAACACTAACCTATCTGCTCCATAGCAGCAAGCTGTAACACACTGTGAGTGCTGACACCTTTCTGTCATATCCAGCATAAGTTTTGCATAATCGTACCATACGGGCTAGCCTCAACTTCACCTGTTGAGAATCACAGTTTTTCTCCTCTTAAATGACTTTTGGTGTGAAGAAGACTGTTAACGCCCCATGACACCTACCACTTTGCAAATGCTTTGATTCAACCATCTTGCCATCACAACTTGGCTCTTGTCAATGTGTCTCAGCTAATTTTTCCATACCTCCAACAGATTAACTTCAAGAATTGCCTGCTAAATTGCAGTATAATATTCCTCAGCTTTCACAGGTGCTATTGTAATGAGATAATCAATGTTACTCACTTTACCTTCCACTTGTTTGTTTGTTTTGGCTAATTGTTGTTGAACTGTTGCAAAAATGACTGAAACTGCTTTGCATAGAAAAACTGCAATGCAAGTAATGATGTGGATTAGAAACTTTCTCCTAAGCTCTGAAATAAAATTCTCATTTTCCCATGCTTCTCTATCTACATTGCCTTCTGTCTCTCATGGGTCCCTGTTAGTCTCTGTATCCAAGCTGTTTGTGGGTGTGGTGACTACTGAAAAACCTGAAGCTTACACACCTGCTCTACATTATCACAGCAGCTCCTTTGAGTAGCTTTTATTAAAACAGTCTTTGCCAAATCATTATATCAACAACCAGCGATAGCACCCAGGTCAAATCTCCATTTCCACTTGTCATTTGCGATTTTTTTGTACCAATAGCTTGTCTCCCTATACCTCAGTTTCTTGTGTTCCAGCTGGCTTACTCAGTTTCCATTAGCCTTCCTTCCATTATCACTGTCTGCTCTACTCTCTTTTAAAGCCCTCTGCCATCCTGCTTGTCCACCACTCACTCTCCTAGTTCCTGCCTGCCTGCTCGCTCTGTGATGCCATCCTAAACAACATTCCCCATCTGATCAGTTACTGGTTCACTTACTCTTTGCTCACTGAAATGCTCACTCCCCTCACTGAACTTCTAACAATCACAGTAGCGGGTTCCAAAGGTACTGTCCATCTAAATTCAGAAACAGCGGCAATTGTTGAGTGCTAGACAATGACTTCTGCCTTAAAAGAAGGCAGAAGTCAGATTGTAGGGCAGGTTGTATAAAACACTGAAACAAAAATTAATTCCAAGTATAAACTGTGCAGTACGTCTTGATGCATGCTCAATCATCCAGGTAAGTAAACCCAAAAAAACTTTTGGGAAAACTGTGCAGTACTGTGTAAACAATAAATAAAATGCTGCGAGATGCCAAGGTTTTGGCTAATAGCTCTTTGGGAATCCCCTTGTTGGTGCAAAAATATTATTTGATTTGATTAAACTGTGTTATCTTTGTTTTGTTTTGTTTTTTGCAGATTTAGATAAAGAAAGGCGCTTTGTGACAACCTTCTACTAAATGATCTGGTTCTTAGATAAGGCTTTTCTACTGTTTGAGTATTCAAAGCACTTTAAATAACATGATTTATTCACAGAAATACTATTTTCTACACATTGGTGGTTTCTGTAGAACATTCATACACAATCATACACCAATGAACATATCAGACAGCAACTTGGAGTTCAGTATCTTGCATAAGGGTACTTACTAGAAGGTTTTAAAATTTCTGTACTTTTAGGTGACAGGAGACATGTGGCCTGGTCAAAACACAGAGAGCTGCACTCTAAAAGATCTTTAAATATAGTAAACATACCTTGTGTGCCACAGACTGCTCCCAAACACGAGGGGACAAGTAATACCTCTAAAACACTTAAGTTGGCTTTATTAAACATTAGATCTCTAGCTGGGAAAACATTTTTAATTAATGATTTAATCACTGAGCACAGCCTTGATTTTATGTTTTTAACTGAAACTTGGTTGGACCAAAGTAACAGTGGAGCTGTTCTCATCGAGACGACCCCTCCTAACTACAGTTTTATCAGTGAGGTCAGGGCGAGCAGGAGAGGAGGAGGGGTTGCTGTCTTATTTAATGAATCATTTCAATGTAAGCAGCTATCTCCTGGAAGTTTTCAGTCTTTTGAATATGTGGCTTTACAGCTGAAGGCCCCATCCAAAGTTGTGTTTCTTAATGTTTACAGGCCTCCCAAATACTGCACAGACTTTTTTAATGACCTCAGTTAACTGCTGTCTGTGATCTGTGTTGATTTTGACTGTGTAATTATTGCTGGGGATTTTAACATTCATGTGGACAACCCTCAGGACAAAGGGACTAAAGACCTGAGTAACACTCTGGGCAACTTTGGGCTGACTCAGCATGTAACAGAGGACACACATAATAGAGGACACACTCTTGACCTACTGATCTCCAAAGGCCTGAGCATTTCAAAGGTTACTGTGTCTGATGTGAGCCTGTCTGATCATTACTGTGTTTTCTTTGAAAGTAAAATCTCAGCCCACACAAATATATCAACAACAGTGATCACAAAACGGTGTATAACTGAACACAGTAGTGCAATTTTTAACCAGGTCTTCCCATTAACACCTGACCTGCCCAGAGGGTCAGTCAATGAGCTCGTCAATAGCTTCAATGCTAACATGTTAAATGTAATGGACACTATTGCTCCCATTAAGGTGAAGGTTATCTCTGGAAGGAAAAAGTCTCCATGGAGAAACTCCACACTGGTGAAAAAAGAAAAAAGAGAGTGTAGGAAAGCTGAGCGCAGATGGAGAAAAACAAACCTCCAGGTTCATTATGACATTTATAAAGAGAAACTTCACAATTATAATTTACAACTGAGGAATGCAAGGAGGTCCTACTTCTCTGACATCATCACTAAAAACAGCCATAATGCTCGGGTCTTATTTTCTACAGTTGACAGGCTAACAAACCCTCCTGTGTCAGTGGCAGCTGAACTTCATTCGACCATGGCCTGCAATGACTTTGCCAAATTCTTCACTGAAAAAATCCAAAAAATTAGACAAGCAATTGGTACATCAACAGCAGATCCAGGATATGTACTGTGTCCACCAAAAAACTGTTTAAACACCATGAAACAGTTTCAACCTATTAACAGCAAAGACCTGGAGGACATCTTAGGTAAACTGAACTCCTCCTCCTGCTGTTTAGATGTCCTGCCAACAAGTTTTTTCAAAAAGGTCTCAAAGACTTTAGAGTCAGACCCGTTACAGATCGTCAACTTTTCTTTATTATCAGGTGTGTTTCCAGAATCACTAAAAACTGCTGTAATCAAACCTATACTGAAAAAGGACAATCTTGACAAGACACAAATGAACAACTACAGGCCGATCTCAAATCTCCCGTTTTTAAGTAAGATCATTGAAAAAGCAGTTTCTCAACAGCTCAGTTACTTCTTAAAACAGAATAATTGCTATGATGCCTTCCAGTCAGGTTTTAGACAGAACCACAGCACTGAAACCGCTCTGACCAAAGTGTTTAATGACATATGTCTGAATACAGACAGTGGAAAAATGTCAGTCCTAGTTTTACTGGATCTCAGTGCAGCATTTGATACAGTTGACCACAACATATTACTCAAACGACTGGAGAACTGGACAGGTCTTTCAGGAACTGTACTAAACTGGTTCAAAACATACGTAGAAAACAGGAAATACTTTGTATCAATAGGTAACTTCACATCTGAGCAGACAAGTATCACATGTGGAGTTCCCCAAGGTTCCATCTTGGGACCCCTTCTGTTTAACATCTATATGCTCCCACTGGCACAGATTATAAACAACAACAAAATAAACTATCACAGCTATGCAGATGACACACAAATATATATCACAATGTCACCAGGAGACCGAGGCCCTGTACAGGCTCTTGGTAAATGCATTGAGGAAATCAATGACTGGTTGTGCCGCAATTTTCTCCAGCTAAACAAAAACAAAACTAAGGTAATAGTCTTTGGCGCCAAAGAAAAACGATTACAGGTCACCAGAGAACTTCAATCTATACATCTAAAAACCACAAACCAGGCGAGAAATTTGGGTGTAGTGATGGATGCAGACCTAAACTTAGAAAAACACATTAAGACAATAACAAAGTCAGCTTACTATCACCTCAAGAATATATCAAGGATAAAAGATCTGATGTCTCAACAGGACCTGGAAAAACTAGTCCATGCATTCATCTTTAGTAGGCTTGATTACTGTAACAGCATCTTTACAGGTCTACCTAAAAAATCAGTCAGACAACTACAGCTCATTCAGAACTCTGCTGCTCGAGTCCTCACTAAGACCAAAAAAGTGGACCACATCAGTCCAGCTCTGAGGTCCTTACACTGGCTGCCTGTCCGTCAGAGGATAGACTTTAAAGTTCTGATGCTGGCCTATAAAGCTCTGAATGGTTTAGGACCAAAATACATCAATGACCTCCTGACCCAGTATGAACCATCCAGATCCCTCAGGTCATCTGGATCCGGTCTTTTATCAGTTCCCAGAGTCAGAACCAGACACGGAGAAGCTGCATTCAGCTTTTATGCTCCTTATATCTGGAACAAACTCCCAGAAAGCCTCAGATCAGCTGAAACACTCAGTTTATTTAAATCCAGGTTGAAGACTCACCTGTTCTCAGCTGCATTTGAATAAAGCACCAAATCCACACTTTAAGCTTAAATTTCAAAACTTACATTTAACTACTGATTTTATCTACTGTTCTGATTTTATCTGTTTTGATTTTATATACTGTTTTGTTTGTTTGTTTGTTTGTTTGTTTGTTAATTAGTTAGTTAGTTTATTTGCTTGTTTTAATCTATTTTAAATCATGCTTTTTATTTGTTCTTGTTTCTAATGTCTCTGTAAAGCACTTTGAATCACCTTGTTGTTGAATTGTGCTATACAAATAAACTTGCCTTGCCTTGCCTTGCCTTAAGCATATAAACTGGCACTGCCAGGGATTGAACCACCAACCGTCTGATTAGCAGATCACCTGCTCTACCTGAGCTAGAGCCACCCCAAACAAGCCAAGAACACAATCCATAAATGATCTAAAATCGGTTGGTCACTGAGTCGTCTGTTGTGGCCCCCACCTTAACACAAAACTTGTCCATTCCTTGAGTTAGGTACCTTTTAGGCTTTAATGATTTACTGGTCAGTGTCAAATGTCTTAACGAGAAACAAAATGAATTTTTTTAAAATAGCTGTTACGTCAAAGGTACATTGAAGCTATATTTGTAGTCAGTAAGTGCAAACACAAATTTCACATTAGATGATATGTGAAACTATTTCTACTAAGTGTCAGGAGTCCAATGAGGATCCTTACTGAAATTTTATTAAGTTCTATCACTGCTTGTTTTCTTCACGTATTAGAAAGATTCACAGTGACCTTTTATACAACCCTTTATTGGTAAGTTATGCTAATATATATATATATATATGTATAATGTATATGGGTTTATTGTTGTTCATCTGCAAATGTTCCCTTTGTGAAAAATCAATTGAGCAAACTTAAAATAAGGGTTAACCAACATACCCCTGTGTCTTTTGATGTTAAGTGAAGAGGACCTAAAAGTTAATGGGATGAATTATATTTTTTTCACCTGCTGTCTACCAGCATATAACATCTAAGATTATTAATTAAAATGAACTTCTGAATAGATTCCGTAGATATTTTCCTGTTCCTGGTGAGAAATGATGTTATCAAAACACAAAAGCAAGAGTGCATCATTTACAAGTGAAAGATGTAAACATCTCACTTTCATCTCAGTCTGAATTATGCATTGGACCACACAGAAACTACTGCTGAGATGGGATTTCTTCCGTAGCAACAATATCACAAATTGAGCTCGTTTCAGTTGATTCAGGCAAGTTATTGAAGGTCATCACTTCTCATTTCCATTTTGATTCAAATGCAAGAAAAAAAAAGTAACACTCATCCTGCAATTGCGTTTGTCACGGTGAAATCCATTTCTAATAGCTTTTTGGTTCAAAAGATGTTGTTTTCAGCAATGACAATAAAAATCATTGTCTCCCAGGAGTTACTCCGGGAGTTACTTCAGCAGAGGTATAGAAGTGGCAATTCTAAGCCAGGACATATGAATTATAGCTGTTTACAATTTTGAAACAGTCATCATACAAAACACATGACTTGCTATTCCTTAGCCACTCACACTCAAATGTCGAGCTGTAGATTATGCAAAGCTATCATAAAGCTGCGATGCTGGCACCGTAGGTTGATAGGTGAGCTGAATGACAAATGAAAAATAGTTCCGTGTTCATGGAAAAGAATGCAAATTTGTTTGATCCAAAACACTACTAGAACTTCCTCCACAAGCCAGATACAGCACATTGTTCCAAATGGACATTTAGTCCATCAATCATGTTTGGAAACAAATTTATTTAGTCTCTGTATGAAGACAGCATTGTGCCTAGTAATGTTGTGGCTCGCTATGTCTCCAAGTCCTCCTATACACTGTCCATTGAGCATGGAAGTGGCATGGGGACAAAATGAATAAAAATAAGCATATAACCATAAGCAATAACCTACATTAAAGATTAACTTAATGTTTCAAAGGAACCACAAAGGTCTTTAAATAAGCTTTGAAGTTGAAATCCACCATTTCAGGAAAAGCAAGAATAAAATTAAGAATCAAATTTATCATTGTAAATTCTTCTGACTTTTACTTGCAAAACGTGTGACTAAATAAATAAATAAACATGGGAGAATATGCCATGTTGTGTGATATCCATATCCCTTTTCTTAAGATGTGGATACTGTCATATTAGCTTATTTATATTCTTCTCAGTCAGAGTTCTCTGATATGTCTAATTTGATGTCTTTGAATTAAACATTCATTTATCCACATGTATTGTGTTTGTAGTTAACAACAGAGTAACGTGCAATCTGAGATGTAAGTGATACTTTTGCTATCAAAAGAGTCTGTAAGGACCTGTGTAACAGTGGAAGTTTTTAACTCGGGTATGTGAGATGCAGTTTCGCTAGCAGCCACAGCCACTGTGATTAAATTAGAGTAATTAGTGATAAAGTACCTAGACATAGCTCAGTTTCAAAGTGGCAATGGTCCAGATGTTGTATATTTAGCAGTGCCTCTCTCCCCACCATTGCAGTTGTTACAAAAAGTCAAGATTACAAGCTCACGGCCAGGTTAAAGTAACAGCTGTATTTTTACTTTTACATGGCAAACTGCTTAAATGAGTGAGTGACATAGAGATGTGTCTGTTATTTAACATGAGGCCTGTGTACCTCATGTGAAATCCATAGGATGGTCTCCAGACAAAAGAGAAAAAAATACCTTTTGTATTTTGTATTTTATTGCTGAATATTTTTAGAGTAAGAATAATTCTGATTTGGGGTTCACCCTGCTAAGACTCCTCTTCTTTCATGTTATTAGATCTTAGCTTCCAATTTTGGGGGGTCGGTGTCAAGGAACAAATGCCATCATGCACATTTGTGATGCCAGTGTCTTTGAAAAGAAAAAAACTGCAGAATTTGACTCTGGGATAAGACTTTGAAACTTTATTCAGTCTCTTAGCATCAGATGAGGTGCATCTAGCACCCTGGTGAAAACAGACCTTACTAACATTTTTAATAACCACAAACCTTGTGTTTGCATACAGTTTCACCAAGCTTACCAAAACCTAGATCTACAATAAAATAAATCAAATCTTAGTGTATTCCTCTCTCTACTGCTCCCACTTTAATGTGGACTTTTCTTTTAATCTTTAAAAAAATATAAACCTTCTACCTGCATGGCTTGTGTTAGACAGTTACAACAAGTGACCAAAATGATGGATTAGTAAGAGAACTTGTTGGATGTGGGTGATCAGTTTGAATGGTGTAATACTATAGATCAAAGCCTTGTGCTAAACAGCTAAGTTTTCAGCTAGGCTGATTAAATAGGCACTTCATGCAAGCACATCAGTTCATAATATTTTATTTATTGACTGTTTAATGTTTTGTTTTTTGTTTTTTTGCCATTCATATAGTTGTTTCCATGTTTATTCCTATATAATGTATTTAAAAAAAATGTTTTCATCACTCTGTATAGGTCTCTTTTGTTATGTATATGTGGATTTTTTTATGGTATGACAGTAGAGGGTGTTATATATTGTTGGTCCATTACAAAATTGCGTAGTTTATTATTATTCACTTATATTTAATTAGATATAATCCTACATGAAATGAAAGCAATCTCCATAAATTGCAAGTACACATATTATTTATACAGTTTGTACAACTTAGACAATGACAATTAAAAAAGTGAACATGCTTACAATTTCTCCTTTTGCTGTTTTTCTTCTGAGCCTTTGATCGACACACTCTATTAGAACTATTAGAACTATGAATTCATCAATACCACTTCAGCATTAAATTCTTTCAAACTGAGTATTAATGTAGAGTAATTGGCAATAGATGTTTCCATAACACTGCTAACTTAAACGGTTGACTCTGAATGTAATTCGTCTGAGACAACAATGAAAACGTTCTACAATGAAGCAAGAAAGTTGTGTACTTGTCAAGACTGTCCTACAGAAAGAATCAGTAATCATAAGCTCCTGGCTGATATGACATTTAGATGAAACAGAGTTAGTGTTTTTTAAAAGAAAAACAATTTGTTTTTATGTATCTACTGAGGAAAGGAAAAAGCACTCTCGGCAAGGACAGCATCATTGTTAGATTTCCATAACGCTCAAGACAGGCTTTGTGTAGTAACACAAAGGTTGATTGATTACCTCTAAATTTGTGTCGTCACGGCAGTACCAGTATTCCAGGCGATATCGCAGGTAACCTTCACTAGACAGGGAGCAACAATAAACAGTTGTCAAGCGAGACAAAAATAATGAAGTGCCCTTTGCAGCAAAAGTCTTCAAAAATCTAATTTGCGATTTGTTCAGACCTTATTTACACTCTTGAAACATTTGACTGTGAGTTCAAAATTTCTTCAGAAATCATCAAAGATTTCTGTCTTCTTTAACCTCCTAAGACCCGAACTCTTCCACAGCATGCATTTTTAATTTCTCTTTGATATTTGGGCATATTGGGACCCGATGAATGTAAAAACAAAGAATCACCAGATTTTCTTTTTTTACCTAATTTTTGTTTCTAAGAAAAATGAGAGCCACATATGAGGATAATCATTTAAAATTTCGATAGAACACTAGCAGTATAATGTCCTCGTAAGTGGATATCAGGCCCTTGTAGAGCAAAATTGAGTATTTTGGTCTAAATATCCCAAAATGTGATGTCCACATATGTGGACGCCAGGTCCTAGGAGGTTAAAGCATGTTTTATTTTCCTACATATACAATGACTATATATGATGTTTCTGGTTCTAACAGTTTTACTGTGACTGTGTAATGCATATTGTACTTGTGTGTGTACTGTTATATTCTGGGGCAACAGTATAATTTGTCATCTTTGTTATCGAAATGTTTCTAATTAGTAGTAGTAAAGGGCGGCCTCTCCATGGTCCCCGGTACTTGTAGCTGTCCTCATTGTCTGCAATGTTGCCTTCTGGTAGTACAACTTTCTGGCTGAGCTGCTGTCATTGCCAGTCGCTTCCACTTTGTTATAATGTCACTAATAGTTTAGCTTAGACTATTTAGTAGTGAAAAAATTTCATCACGGGACTTGTTGCACAGGTGGCATCCTATCACGGTACCATGCTGGTTTAGTGTGCTCCTAAGAGCAACCCATTCTTTCTTAAATGTTTGTAGAAGCCCCAAGAACAACTGGTACATTGAATGCTAGGGCAGTTAACCTAAAAGAGAAGAGAAAGCTAAGCTGGAAACCTGGAGTCATATAACAGTTAAAAGTATGAGAAATTATATTGCAGTCAACATGCAAACAACAGTTAATGTGAAAATCTTCAGTGAAAATCCATAAAAAAAAACATGTCCAGATAACTCTAAAAAAGAAGAAAACAATAAATATAGATCTGTTTATTGTTTGATTTCTTTTATCCTCCTTGTATAACTATAACATGCAGAACGATTCTCCAGCTCTCAGCTGCTCCTTTTATTCTCTATTGCTTGTTTTAAAACCCACTTTAAAAAAAAAAAAAAAAGATATGGCTAAAATGACCTTTACTTACATTCCTGCCAGAACACTCTAAGCAAACTGCTTTGCAGATGTGAAGAAAAAGCTTTCACTAAATCATTTAGGAATAGTAGGTCTCTCGTGGAAGAATCTTTCTTTTGCCAAGGGAGAACAACAGCAGAGAACAACAGCAGTTATCAAAGTGCTCAAACAACTCGCCTTCCTATACACAAGTCAAAAATGGCTTTTTTTCCATTTGGGAAAGCTGCCAAGGCCTTTGGCACATTCAGTTGATGCTCCAGGGTCACATTTGTAGCGTACAACTAAAACAGATACATAGACCTCCATTTTCATGGGTCACATTTTAATCATTTTAGTTTAGCAAATTTACTTACATTTTTGTTATTGTAGTAGTTGTAGGGAGTTTGGGAGTTTGAAGCTTATGTGTCAGTTCAATAAGGAACATTTGCCTGTTTTCCAGGTGTTTGGTGGGTAACCTGTACTTTACATAACTTCCACTTTCCCACGTTGTAAAGCTCAATGCTGACATCACTGGTCTAGTCCAATCATCTTTCTTCTTGCTTTCTTCAGGCCAATTAATCTCCACTCCGCGTACTTTAAATCTCGCTGCTCCTTTGTCATTCTCCCTTGCAGATGCCTTCGTGCAGCCCACCTGCTCCCCATCTCCACTTCTCCTATGTTACTAAGGCTCCATCCAAGCCTACAGATTTATCTCCACCACCAGCATCAAAATTCTGAGGGGTCCTGTCCTAATTCCTATCACTGCTGGGAATCCATTCTACTCTGATGGGCTATCAGTCTAATTGCCAAATAGCTTAATTGAATTCTGTATATCAATAAATCATGTTCAATTTCTTCTCATGATCTCTCCTTATTGAACTATAATTAGGAGATGAGCTGATGACCCTAAACCACCTGTTATTTATGCAATTAGAGACTGCTAAACAACCTCTCTTCTTCTCCCCAGCATTACAAACTAATAATTTTGTGATCCATCTATTGTGTAGTTTGTGCTTTGACCTTTGTGTTGTCTTTCTTTTTCCATTCACCCAAGCACATAGCAACCCATCCCTAAGCCTGGCTCTTGTTAATAGTTTGGGTTTTTTTGTCCACTTTTGCCACATGCTTCCTCATACGGGATTGTTAGATGAGTTTCTATTTTAATGTTGTAGCTTTTTTACTATTTAAAGCATCCTGTAAAATCAATTTTCACATTTAATTGAATTGAACAGAACTGAAGGCATCTAATCTTGAAAGTTGGCATGGAAGTGGTTATTGATCTAAACATATTTGCTTTGGTTCCTCATTTTTAACATGTCTTCTGCAATTTGTGCTATTGCTATGACAAAAGATAGTTTTATACATTGCTAAAGGTATTCTCAATCTTACTGTATTGGAAAAGTCAGAATCCTTCCCTCTGTTCACACTCTCAGCATGGCCTTAGTTCTTTTTTTCCAAAACCGCTAGTTTCCTTGGGCAACCTCTACATATAATGAAAGATGAAAGAATAGAGAAATTGCTTCTTTTTTTTTTTTTTTATAACTGCAGGGGTGTTGAAAGACTCTACTGTTTGTGTATGCAACTTGCAAAGTTATCAAAATCTGTCAGCTCGGGAGAAAGAGCAGAGAAGTCAGTCTACAAATCTTAGAACCTTTGTATGAACAATCTAAAGTTTGCAAAATGTATTGTACTTTTGTAAACAGAGCAATTAAGGCAAGCTGTCATCATCTCAGGGCGGAGATATTTCATTTCAGCACCAGTCTAACTGCAAAAGCAGTCAAGCACACCTTAATATCTATCCGCCCTCACAGCTAATCACACAAAACCACAAGGAAGGAGAGAGAGGAAGGGATGAGATGAACTGAGATAGTGAGAATGTGTCACCTCTCCATTTTTTCACACTTTTCTGAAATAGGGGTGACAAACAGGCGAGTGCCATTTGTGAGCAGGCGGATTGTGACAAGAGCGCATCACGTAAGCTAGAAGGGTCAAAGGTTCAGTGACACATTCTCTAGCATACAATACAGTACAGTGCATATTATACACACACACACACACACACACACACACACACACACACACACACACACACACACACACACACACACTATATAACTCTAGATGACAGTACTAATGCAAGTGGAAAGGCTAAATACAGTTTATGACCTTCAAGAGACTTTTTTGGAGCTTTAGCTTCTGTGATAGTAGTTATCCTAAAAATAGAAATTGTTTCATGTCTGTTGATGTGAATTGCTGCTATATATAGAACTTGAGACACTTGTAATTTCTTTAAATGCTGCTAAAAATGTAATGTGCTAACAATCATCATATGTTAAATATCATCTTGTTAGTAAAGATGATGTTTGGGGTTTGATAATGTACTGAAGTAGTGTCACCATCTTTTTATTACATTACATGTGTTTACTGAAGCTGTTGCAAATCGGATTTTTCCAAATGGTATTGGATAGTTGATTAAAAATTTGAAATGTAACGCTGCTTTTCTATGCTCATAATTCCATCAATTTTGACAAAATCTTCAACATCAATGTCTGAAATTTAGCCTTAAACAATCACGTTTTATCTCTCTCCTCACCTCCAAAATTTGATTCCAAAATTTCTAATTTGTCTAATTTCACCAGCTTAGTCTACCCCTTATATAATTACCCTTGAGAATGTGACAATCACCCTTACATTTTGCTGGCTTTGACGAACAGTAAATTGGTTAGCTGTTACAATTCACTTTGCATAATCCTTGTACTCCTCTGTGTGCAATTATACTCAGTTGTCTGTTCTTACCTGTCTGTTCTCAGCTACATTTTTCTATTTTTTTATGTTGAATAAGACTAATGGTGATGTTGTGATTGAAAGTTGCACTGGGTTGTTCCACATCCCAAGCAATACATCACAACACACACAAAACCCACTTCACATGTCCCCACCTACAGGAAAACAGCAAATGGAAACGATCCACACGAGTCAACTGGCACATATAACATTTGAACCTGGGGAATTTTGCTCAAACTGGAGAGCATAATATCCCTCCCCCCGCCCGGACACACACACGCGCACACACACACACACACACACACAGAAAACTGCTTGCTCAGTTGGGGCTGCACACTGCAAGCCCGCAGTCTTCAACAAACTGATATCCTTTAAAGACTGCCACAGGCAAGGCCAGTTTACATATATACAACTCGACAGCCGAGCCAGGAGGAAACAAGACCAATGACCCGGATAGATCCATTCACATGCAAAGACTGAAGAAAGCGAGACATGAAAAGTCTCTTTCTCTCTTTGTCATTTTGTCTTTTATGAATAAATCTTTTACAATTACTTGTTTATTTAAAAAAACAAAAACGTCAATAGTATTAAATAAAATATATTTTTCTTCATAACCTTTATTTTTTTTATTTTTTTTATTTGTAATAAGTGTAGGATGGGACCCTTTTTTGTCACCTTGTCGTGGGGTATGCAAAAGAAAGTTTGAGAAACAAACCAAACTTAAAAAAAAAAAAAGGTTAATACTTCAAATGTTCTGAAGTAGACCTTTTCATGTTTTGGCAAGGTTAGGTCAGTTTTTTCAAGAAATGGCCAACTGACATTTTAATAAAAAATCTGTTAAATAAATGTTAAATCTAATAATCCCACTTCGGCAAAGAAATAATCCATGGTTTTGGTTAAATCAAAATTAAGATGTTGCATCTCAAGTCACTATTATTAAGAAGAATACAATTGTTCAGTAGCCTTAACAATGTGCTGTGAGTGGCTAACCAAAACATTAGAAAACATGTTATTATAATGCAGTCATTAGAAGTCTTTACTACGTTGTAAGGGTTAGGGTATTTTAGTTAAAAACACATCAAATTAAAACTGGGGGAATGTACTTTGGTCAGTTACATTTTCTTTTAATAATACTTGCATTTTCATAGGGTAAGAGGCTAATTTAGGGTAGGAAAGCTGGAGCATATATTTAGCAGTGGCACTAACCACTCAGTTGTCTGTAACAGTAGCACAGAATTTATAGCTCCAAAGCTGCAGTGGGAGGATAATGATACACTCTGAGACTCAGTTTTTGTGCTTGTTGAAGCCAGTAACAGAGTTCATAAAAGAAATAAAACAAATTCGCCAATACAAAATTTAATAATTTTTGAATAAAGACAGAAACAAAATCAAGCATATATTACAAGAGATAAACTAGCAATCATTTACATAAAAAACTCCACTGTTTTTATTCAACAAGTCATGCCATTCACACTTTCTTTATCAGAATTCAAGGTTTGTTATCTCACAGATGTTAAGTTAACTTTGCTAACCAGTATGAATGAGCATATTTGCAAATAAAATACTCCTCTTTTTTTTCCATTGTCAGGCTAAAAAGCCAGCAACCACAACTCTGAAAATGCAACGGTTACAGAAGAGTAAAAAATGGCTTCCTCATTAGAGGGTTACACCTGTTCTATAGTCTGTCTAGTGTACATTTCAGGCAGCAATTTCACCAGCTAACTGTTTTCACACAGTTAAAACAAAAGTGCAAACAGTATTTGGTGACCAGAAAATGTGTTACGTAAGGAAAGCTAGAAAAACTCCATCTGTAAACTTTTATTGTTATGAATATAATTTATTTTAATTGAATAGCACGGGACAAAGAAAGACTGCTAGGACCAACAAAGCAAATGTTTTTCTCAAAATCTCGTAGGTGGCAGTCTATTAAGCACTTCCATCTATCGAACATGGACCTTATTCCACCAGAACATGGTGATGTTTGTAAATGATAATCTAACAGTGTAACCCAGGGTTATGCTTCCAAGATGCTATCTTAATTACATAAGTTAAAGCTTTTTGCCACTATCAGGTAGACCAGGCTTCCTGACCATGAGTTGACTGGAGAGAGTTGATTTGATAGACAGTTTATCTTTTGCTTTAATTAAGGGCAGATATGGAGGGAGTCATTACAGGTTAATTACAGTCACATTAATTAAGATGCAGACATTCATAATAATTCTTGTTCATTGTTGTTATCTACACCAATATACAGTAATTAATTGCATTTCACCTTTGACTCTACCTGTCTACAAAAGATTTTACTTGAGTTTGCATCTCCAGACACTGCTGTCTGGTTGCAGTCGATTTCCTATTAATGCTTTTGCTTTGTCACTGTGATAATTGGCAATAGTCTACCTACAGCACACAAACACCTATCTAATTAGGAGAGCTACCCACAGCTTGGAGACACATCTGAGAGAATCTTAAATGTGATTCTGTACTCCTTTAGAGCTTAGAAAAATCATTAAACCTTATTCATTTAATATTAAAAAATGGTTGTCTTAATGTCAGATTTATAATCCAAACGGTGGCTGTATATTCATTTTAATTATGTTACCAGTCGAATGGTCTGTAGTTGAGGCTTACCTGCATGTGTGAATTGCTGCTCTACAGGTGATGCACAGCTATTAAACAAGTCCTTTAAACAAGTAAGATTTTTTTTTTTTTATCTCCATGTTGTTGATCATTTACTTTTTTGGTTTATGCTTTACACTTTTAAAGATCTTTCACAAATAACATTCCCAAAATGTTTTTTTTACTCCAATCACATATTAGACATTTGTAATTATAGTATCAAATGTTTGTAGGCTTGTATCTAAGTAATTCTCACCGCTTGATCCTATACAAAGGATGACAAACGTTACAGCAAATTCCAGTAAGTTGTGTTCAAGATGAGGTTTAAAGAAGAGTGGAAAAGCTGAGAGATTAATTCATCACACTTCTCACTGTGTGTTTACACAGTTAGCTTTATTTTTCTAGGTGATAGTGAGTAGTGTGCATGTAAACGTGTAAAGTGAAATTTAATTTTTGTGGTGAAAAGAAAAATATGTATTGCTATATATGTATTATAGTTAACTGTATTGATTATTAAAAGTGAATTGCAATTATCTTGCCAATCAATGCATTAATCTTAAAAAAAAAACATAAAATAACAACTATAGACTAACAGAAGATATCCATCTGCCATTCAGTGCTGCATCATTGTTTTTCCTTCAACATCGGCAACACAGTATTAGCCTATAATTAAACGAATCTGTGTATTATATTAAACATTTTACCATGATGTACAATGCAATATGTGAGAGTCACATCTATTTTATTATTTATGTCTTAAGGTTTGCATTTGAAATCAGTGCTACTCAGTCAATTATATGTATAATACATGGCAAAGAACTGATGATGGCAAACAGGCCTGAACTAAAACTTTTTCAATTCAATTCAATTCAATTCAATTTTATTTATATAGCGCCAAATCACAACATAAGTCACCTCAAGGCGAAAGATAAAATGACTCAGTCTAAAGGCCTATAGTAAAGTGGGGATTTTTGAGATGTTGTCAGACATTATTAGTAATCTGGAGAGAAATCTTTGTGCACATGAATACACAGATAACACTGACCTGTGTTAGTGCCTTGATACAAACTAAAATCCTTTCCATTAAAAGCAATGCAGAACTATTAGAAATAATATGAGTGATCTGAGTGAGGAAATGATATATTTGCAGCACAACCAGTTGAAAGCCAACTACAACTGCAAGTGAGACTCCCTGCACAGTTAACACTGTTATATTGTATATTATTCATGCAAGCCATAGGTTACATAGACAGTTATGTAACCTTGATTAAACAAAAGAGACAAAACTCACATCAATAATTGATGAGTTTCTTTGTCGTTGCACAAACAGGGACGAGACTGGAGATTGCAGTTACACTTATCCTGCTTTTAATGATATGATATACCATGATATAGCCTAAAATTATATTTCATGTCTAAGTCATATTTAGAACTATAAGTAGAAAATAAATACTGAACAACATTTTATGTGTTAGTAGCTTGTAAGCAGCGGTTTTTTATTAGTGCAAACTAAATGAAGGGAATTATCTTTCCTTTCTAATGAGCTGCTGTCATTGATGACAGACTACCTAATTCAAAGTATGAATCTATTGCAAGAAGGTGCCAGCTGCAACAGCATTATAGTGCAATGGTAATGACTTGACATTAATCAAATTTAAGCCTTGTTAGTGTTTTCCTTGGAAAATTTTAAGTTAAAGTAACATGACTGCTTAACACTTCAGTTTAACAAAATAAGTAACTGCACACTATTCTCACAAAATAAAATTATGTTGTAACTTACCATGCATCTTTTGCTCTTCCTGTCAGTCCTGTAGGGAGTGTAACTAGTGAGTTGCTAGTTACAGTACGGAAGGAGTTGTTGAAGTAGCTCTCTTTTTAGGTAAATTGCTCTGAATTATGTCTGAACTTATTTTACTTTTGTGTGCACTAGGGAGGGTAAACACACGGTGTCACTATATCACTGATATTGTGATATGACATTTATATTACGCATAAATATCAGTATTTTCATGGATGGTATGGTATGGAACAGCCCTAGGGGCAACTTAGGATAATGAGCCCTGGCAAGATTTCTCTTTATGTGGGTTTAATGCAGTTAGTATTTGCTTATATATTTCAATGTTGAATGAGCCCATTGCTACAAATAATCCCAAATGATGCAGCTGAGGATAGGGACATCGTTGATAAAGGTTTTTATATGCCGAAAGGTATTCCTTACAAATAAAAATAACTACAACTGAAATGCTAACAATGTAATCATATTTTGTAGGGTCTTGTGTATGTAATCATTGAATTAATATGATTAACAAAAGTCCTTTGTACTGATTTGATCTCATCTTTTTATCCTTATCAGTGTTACGGGGGGAAAGGGGATCTGGAGCCTATCCCAGCTACCATAGGGCGAGAAGCGGTATACACTATGTACAGGTCACCAGCCTAATGCAGGGCTAACACAGAGAGACAGACAAACATTCGCACTCACATTCACACCTATAGGCAATTTAGAATTACTAATTAACCTAACCCCACTAACTACATGTCCTTGGACTTTAAGAGGAAGCCCAAGTACCCAGAGAGAACGCGTGTTATCCACGGGAATAACATACACCATTTTTTTCAATAACATAGTGAGTTTATTTACAAGTGAATAGCGCAACAATTGTCCAACACAATGATGATCCCACTTCCCTAGTGCCTGTGATTCTTCTTGCTCAGTCTCTCCATAGAAACTCTTGCAGGCTCAGCTTGCTCACAGCTTTTAGGGAGGGATTTCTCCACGGGTATGAGCAATCAGAAGAGAAGGGGAAATTCCAAACAGGTTACAAAGCAAGACAATATGCATGGAATGGGGAACAGGTATGTGATGTTCAGCAGGTGTGCAGAAACCTGAAAGTGCTAACTTGAGTCCTACCAAGACACAAAAACCAGCACAGAGGTATACACAAGCACCCACACATGAACACACAAACTGGGATAGAGGAAACATAAGCCAGAGCAAGAACAGGAGAGAAATGTCAGACAGCAAGGACAGAGAAACCATGACAAATAAACAGTATAAATACTATAAATTCATTCTCTCAAGTTATATATGTAACTGTGACTTCTTTACATTGACAAAAAATGAGTAAAGTAACTCTTGCAGTAAGCTGTATGTAGCATAGAAATTATTATTCTAGTTTTAGTTTTGATTTATAATTTTACGTGTAAAAAAGTATTGAAATCCTAAACATCTCTTTACTGTTATATTATGTAACATTAGGAGAAATATGAAAACAAAAAATGAAAACAAAAGGAGATCCCTGAATTGGATAAGGTGTTAACAAAATGGTTGGGTGTTTTAGTGGTTGCATTTCTACTCATCTCTGCCTATATTCAACCAAGGAATCTCTTCATATTTAGTGTGCAAATATCATCTACCTTTTGTCAAGAGCAGAAAATTCTGACCTTTGGACAAGGATGAGTGAATGAACGAAAGATGATGAGTCATCACACTCATGCTCTTTAATCATGAGTTGTGTGACGCGTGGAAATTTTAACTCGAGTTTTAGAGTAAAGTTTGATAAACTCACATTTCAAATCCTAAGAAGAAAGAAAGTAAAATATAAAACAAACTAATGTTAAGGGCTTAATCATTGCAAGATTGAAATTCACCCAAGGGGGCAGCCTGAAGCTCTCCTGCATCAAGAAAACAGCAAGGCAAGCCACTGATTTTCGTAAAATGGTTCTAATCCTTCTGCAAATCTGAAATATAAAGACTTTTAAGGCTGTTTCAAATGAAATACATAAAAGGCACTAATATATATAACCGTCAATCGGCTCGACAGATAGACAAAAAATGGTCAAGGATCTGTGTCAGTTGAATTAAACTGATTTGCATTTAGATAAAATGGACTTGTGATCTGCTTGATGGTGTTTATTCTATGTAGGAAAGGCAGAACATCCCTGCCTGTTACTGCTTATGCTCAGCAATATAACTGAACAGTCAAAAATCCATTATGCACACCAAAATAATGTGCAATTATGAAACAAGACTGGGATGTTAATCTGCCCCATATTATGACCTGTGCCACTAGGAAAAGTTGGGGAAATATTTCCTCATTTTAAGCTAAAAATCAAGAAATAATTACATAGCATAACATGCTTTTTACTTTTTCTTGCAAAACGGACTAATTACTTAAAATTGCAGTATAATTAATCCTTCTAACCTGTAAAAAAAAAAAGAATTTTTACCCCATTAGATGGCCGTAATACAAAATACAGGAATATGGATTTTAATATATCTACTTGTAAGTTTTTGTAGGTAAATATAATTACATCATAATTTCAGTTAAATACACTGATATTCACTTAACTTTAAGGCAATTACACCCTTATTTGCAGGGTGTATTGTAAGTGGTATTATAAAATGCTACTCAAAAAGTAAAATATTGGTGACATAATGCACATGATGAAACAAAAAAAGTAACAGTCATATTTTAACATTGTTTCTTTAGCTATTGGATAAAATCTATACAGTCAACTATATGAGTGGAGTTGGTATAAAAAATCTAATGTTAATGACTAGCTGTTGCTAGAACCACACTCTTCTGGACAGAAATCTCTGATGTTGTTCTTGGGATCTGCTGGTGCCACTTGCCTAGCTTGAGAGTCTAGGTGCACTGCCTCCCAATAAATATATATAGTTTTTTGATACGGTAATCCCTAAACAGTTAAAGCTATATGTTTTTAAACTCTGTGATCAGAAGAAAGGGAGCTTCACCGACTCATATTAGACTGCTTTCACCAAATTTTACTGCCTCCTTCAGAGCAAATCTTACACACATATTGACAACTGTGGTTATCTGTGGACTGACAGCTTAAACTCACTAAGGTGCCCACAGTTATTTGTCCTACAGCAGCAATTATAGCTAAGATCATGCACTCAGATTGGGAAGAGTATATTGCCCACAATCCAGTAACGTAAAATATTTATTATAATTTTTTAAGTATAATTTTTCAATACACCTAGTGCTATTAGTGTAAGCAAACGAAGAAGCATTTTGATCAAAATCATCTGGTTTAACAAAAGTTGTAAAGATGGCATTTTTACAATTTCTTATAGCACTGCTATACGCTGTAAAGCAGCTGACATGCATCTCACCAGTGTAGAACAGATAAAGCTCCCGATCTTTGTACTACTGGCCTTTGATTGGGTGTGGTTACAAAAGATGAAAATTTCTAACAGTGTGGGTA
This sequence comes from Rhamphochromis longiceps, assembly GCF_057381845.1. Taxonomy (NCBI): domain Eukaryota; kingdom Metazoa; phylum Chordata; class Actinopteri; order Cichliformes; family Cichlidae; genus Rhamphochromis; species Rhamphochromis longiceps. The sequence goes on from NC_140561.1 coordinate 36,237,446, forward strand.
GACAGACTTCAAAGCTTATGAAGACACGGTTACCACGGTTACCGTGAAAGTGAAAAGGTGACCAATTCTGAGTGCCTAAGGACACATCTCATCTACAGACAGACTTGATAACTTCTTCTTTAATGATCCTTTCAGAGTCATTTAAGTTAGAGACCCACAGGAAGGTAAATGAGAATGAATCGAGATATAATCCCCAAACACTACAGACCTCATCAGTATGAGGCCACAGATATATCTCTTAAAGGTTCTTTATGTGGAAAGGTGGAAGCTCTCCAATGACAAACCTATTATCTGTCACTGCTCAAGGTTAAAGTCACTAGATCCATAGAAATCAGAATTGGAAAATAGGTTACTTCTACATGAGCTTGGGTTTTTATCATATCTGAAACTGTTATAGATGATCAGTGTCATTATGAATGATGAGGTCTCACTCTCGTTATTTAAAATGCTAGTGAAAGGTGAAGATGACTTTCATTTCCTCTTAAGATACCATCTTTTCTGTAGCTTGCACATGTAAATGAGTAGAATAGAAAACCTTAGGTAGTAGGTGATACGCCTTCAGGTTCAGTATGTTTAGCTACAATGTTTCATCTAGGAACTCAAATTATTCATGCATTGACTGGAGAATGCTGGAGCTGACAGTGGTACTTAATTATTATTTTTTTAAATCAGTTTTTATGTCCATTTTATTTTGACTTAATGTATGACAGCATTTTAAATAAAAACAAATGTTGCCAAATAATACTAAGTTTGAAGAAACAGCAATGAAGACAAAATTGCATTTTTCAGTAGTATAGAATGAAATAGAGGATTACTTTTGTCAATTTACAAATTATGCAAGGCAATTAGAAATTTCTTCTATTTAGCATGCAGATTTTCAAAAGGGCAATTTATGATACTTGTATCCCAAAGACATTCTAATTATTATCACATGTGATGTTACCAGATAAATTCTTTTGAAAAGAAAAAAAATCAGGTCCTTATTAGTTCAATGCAATCGTCTGAAATTTGAGAATCAAGGCTATCAGCCCAATGAATATCTGTCGTTAATTATCTTTAGTCTCACATGTATCACTGGTAGTAACCCTCCTTTACCTATTAGCAAAAATAACTGGATTATTATCATTCACTGTAATCAGTGATAGTAGAGAGCAATGCACATTTTTAATCCACATGCACTGGTTAAGTGAGTATGTTTATTTCTTGTTTTTGCCTAAACTTAAGCAAACACCATAAAATACAATTCAGTTCAATGTAATTTACATAGTGCCAAATCATAACAACAGTTATTTCAAGGTGTTTTATATTGCAAAGACCCTAGAATAATACAGCAAAGCCCCCAACAATATAAAAGTAAATAAGTGTAAAAGCCAAGGGTAAAATGAATAGTAATTAAGTTAGATAAAGAAAAGGAGTCTTAAATTCAACTGTCACCGCTGAATGCCAATTCATAGTGTCTCAAGCCAAGACTACTTGGATCATTTATTAATGGAAAAATAACAAAGATCTGATAAGAAACTATTCTGACCCGGTAGTATTATTTAAATCCCTGAAAATAGAGAAAGCTCCAGTTCGTTGACATCTACAGCACGTGTATCTTGTAGAGGAGTTTATCCCAAACTTTTGGAGCCCCGGCACATATTTTACATTAAAAAAAAAAAAAAAAAATCACACACCACCAAACAAAAATGTCACAAAAAGCGGAATGGGTTCGATTTGTCCCCAGCAGGGTTTTAATAGTTTTGCAATTTTCATTAGTTTTTATTTTTATTTAGTTTTGTCTTCAGATTTTCAATTTTATATCAGTTTTAATTAGTTTTTACCAATTGTTTGCTAGTTTAGTTTTTATTTTTTTGAAAATCCTTAGTTTCAGTTTAGTTTTGATTAGTTTCAGTTATAGTTTTAGTTGTGTTTGCAATAATTAAGTGTAGCAAAATCCCAGTTTCATCATATCAGTCATTCTCTTCTGCTTATCCTTGGGTATGTTCTTCTTGTGTGAGCTTTTCAAGTGCACTTTAAGGTTTGTGGGATTTTTTTCCCTTTAGAAATGTCCCTCATAATTTGTCTCTTTCCACTACAAGACACTTCCTTTATCCAAAACACAGTCATATTCAAAGTAATCCCAAATTGGACTCTGGCGCTTTCTCCCGACTTTTCCTGACATGATTCTGCGCGTGGACGGAGCAGCAACACAGACGACTCGACTAACGTACTGCCACCTGCTGGCAGAATGAGACAGCAAGAAATAAATCTGGAAACTAAACTTCATTTTCACCCTTGACTATTGTAGGACATGCACACATCAATGAAAACTAAACACATTTTTGCTATAAATTCAGTTCATTTTAGTTAGTTTTGTGAACACTCATTACAGTTTTAGTTAGTTTTCCTTTTTGTTTTTATTTTTATTTCCGTTAACGAAAATGTTTTTTCACTTCTAGTTTTCGTTATTTCGTTAGTTTTCGTTAACGATAATAACCCTGGTCCCCAGTATATCTTCTTTGCTGTCTACTCATCTGGGTCAGAATTTTCTCCAGGACCCAGGTATGATTGACTACTTTTTCTTATCAAATATTTATCTATTGCTATTATGTGCTGCCTATCTCACTCACAGCATGACGTTAACGTAATTTCTTCTTCGTCTTCTTCTGTTTTACTGGCAGTTGGCAACCCATATAATTAGCTCTAATTATATGACTTGCCAGCTGCCAGTAGTATTTGTAGTGTGTAGTAGGTAGTTGTAATGCCCTCTAGTGGAAGAGAATGTAATTGTTCTCACGCCAATTGCTTAGAGTACTAATCAGGTGGAACCAGTGGTTGGGAAACACTGTTTCAGAGAATCCATCCCTTACACTGCTGCCAAGATGAAAGTATACATCTGTAGACAGCTACATCTATTTTTGCTGGATGGGTTAATAATGAGGTAGTGTCGGAGGTGAAGTGCAAAAAATTGTTTATTGTTAAAGCCGAGGTAAGCGTGACATAAATCTTACATTTTGTTGACTTGGATATTTACAACATTGGGCCAAAAAAGTTCAGGTAGTATGAATTTTACATATTATTAATGTTGTGTTATAACAGTAAAGTTGACCGAGTGTTTTCCCAGTATCAGATAAACCATTCCTACAGTTTAAATAAGCCACCACTGACAGCCTACGTTTCTGTGGAGAAGCAGATTGGTGTAATTTGGCTACTGAACCTGAAAGAAAAGGTTACATGTTGCTCACATGTTGGTGCCAAACTCTATCATCTCTGACAATTCTGTCTCTGACATCACATGAAAACTATGAATTGTATAACTCTTCAAACACTCCCTCAGCCTCCATATGTGGAATGTTGTTTTAACCTGGAAACATGCTGTCTATACAGAAGAATCAGTACTGAATGAGGCAGAGAAAGTCATAAACTAGAAATATGTATGGTAGTGATAAGACCCATTCTATGGACTGATAACATCAGAATCAGATACTGCAACACAGTCTGATGGCAGTTTGTGAGGTAATCACATTTTGTCTACTGATTTGACCCTATAAGCAAGAAAAAAGGCAAGAGGTTGCTGGTAGTGGTGACATACGTAATGGGATTTTTTAGAAACTGAAGGCAGTTCTGAGGCAGCCTAAACCTGCTTGTTTGAATGAAACGATCCCTGTAGGAACCTTGCATGGCCATTTCTGGGGGAAATATGCCCTCAGGAAAACAACAAAACAAAGGAAAAAACGAAACTTGTGAAAAACTGCTGGCAGTGTTTATTGCCAATTGGTTAAAGTCAAAACACAAGACATTGGTGAAAAAAATCGTGAAAAAAGAAAGAAGGAAAAGAAAACAAGCAAATGGTTAGGCAGCTGGGTGATTTTGCTGTTGCAAAATTATTACATCACCTCCAGTCTGACAGATCCTATGCCACAGCGGTAACAAAAAAGGCTGAACTAGTGAAGTGGCCATTTCTGAAAACTGGCTTGTATTCCTCAAAGGGTTGAACAGCAGCTTAAATAACCAACAGTTCAATTTCCCCACGGGGCCATATATTCTTCCACATTATTTTTACTTTAAGGTTTTGTTTTCACTTGATGTTTAATTTCATTTTCAATAAATGTTTGGTTATGTTTAGTCAACAAAACTGCTTGGTTAGGCTCAGGAAAGGTTCGTTTTCTAGGTTGCCTGGGTTACAAGCCTCCTTAGAAGCAGTCTATAAAAACATTTTGTCACTGACCTGAAAAAAATAAAAATCAAATAAATCTTGTCCATGAATGCAAGCAACAGACCACATTTTATCACAATTTCACACATTGCCATGTTGATCAATTTCATTATATATATTTATTTCTTTTGCAACACCTGCTTATTTCCGGCAGTGCAGTTGCACTAAGACATTTGAAAGACAGAGGAACTAGATAAAATCTAACGGTATGCCTTTTTGTAAATGGAAACAGAAAATGAACATTAAATCAAAACTAATAAGCAGTGAACAACAAAAAAAGGAAGCGAATTGAATTTGTAGAGGGTACTTGACCCCACCCCCCACCCCCTTTTTCTACTTTATTATCACAACATCTTAATGTTTTCAGGTGTGTACAAGTCCAACCAGTTTTACAAGTTTAACTAATTTTACAATCACATCAGAAAGTATTAAAAACCATACTTCAATGCATAATTTGCATGAGCTTTTTCACAGTTATTACATCATCTGTTTTACTTGTGTACATTTCTGCACATCTGGACACATGAAACTGAGCGCGACTGCTTATTCTTCCTGGCAGATCTTTTCTAGACACATCAAATTAGATGGGTAACATCTGTCAGCTGTCATTACAGATCTCTGTACAGATGTTCGTTGAGGTTTAAATGAATAAATATTAATGTATATTATGCATTACATAGTGTTTGAACACATAAAAAATTCCACTTTTCAGTAGAATTTTCAGGGATGTGTGGGGAGTGTTAATGTGTTTACTGGATACAGTTCTTTGTGTCCATGTTGGCTGAGTGCTGAGTATTTGTAAATGTATGCATGAGGGTTAGAAAGTTTGTCTTTGTGTGCCTGTTTGACTACGTCTATGTGTCAAGTCTGGTCTTAGACTCCACCTCTCTAGGAATATCTGCCTATTAATATATCATGCATTATTGTATCCTGCCTTTCAAGAGGTGATCAAGCAGATTTTCAGTGTCCTTTCTCTCTCTCTTCTCTCCTCTATTTTTCTTCCCCTCTTCTTCTTTCTCTTTCCCATCCCCCAGATGATCCTCCCTTGTTCTCACTAAGGGAGGTATGAGTATAGGCAATAAGTGTGGGCTGCTGTGGGATTCCCATGATGCACTGAGTGTTTGTTCTTCAGTCACCTTTTTCAATCACTATGTGTTTATACACCTCTCTGCATTTAATTATTTGTTATTATTAATCTCTGGTTCTCTTCCATAGCATTGTCTTTGTCCTGTCCCCCCCCAGACTGATGGCAGATGGCTGCCCTTTGCTGAGCCTGGTTCTGTTGGAGTTTTCTTCCTGTTAAAAGGGATTGTTTCCTTCCTGCTGTCACCAAACCATTTCTTTACCTACAAATTGGCGCTATATAAATAAAATTCAGATATTCTATTGAATATCTGAAGTTAATTAGTTAATTAGTGTGGATGACAACGCCTGGTTGTCTATCTCTTTGTGTAATAGACTGCGATGGACTGGTGGGATTGGCTCTCACTCTAACAGTTAAGAAAATGGACAGTTATATCAAATGGCAAGTCATAAACTGTATAAATTATTTTCTTTATATGTTCACAGTTTTTATTATTAATACAATATGAGGGGAATTGTACAAATACAGTGGAATCTATGTGTTGTGTTCAAACATATTTATTAGACTGCATTTTGTGTTTACTTTGAAAGGAAAGTTTTAAATTGACATACAAAAAAGAAAACTGGGAGTGATGTTGTAGTTTTAAACAAGGTTGAAGAAACATATTGGCACAGCTCCCCATATAGAGCTCTAACCATAACAGTAATGGCAATGAACACCTTCAGCACATAGACGTTGCTGGTAATCAAGGACAAACAAGATGTTTGTCAGTGTTCTGTCTCACAGTGTCTTGTTTGTCCCAACAACAAATGATCTCATACACTAAACAATGGCCATGTTACATGCCGGTGAATGGTAATTGTCAATTATGCCAATCAAAATCCAATTGTCCAACCACAAATCTGGCATTATTGAATTTGTATCTAATGTTCTCACCCAGGCCTGCAAACCTATTATCAGATTACATTATCCTATGTCGCTACATTTCCTGCTCCCAGTGGAAAGCAGAAAATCACAATTACACAATTAAGACAGTTTCATTAATTAGATAAAATAACAAAACTGATTTAGAATTACAAGTCTCAGTTATGACACAGATGATCCTATCTGATAAGTGAGCATTTCTACAGAGGTCATTTCAAGCAGCTTGGTAAACACTTTTCAGGGATGCATGGCCATGCTTATGTGCGCTGTGTCCCAATAAAAACACTTTATTTTCCTTGGCCAACTGGAAAGAAAGTGTTTTGATGTCAGTGGCAATGTCAAATGCTTGGATGAAATTATATTTGCAAAAATCTTTATTTATAAACAAGACATTCAGCACTCAGAAGCTGACAAGGCACTAGGGCCAGCAGGTTGTGGCCTAATCAGCCAAGCAGAAAAGGCATTCTTCTCTTTTGCCTACAGATTAAGCTTCTGCCCAGGAGTCACATTTCCTAACATCATGGAAAGTTCCAGCAGCTTTATATCTATAGACTGCACATTATAACCTTAGCTCAGTGACTAGAAGGCCTTGAATTAGGCTATCTACCCTAGACTGTTGCACCCTGAAAACCTAACAGTGTATCCATTAATCTTCAGCAACAATATATTGACAAGTCAAGATGGACACACAAGACATTTCTGCAAATGCCACAAAACAATATAATCGTGTTTATGTATGACAAAGCCCTGCAGTAGGCAAAAGTGGAGCTCTTGAGCTTTGGAAGCAAAGGGGGAAGTTAGTGTATTATGTGTTGGTCTCAATTCTGACGGTGCAGCTTCAGCTGAATCCTTAAATGACCATTCTCTACATATACTTTGAAGAGTCCCCTCTATTACTTCAACTGTTCACTTCCAATTTAAGATTTGCCCGTCAGGGAATAACTGTGATTCTCATTTAAACTCTGTTGAGACTAGCAGCATAAAAAGATCAGCAGTATATCCAAGCTTATTACAACACCAATGTCACGCACGGCTTCTGTCACAAACATTCTTTTATTTATGGCAAACAGAAATATTTTAATAAAAAACAAAAACAAATGAATAAAAAAAAAATCCACAGTGCATTTTTAACTAAGGCCTGGCCTGGTGCAAATAGGATGACATTGTTTATTATTTACAGTCAAGCATCAAACAAAAGCCCACCAACAGGGGTTCTGTGCTCATGCACTTGGCAGAGGAAGGGAAGATGGGGAAAGCGGGTAGTGAAAAGTGAAAAAATAACCCTGGTACCGAGCTCACATACAATACCTGCAGACATATTCCTCTTTAGAAGAAAGAGATAGAGGAGAAGCTCAAGTAGAAGAAGGGGTGTTTGGTCTGGTGTTAGAGCATTATTATTTATTATATGTACTTCTGCTCTCACTTACTGTTTGGTTAGAACAAGACAACAACAATACTAGAATGGATTTAGGTTCCCTGACTTCACCAGGAAAGTGACACTGGTAATCACTTCTTTAAGAGGGCTTATTTTTACATACACAATGTGTTGCACTTCTATGCATAACTGCATACACAGCTTACAGTCTTTTGTTAGGGTGCAACACATATCCCTGGTTAAAAGGCCAACAAAAGAGAAGCTTGATGCTTTTCTTGGTGCCTGCATATAAATGTATAATCAAATGTCAGGCTTGTTTGTAGAAAGTTTTACTCTAAACATCCTGAGCTACACACACATACACACATTCAGTTCAATTCTCAGTAGAATTCAGTTTTATTATAAAAGAGTTGCCTCAAGGTGCTTTATATTGTAAGGTAAAGACCCTACAATAACTCAGAGAGAAAAGCAAAAAAAGCTTATCCATTTTTGTGATTGGTCAGATGCTGTTCCACTTTGGGTGAACTTAGCCAGTTCATAACCAGCTGTGATTGTTTATCCAGACTGCCAATGTTAGGGTAAATGAATCCAGATTGCAGAAAGAAAGCCAGGGCATGCTGAACTCCTGTACAAAAGCTTTTTAACAAGCCTATTCACAGTTTCAATTTTAAAGCGCTTACAGCAGTAGCACACATTAATTAACATGGTAATTTGCCCATCCACAACACTCTATATGTGCCAACAATGCAAGTGGGCTAATATTCTAACCCTCCATTAGGTCTATGCAGGTTCTCAGCCATCCAGGCCATTGTAGTCTACGAAGTTTCTTTCCTGGCTCCTTAGATAACCACCATTAGCATCTAAATGTTAACTGAATTGAAATGAAAACCTCCAAAAGAAATCACACAGATGCATTTACCTCCTGTGAACCTGTTAATGTCCTTTACCCATCAGCAGCTATAGATACACAATGATAAGAGGCATTCCAATTCCAATTTCCAATTATTTTGATGATGGTCAACAATGTATATTTTGTGCACAAGTTTTACATCAATCATATGTTTCACTTTCTCCTACTTTGCTGCTTTCAATGTGGTCAGCTCCACATGCTACCCCCACAATGTTTTCAGTAATCTAAAACTCAAAAACAACTAACACAAACAAATGCAATGACTAACAGTCATGCTGTATCTGTATTAAACTGCACACTGCAAAAAAATATTTTTTTAAATGTAACATGCATACCTTAAATTTTATTGGTTGCTGTTGTTTTGCTGTTTGTCATTTACATACTAATGGTAGTAAAGTACTGCAAATGAATTTGTAACTATTTAAAGATTTTACAATTATTCATGAATATTAGTATTCAACTATTTTTTGTTTCTCTTTCATGGCTAGGAAATTCAATACATGCCTTTTCAGTCATCTGAACAGGTTAGTTGAGAAACACAAATAAAATATTCTTTCTAGCTACTTTTCACCTCATGGTCATAGGCCCAGATTTTTTGGGGGAAGCAAACCATTTCACAAATGCTAGACTGCAAGCTGCCCTTTCCCTTTGACTCCTTAGCTACTGAGCTTTGCATAAAAGAACAGTGCTTTCTGCCAGCCGCTCCTTATAGGTTAACCTATTAAGCATGTTGCAACAAAGCAGTTTAAGTTTTCCACTGAAAGAGCTCATGAGGAACAGGAGGAAAAAACATCAGCATAATCTCAACCTCCGTTAGTCTCATCCCACATTGTTCTCTAGTGTCACAAGTAGTAATAACATGTACAAGGTTGCTCAGCTGCTAAATGAGCCCCTTATTTGCAACCATCCATTTAGAAACAAATAATAATATTACAAAAAAAGTTGCTAGTCAGGGATTGCAGGTTTGTGAGAGTTATTGGTTGCTTGAACACTTTTAGTTACAGGACCTACCAACCTGGTAGCAGTATACACATTTCCCTTACTGTGGATGATGCAGGACATAACAATGTACAACAATTGTACAGCAGCTCATGAGAGGTGACAGCAGACAGGATCCTTCCATCACTTGTTGAGGTGCACCACACAAGATCCAGTGACATGTTTCTCAGAAATGAAAATTGCCCCTTCAGAAACCCTCTCGCAATTGGGATCCGTCTTGGATAGCCTGATTTTTGCGGTACCATCCATATTTTGAGTTCTGTATGATTCTCAGGGATGGCACCACTTTAGCTCTTGAAACAGGATGAACTAGATGCTTGAGGCCACCACTTCTTAGTTATGTTACTCTATAAATGATATTATCTAGGCTATAAACAGTTAAATTCAACTGTCAAGAATCGTCTTTCTGAAAATCCCTAGCGCCCCTTAAAATCCTGACCCACGCTGCTGTTTTAAGTTGTTTGATGGCCCTTTGGCTGTGTGTGCACAAAACTACTTCATAGTAAAAGACTTTTATATCTAAGGTTTTTATGTTTAGCCTTACACTTTGCCTTGGCGTGTTCTCTTCTAAAATAAAGTGATAATCAGGATGGATTCAGAACTTTTCCACTTTGAAGATTTAAAAAAGTGATAAAACTGCATGAGCTGCAAGACACGCTTGCTAAGGAAGACCATTAGCAGGGTAAAATGTAGACTTAAAAATCTGCCAAATCAAACATCCGGAGCTACCCTCTGTGGCTGTGGTAAATAAGGGTGCAGCCAAAGGCAACTTCTTCATGCTAGCTATCCAAAAAGAGAGTTAGAAAGAGTCAAACTGGGACTCATGAGTAAGAGAGACACAAAGATGAAAAATACTCTTCTTGAAACACATGCCTCAGCTAATAATCCATAGCCACCTGTGCAAATCTGGGATATGGAGAAGGTGGTGATATAGTGTATCTGCAACAGTCAGCTGTCCATATATGTGGAACAAACTGTTGTACATTACTGAACAAGAAGGGCAACTTGCGTTTGCAGTAACTAAAGTACAAGAAAAGCTGAAAATCACAGACAGCCTTCCACTCTGTTCATAGTGAGAAACAAGAATTAGGGGCCCTTAATAATTCCAATTCTAGTATGAAAACATTTTCAGATACATACATAAAAAATACAAATAAAATTACTGATAAAACAGTTTTATTTTAATTCGGCGTATAAGGCACCAATTCATTAAATAAAGCTTCTAGAGGATGTTACAAAGTAGGAGAGAAGACTTACACTGTTCCACGCAGATAATCAGCAGTTCACTATGAGGAAGCATAACAAGAGTGGGGAGAAAAACTCCCATTTACAGGAAGAAATCTCAGGCAGAACCAGAAGAAAACAGCGAGAGAAAGTAAACACTAAGTATGTAACACAATATCACAGGGAAACATGTAATAGACGCGCCGATCCACCATGTCCATTTCACGCTTTGCCTCTCCAAAACATGAAATGGACACACATGCAGATTATCAGCAGTTCACATTTTAGAAAGGAAAAGCGTGAAATGCACATGGTGGGCCAGCGTGTCTATTACACGCTTTGTTCTGATATCGGGTTGAAGTATGTCCATAAATAGTCACAGGTTAGAAACATGCAGAAAACAGAGAGGAAATGCACAAAGGGAGCGTAAGAAAAACACAAAATTAAGGACATGCAATCACAGTACATGAGTAATGGATGACTAATGGTAAAATGCATTGCAAATACTCAAACATCCACATGATAGGAAGAAGGTAGAACAACTGAGATGCAGTAATACTTCAAGAACACAGGCCAGTATTTGACTACCCTTGTGATGTCCTCCCGATTTGCATACAATGTGAGCCATCAGGGGTCAAAAGTGTCTCCACTTCATTTGACTGTTTTTTAAAGTATAAAGTATAAATTGTCAATCAATTCAGTGTTACACCTTAGTTTTACTTAAGACCAACACATTAACACAAAATTTACTCAACATTTTACATTTTAGGGCCACCAGACCTTCTTTACAAAAAATAAACCCTGTTTTTTTAGCGAAAACAAATTGAGAAAATTAAATATTTAATTGTTTAGATAATTTTGACTATCTGAATAACTAGAGAGTGCTGTATGTTGAACTTTAGTGAGAAAGTTTTTTTTCAAGCGTTTATAAATTTTTAATGGCAGCAAATAATCACACTGGTGGTCCTCAGGGGTCAAAAATGTCCCCACTTCATTTGACTGTTTTTTAAAGTAAAAAGTATAAATTGTCAATCAATTCAGTGTTACACCTTAGTTTTACTTAAGACCAACACATTAACACAAAATTTACTCAACATTTTACATTTTAGGGCCACCAGACCTTCTTTACAAAAAATAAACCCTGTTTTTTAGCGAAAACAAATTGAGAAAATTAAATATTTAATTGTTTAGATAATTTTGACTATCTGAATAACTAGAGAGTGCTGTATGTTGAACTTTAGTGAGAAAGTTTTTTTTCAAGCGTTTGAAAATTTTTAATGGCAGCAAATAATCACACTGGTGGTCCTCAGGGGTCAAAAATGTCCCCACTTCATTTGACTGTTTTTTTAAAGTAAAAAGTATAAATTGTCAATCAATTCAGTGTTACACCTTAGTTTTACTTAAGACCAACACATTAACACATAATTTACCCAACATTTTACATTTTAGGGCCACCAGACCTTGTTTACAAAAAATACACCCTGTTTTTTAGCGAAAATAAAACAAGAAAATTAAATATTTAATTAAATTAAATATTTAAAAAAAATTAAAAAAAAAATTAAAAAAAGAATTCTCACTAAAGTTCAACATACAGAGTGCTGTATGTTGAACTTTAGTGAGAATTCTTTTTTTGAACCATTTATAAATTTTAAATGGCAGCACATAATCACACCTGTGGTCCTCAGGGCTCAAAAATGACCCCGTTTGCTTTGAAGCAACAAGTATAAAATATCATCCATCTCTGTGTTTCAAGGTTTTATTCAACTTTATTTCAACTCATTGCCTGACAGTTTTCTATATTTTGGCATGGTAGGAGGGCATGAGTCTGAGTGAAGGCAAACTTTCATGAGGACAAAGGCGTGTCCATATTTGACCCAAGTGCAGGAGGAAGCTCAGGTTTATTCCTCTGCACTGGTCCCATCATGGACAGCATTCTTTCTGCAGTTGCAGGCCAAGGGGCATATACAGTAAACAAGCTGTTACAGGTGATTGTTTTCTTTTGGAAACCTGCAATGTTAGGGACAACTCGTGTCCTGACTGCAGGACAGACGGTTTGCCATCGCACACGAGCATGTTCCATGTACAGCTGGACCTGCATCACATGCTGCCCATGTTTTTGTCTCAAAGTTCCCTGGTTTACTTGGATGTTCTGTTGGAGGGGACAGAGTCCTCTGAAGGGGACTTGGTGCTCATACAGTCACATCAGTACCAGGATCTTACATCACAGCAGGAGGAACACCCACTTGTGTTTCAAGTCAAGTCAACACCAACACACATCATACACCTCAAATGGGAGCACGTTTGTGTCATGAACGACGATCATCTATTGTGTCTTTATCAAGAAATTATGTCCTTTTTGTGCTTCTATGATTAATCTTGTGTCAGCATGAAAACTTCTCTACCAGACTCAGGATGTCATAAACTGGCCGTAGCGACTCTACTGGATGCACGGCAGTAAGAATCAACACACCCACATATGCCTACAGCTGCATTCGGTCCATTTTTCTTCCTCTCTTGTTGTCCCTCCTTGTTCATCATTGAGTTGGCTGTAGAGCAGGTCATCTGCTAATTGGATGGTTGTTGGTTCAATCTCTGTGTGCTCTAGTCTGGAGTTCTTACCAAGGTGTCCTTGGGCAAGTTACTGAACCCCAACTTGGTCTCTGATGCATCCATTGGCATGTGAACGTTAAAAAGCAGAATACAAGCAGAATACACTGTGTATAATGCTTTCAGTACTCGAGTAGAAAAGCCACTGAAGGAGTATGGGACCTGGCACATGTGCTTGGACTGTGGTAGATCATCTTTCTCTGAGGCACATGAGAAAGTCAGGCATCGTCTGTCACTGGGAAGGTTAGAAGACCAGATCAGTGTTTCCTCACGTTACTGCAAATATTCCTCTGTCTCAGCTGATTCCTCTTTCCTGCTTGATTCTTTGTCTTCATCATAATTGAAATGGATGATGTGTAGTCCTCTGACACATCTTCTATTTCAGTTTCACATTCTGAAAATTCAACTTCAAGAAGCCCAGTCACTTTCTCTCCAAGCTCCTCAGACTACCATGTCCTGGATGCCTGAGAACCTACTTGAACATAGTTCAGATTCTTCATCACTTTTCTTCACTTCATAGCCTTCTTCCACTTCTGCAGGTGGCTGATGTGCTTTTTCAGAGAAAGGGTAGCATGTGCTCTAAATATTGACAATATTTTCTATATCTTCTAACCCTGGATCTTCCTGAACATTGATTCTCCCTCCTCATTATACTAGAGGACAATATGTGCTTTGTCCTACTGGTCATTGCTTTGCACAACATGGTAAAAAAAAGTATGCTCATCAAAGTATGCAAATCTCCAGTGCAATGGAGGCTTTTGAGGATACTTTCTGTGTATGTATTATTGTAGAGTCTACCTTACAATACGAAACACTTTGATGCGGCTGTTGTTGTGATTTGGCGCTGTATAAATAAAATTTCATTGAATATAGAGCACCTGCCTCCTCATTGTGCTGCCTGTTGTGGTTGTTATGACCAGTGCTTGACCCCACACATCAGTGATCCAAGATCAAAGATGTTTGAAAACAGTATGGTGTGAAAATACGGCTCTTTGCAACACTTTGTACTTTGGGGTCATTTTTGTCCACGAGGACCACCAACGTTATAAAATTCAATAAAAACCACATAAATAAATCAAATTACTTGAAACTTATTCCAATCATTCATAGTATAGTAATGAATAACTTCTGTTATTTTCAGCCCATTTGATGAATAACAAATACATTTTTGATAGCAAAAGATTTCTTTAGAGGACAAAAATGACCCGTGGACAACACAAGGGTTTTAAAGAACTTGGAAAAAAGTTCACAGGACAAGTATACTCATGTTGAAACTGTAAATGAGGTAACACCATAGGAAAGCTGAAGAGATGCCGACAGTGGAGCAGCAGTAATGACCCATTTCCCCACAGAGGAAGATAACATCCCTACTGAACTTATCCATACGCTTTATCATCAGTCTGTAACACGGAGTGCTGGGATAAGGGCAAGGGCAAGAGCCAGGCAGCAGAAAAATATTATATATAACACTTGGTTAGTTTTTCCAGGTAGAGAAACACTTCCCATTTTTAGATTTACAAGATGTAACCAAAAAAGTTGTTATAATTAGTCTATAATATTGAAAACCCCTATATGATTTAAATTCTCCCTTTCAAGATATTCTTGCCATGCTACCACATGGACTAATTTCAGTGTGGCTGACATTATTAAATCACTCTATAAAAGTCTGTTCCATACAAATGCGATCCTATAACATGATTTTAATTTTTGGGAATTGATGGCAAATCTAGTGAATGGTCCAGGTGGTTTGCTTCTCATAGTCTTCTAGGTAGCAATCTAATTTCTAGCAAAAATGGCATTGGATATTTGGTATTCTTCAGCTTCAAATGCACTGGAAGCTGAAGAATACCAAAGAAGAGGCTCTTGGGAGAAGATGAATAAGGTAAAGTGTATATATAATATGGAAATTTGCTGAACGTTTAAATCACACCTCTTGATGGTATACAAGGGAAAAGAAAGGGTAGGTATAGTATGAACTACTATGGAGTGGTTCATGATTGATTCATGACTGTTGGCTTGTTAGTATTTGTGTTATCCTGCTGAGGAATGGTTATGCAAATAAATTACAAATTCCAGTGAAAACATATCTGTTCCAAGGGGAAAAGGCCGGTCAAACTCCAAATGGCAATACGTGTCAAATGCACAATAATTACTGCAACTGCACTGTGATTTTGACATTTATATTATGGTTAATGATTTGAAAACCTAAATCAATGTGTGCCATTTCTCATAGTTGTTTTGTTTTTTTATATTAAAGTGAAATTTTATAGATCCTATTTCCAACTAGTCTGATTATTCATCTCATAATGTATTATGGAAAAGTCACCTCAAATCTGTAATTAATGATCCAGTCATGTCTTGGCTGACACCATCCCCTCCCTCCTATAAGCATTATCCTTGATATAGCCGTGTGTGATACTGTGTTTTTACTGAATATTTATGGGGCAGCATGAGGATAATTAGTCCAAACAATGGTCCAATTAGCTTCATGTTTTTATCATTCATATTTACCTACTTGCTCACAAAAGATGATTCCTGAGTTATTAGGCATTGCTGTTAAATATCGATCTGGTCGATCTAGCTCTTGACATAGCTGTAAAGTTATCTCCACATAAGTCTTTTAAGAGATTACCTATACTTAGTTCCTCGTCAGCTAAAAGTGAGATTTGTGGCATGGCTAATTCCCTGTATTGCTAGGGGGAAAAACAGTCGTTGCAAATTGCACTGCATTGCCTCACATGATCAAAAGAACAAACAAGGACAGCTCTGTGGTGCCTGTTCCAATCTGTTCAAAACTGAACCATAATAAAACTGATTAACCCTAAAAAGCCTTTCTTTCTTCTAAAAAGTCCAACACTGACAAATCCCCCTCTGATGAGTTCCTTTCACTTTGTTGTTGGTTATCATTGTCATGTCAGTAAAAGGTAATTGGATGAAGTGGATTGTAATGAATGTAACTGAACAAAACTGCTTCCTGGCATGCAGGTGACATTTTTCTAGATTAATACTATTATTACATTTGAGACACTCTGCAGTAGCAACAGCATATTAATTATTTGTTTTTCCTTGCTTGCAGAATTGGTAGCTATATTTCCAAATCCTTATAAGGCAGGGATAGCTCAGTAGGTAGAGGGATAGCTCAGTAGGTAGAGTGGTGGCCCCATGATCGGAAGGTCGGGGGTTTGACTCCACTGAACGGCTACCCTGAGGTACCCCTGAGCAAGGTACCGTCCCTACACACTGCTCCCCGGGCGCTACATTGGTGGCTGCCCACTGCTTCACTGGGTGAATGGGTTAAATGCAGAGGAACTATTTCCCTATGGGGACTAACACACACATACACATTATAAAGTACTGTATTTAAAATTTAAATATATATGTGTTTACTCCCCTCCTTTATTTTTGTGTTTTTTCTCTGCTGTCAGCTTTTACACACAGTATTGTAGAGGAACAAAGCTGAAGTGAAACCTTTAGTGCTAAAAAATAAATAAAAGACAACTATCAAGACATTTTAATATATATCTTTGACTAAAGCAACATTAAACTGAAAAGGAAAACATGAGTTATTTATTGTACTTGTTGTAAACAAGGCAAATGTCCAACTCTATGAGAAGTTTGTATTCAGTTTCTTATTCAAACCTACAAAAGACTGTGACACACACTGTGCTATGATGCTTGGTTACCACAGCTCAGCTATTTCTTGGACACTGTTTTCCATCTGATTCAGTGGTAAGAGGCATGTTTCTAAATCCCAACTCAGTCCACTAGTCACACTGATCAGACAAAAAACAGTAGTATTTCTTGCCTTGCTTAGGCTTTT
This sequence comes from Rhamphochromis longiceps, assembly GCF_057381845.1. Lineage (NCBI taxonomy): Eukaryota > Metazoa > Chordata > Actinopteri > Cichliformes > Cichlidae > Rhamphochromis > Rhamphochromis longiceps. The sequence continues at coordinate 36,254,587 of NC_140561.1, forward strand.
GCCAGTTAGCAGCTGGAATGAAGATGACTGACCTGCTGAGTGTCAGTAGTTATGTTACTTCCTGTGCTCCAGTTTCCCACCTGCACCTATGTTGCTGATAGTTCATTTTTATTGGGTTTGCCACAGAAGAAGAATGTGTGTCACGGTCTGCAGAGACAGGCCGTGCGGTGGTGTGTGTGATGGACCCAGGTGCATACACAAGTTAGTAGACGGGAGTGGACTTAACAGAAAGCGAGCCTTTATTATGGCTGAAGACAAAGTGCACAAACAAAGCAGGGATGGCATGACTAGACTATAACTAAACTGGGAAAACTAATACTGCGACAAACTAAGAAAACTCAGACTATGATGATCACTGCAAGGACTGACCGTGAAAACATGGAGGTGAGAACACAGACGACGCGACACAGACTGTACGAAACACAGAGACTAAATACACATGAGGGATGATCAGGGGAAGTGGATGCACACGGGGAACACAGGTGACACTGATAATCATAACAAGACACGGCAGGAGTGAACGTAACACTGATGGGAGATGGGCAAAGTAAAGCAGGAAGTACACAGAGGTTCAAACAGGAGGAGAGAGAGCACGGGGAGAACGCAGACATAACGGGCTGGGGAAAACATAGAATAAAGCACAAAGAGAGACGAGGGCTCATAAATACACAGAGGGGCACACAGGGGGTAAGAGTCACGAAGGGAAAACACATAAGGAACAACGTAACAGATCAACCCAGGAAGCATGGCCTAAATAAAGAACAAAATACAAAAATACACGAAAACTAAGAATACTGGGCCCACATGGCCCAGGACCATGACAATGTGACAACAAGCATTTTTCTTTAGAAACAAATAAAGCAGTGCTTTTCACTTTTAAGAAGACAGGAGTTCGCTAATGTCTTGGTGTTTTTGTAACCTACATTAGTATCCTGTGTTTCTGTATCATAGTGCTGTTTGCCTATGATACAGAAAAAAAACTTTGTCTCCACAAGCTTATTCACCTATATCATATATAAAGGTTAAAGGCATTTCACTGGTACAAGTTGTGTGAGTCAAAGTTGTGTGAGTTGTGGCATATTTTAATAGTCTTTTTTAAATAATGCAACTTTATTTTAAAGCATTTGGGCCTTGTTTGCCACAACTTGGAGACTAAAATGTATTTTTAGTCATTTCAGGTTTCAGTTTGGATTTTTTGGTTTTAGAAGTTACCTAGTAGCATTAACCATGAAAACTAAGACACAGACACAACCATCAATTTTAAGCACCATTTATCTTTTTAGGTACCCAAAAGTAATATCTAATTATCATTATTCTGAAAACATTTTGGTTATAGACCAAAGTATTTAGAGGAAATTTTACTTAACTGTCTACCTATATATTAGGGCTAAAGATCATGTGATGTGACCACTGTGCCAGAATGAATTACTACCACATGTTACAGAAATACACCAAAACTAATGAGCCATGGTTGTTCTTCACACTGACCATGTTCAGTAAACACCCAGCTGTAGCCATTGCTTCTACCACTGCTGGAGAGGAGGGCTAGATTATAATTTGCCATTTAAATACTGTGGGAAGAAGGAGGAAGTCCTAATTGCTTTGTGAGATTACCCTTCTGAAGCAGACCAGAGGAAGACAGATCGCTGGGCTGATAGGGACCAAAGGTGTAATGACAGGTGCTGTTGACTGAGTTAGGCAAGTTCCCCCTTCCATTTACATTATCAGCCCATCAAGATAGGAAAGCAATTTCCCAGCCTTTCATTTCATAAGCTATGCATATCAATGCCCCATTAATCAAATGATAAAATTCCCCAAATCCTTCCCTGAAACCTATCCTTCTTCTGTCCCAATAGGTACTGTATGCTATCAAGAATATCTTAAGTAACTAACCTCTACTGGACTAAACTGATAATGTATATGTAACATGATTTACCTTAATTGCTAAAAATCTAATTGGGAGGGTTTTTTTTCTTGATAAATTACTTCTTGATGTGGTAATGAATATAATTTTCTTCATCTTCATTTCACATGTCAGTGAACACTGATTTGGTTTGATCTGCATATGTATGTTTAGTAACAAAAGCTTGAGTAATCTGTAATTTTCAGCTCATTTTGAATGATCAATTACTTAAAAGTGCACAGTGAAGAAGCACAAAATAAAGACTGACAGATTATAAAATCACAATTTAAAAAAAAAAAAAAATCTTCATTGACCATACAAAAAATAGCTGAAAGAGGAGAAAAGGTGTTCTAGCTGAAAGAGAAAATGGAATGGTGTCCCTGGTTTATTTCACGGCTGGATAGTATGACAAATAACTAGTGAGTGGTATGATTGATTGCCACTTTGTTAAACAAAGCAATTAGGTAGGAGAGTTGAGGAGTTGCTGTTGTGGAACACAGAATGACTTAAATAAAAGCATCAACTAGAAAGACCTAAAACAGACACTAATTAATATGGATGAACTTGTGATTTTGACACAGTTTAATATGCATATAAAAATCATACATAATATATCCATATAGTATTTGTTAATATTAAAAGATTTTCAGATGTTTCAAGATTTCTAGAAAGTAAGGAAAGATTTCTTTCTTTAGTAATTATGTGTTTATAGCAAAGAATATATATTTATGGAACAAAAGATTCCATTTATTTTACCTTCAGTGCCTCTTTATTTCCAACATTGTGCATTTTTGAGTGCCCTCTGTAATTGTAGGAGCCACATGAGTTGTTCCTTCTGACTAAGTGGGTTGGTTTAAATGGACTCACTGTATTGGTGCACGGGTGTGGGGCGTGTCTCATGGGTGTGGTAGATGATAAATGTGGTTGCACTCACCTGTTCACAGCACCTGATGTTGATGAGCAGAAAGGTAGGGTGAGCATGAGGCAAAACTTTCTGTTGACTGCAGCTTGAGCGCAGCTTGAATGATTTGATGTATTTTAACTGTAACTTGATGGTTTTGTATATTTGTGCACTAATTGATACCATAGACCTAGTTGTAATTTGATTTAGTAGTTAGTGCAGTTATTATTGAGTTGCAGTTATTTGTTTGTGCAGTCTGTGCATTTGTTAATCCCATGTCCTCGATTTGTATAGTGGACAGTTGCATGTGGAATAAAAGGAGCAAATGATACAGAAGTGTATTTTATGCGTTTATTGTTGCGCGTCATCTGTGTCCTCATGTTTAGCCTGCCGCGGCCATTGGTTGGTTGAGCTGCAACAGTAATTTTCACTCTTTTCAACTTAAGAAATAGAAATGATGCCAAATAATTGGGCCATGGCACACGAGGGGTACACAAAAGAAAGAAAGTGAAAGAAAGCTTATAGAAGATTGGTGAGCATCAACAGTAAGAAAGCGATAAGTGGTTTTTCTGAAGAGTACAAACATCACATTGTTTTATTGTTTCAACAACAAACACCGAAGTGGCCCGAGCGAGCCCCAGGCTCCAGGCCCCGATAAGCAGCCACCAAGGAGTGAGCCGGTGTGTACCTGGGCGCCCATCCCCGGACACAAAGGACCACCAACGCACCAATGTCTGAGGGCATCTGCCACCGGCAGGGGAAGTGGTGGTAGGGGGAGATAGGCCTCCATACCTTAGAGGGCCTGAGATATCCCCAGAGAGGTGGCTTCTGATACCCAACCTGACATATAGACACAGACATACAGGCACACAAAGATACAAACATCCATTCCCACCCTCATGCTCTCATATGCAATTTCTCAACACTCAACCAACGTGGAGACAGACATAGAGAGACACTGTACACACAATCACACTCCCCAGCTCTACCCTGAGGCAGTCCTGAAGGAGCTCCTCAAGCTATCTCCCAGGGAGATATCACTAACAGAGGTGTGATTCTACCAAATTTGAAACATTGTATTACTTATAGCTTGAAATTCTGTCTATTGCTTGTATTGATATAATTATAAACAGAATCAGTGACAAAGGTTAACAGTGGAAGAGTTTAATTTCAACTTAGAATAAGTGTGATTTACTGCTGACAATGGAAACCAACCTCTCACTGCAGGTGGGAAGCACCTCCCAACTTTGACAGTACACATGTTTTGTGGACTTTGACAAAGTCCTTTGGTACAAGAACTTCTCCAAGTCCTCATTGGGCAAACTCACATAGCCTTGCACAACCTCGAGAAGATAAAGATGGTCCAGTGTTGAGTGACCAGGATGAAAACCTAGATTCAAGGTTGGTGTCATGGCTGCGTGCGGGCAGGCTGGAAAAGGGACCCAATATGCAGACTCATGGTCGCAGAATTTAAAGTCCTCTGCTTTATTGCAGGCATAAGTCAAGAAACTGAACTGGAAACAAAAACACACAGGCCAGAATGAGGGTATGATATGATGCTGAACCAAAGAAAACACAGACAAGAAATACCAGAGGAAAACGAGGGAATGAGGACCAGATGAGGAACACAGCTCATACAAATTAACAGGCAGATGAAAACTAGAAATATTTACATAAGACACAGACTTTCAAAATAAAACAGGAAATTCATAGACCAAAACTCAAAGGCACTGAACTAAACTTATGTTAAACACTAGAAATAACAAATTATAAAAACAATACACAAAACACTGGGTCACTGACCCAGGACTGTGACGGTGGGCTAATGGAATTCTCCTCTCCAGCAAACTGGTAATAGACCTTCATGGAGAAGCTGAGGAGTGTGATTTCCCCTATAGATGGAGGACACCCCCCATTCCCTTTATGAAAAGGGGGACCACCACAGTCTTCAGTCCAGAAGTATGGTCTCCAACTTGCTGTACATGCATGTCAACCAGGACATCCCTATCACATTAAATAACTTGTTTAATCTATTTTTCTTTTTTTTTAAATTGCAGGGTTATTGTTGTTTGTCTATGGCTCGTGGTCTAGCAAAAGAGCCATTTAAAAAAAAAATCCTATTTAAGCCTTAAAATGAAGGTGAAACATCCTTTTAAATTAGCCTATTAACATCATGAACTGGTGTATTAAAAATGATGACAAATTATCATGCTGCAATAGGTTACTTTAAAATATCATTTTCATTACATTAATATCTCTAGTTTTTTTGTTTTTGTGGGTTTACAGAAGTTAAAAAGGGGGTGGGGGGGGATTTGTCATTTAATTACAATTACCAACAAAATCAAGCAACTGTGAAGTGTTTGATTAAAATTTTTTAATATACGCCAGTTTAAGTACATTTTGTCTAAAATTAAACACTGGCAGTAAACTGTCACACAAATCTGTTTTTACTCTGTTAATTCTCTGCTTTTCTCATTGACTTTCTTTAAATACATTTGGGCTCCATAGCACGGAAGATTCAGAACTAACCATTTATGTGATTACATTTATACTGGCTATCGCTACTAAGGTTCAGCAAAATTAAGAGAATAATGCACCGGGTAATAGATGTGAATTATGATGCACAAATTAAAACTTGTATAGGCTATAAGCCACAGACAGAATGAGATCAGCAATTCATAGGACATTCTTTTTTTTGTTTTGTTTTGTTTTTTAAATCAATGCTTGTGAAAAACATGCTTTGCTCCATAACTGACACCTTCAGTTTTACCATGAAAGATTAAGTGCAAAGGCAGTTTGGTTTGTGATCCATGTCTGTTTTAAAAGTGTATTACTGTCCAACTCCAAGAAAGACTTATCTTCCATAAAGCGCACCATCATCTATTTTAATTGTCACTGATGATTAAACTACTTAACAAAATTGAATAGCTTCAAGAGGTTTTTTTTTTTAACTGTGGGAAGTTTTAAGCAGATTAAGTCTTCACTTTACACTCCAGAATAACTTACAGAGAAAAGGAAAGTACTACTCTATTAGACATGTGATAGGGTAACTGTTAGAACCTCCACGGTTGTCCCCTGACATTACTTAGAAGCAGAGCACAACCCTAGATAGACCTTGTTAGCTCCCACTGCCTGGAAGTATTGATTAGATTTTACCTCTGGGGCCCTACCCCTCGACTGAACACAACCTGGTGGAGAAAGCAACCAGCTACCCTAATGCTGAAGGAGCCCTTGTAGTAAGTGATGTAGAAATTGCATAATGGAGAGTTTAATGAAGGCTCCCAGTTGGGTTCTAAGGCTAACGTTACTTAATTAAACAGACAGTGTTAGGGTGTCCACTGAGACAAATGAAATGCAGGCAGATAAAAATGACACTGAACGAGCTTCATAGGAAGGTGATTTGGTTGGATTTTGACAGATCTTTTTAAGGTGTGGCTATTAAGATTGCACTTCAGTATAACTTTGCCATGTTGTATTCCATTCTGTTGGCAATACACGACAGGAAGCATCGTTTTTGAGAACAAATTTGATGCAGAAATAGTTTGGATTTTTTGGAAATTCCCATGTCCTTCTCAGTCACACATACATTTTTTCTTTCTTTTTTAATAGTATGTACCAGACAGGTAAGTGTTGTTTATAGTTTATAGTTGTAATTGGTCTTTTATATTGACTTTTGTGAAGTTGTGGGAGGCAGAGATTACAGGCTTAGCAAGGTCTCAAACCTTTCCAGGAGAGCAGGGATTATGTAGCAAAGATTCTGTGTTGTCTGAAATTTAAAAAAAACACACACACACATCCTTTCGTCCTATTTTTACATCAGCAGGATAGACTTGGCTGACTTTTTAGAACAGCTTTGCTGCATTTAATGAATGCATGTACCACTGACTGCATGAAATGTGAAAATTCCTTTTGAAAACATAACTCAAGTGTCAAAATAAATTGCAATGTGTCAAAAAATAATTTTACCTCAAGAGTATGTATTAAATATAAATATATATAAATATGACCGATACGTCAAAATTTTATAGTACACCACTATCTTATTTGAGCTTCTGTTTTGTGCAACAGTACGCACGTTTAGTTTTAAATCCTTATTCATTTGCAAACAAATAACTCTGTGTACAAAATACAGACACAGTCCTCAGTTTAATGTATTGCATTATTATTTTTAGACATATTTAACACTTTTAAAACATTATAGAGATTTGACTTTTTGGAAAGGCTTTTTCTACTATATGGCCTTTCCAAGTCAGTGCAACAAAGGGTGAACCACTGACTAAAATGTAGGACCCAAGGGAAGTTGTTGTTGTATTCACATAAAATAACCTTGGGCCTACTGATAAACAGGTTATGCTACCACCAGGAAATGTTGCTGTGAAATTTTTTGGAATGCTTTGGATCAGATATTGTTACGTAGCTATGCAAGTAGCACTCTGTAAATCTTTGGCAATACTGGAGGGACAGATTTAGTGAGCCTTATTTCTTTTTTTGTCTGTCAACTCAAACTCCAGCTTTTTAAGTTTTTTTTTTTCCCCTGTGTGTTTCTACTGCTACATTGCTAATCTCCTTTGACCTATGAAAGCCAGTGGACTACAATAGGAGGAGAAGTGAAAGTTGTATTAATCCCAAACGTTTGTGAAGTTTCCACAGAAGGTGCTTCTTCATCCCTAAATGGTACAATAGACTTCAATTGGTAATCAGGTGAAAATTAATGGTACACTAGACATAATGAAAGACCCCTCAGCCACCAGGAGAGCACCGCTTTTAAACCGGGTTTCATTTTTTCCCATGTCATCAGAAATGTAATGTTAAGGACAATAAATCATCTTCTTAAAAAATTCAACTCCTCCCAAGAAGGTATAGTTCAAAATGTACTAAGTTGCCATTTTCACAACTGCTGGCAGACCCACCAAACAATCACCAAACTGAAGATCTTCAGAAATTTGCCATTTAGTGGTGAAGAAAAATCGCCTTAAATTAAGCTACATCCCCCAGGCTAATCCACCATTATACAATCCCCTTTAACTTTAGACTACCCTGAGGAGAGTGAAAGAGGGGGAACTGGGATGATATGGTAAAAATTTCTAGAATTTGAACTTAATCAGTTTAATTATGTCACCATCATGTCATCTGTGCAGGTCAGACATTAATGCTTCAGTGATTTCATCTGTGGACTATAAAGCTACAAAACAATATAATACTCAGTGCTGCACATTTCAACACAAACTATGTCAGTGCACAAATAATATGCTCTGGGGGGGGGGGGGGGGGGGAATACACTGCTCTGAGAAATCCAGTCATTTTCAATAAAAAATGAGAACATAGTAAGGGCTAGTCACTTTAAATCAAAATATGAAACTCATTAAATGTAGTTGCTTATAGTTTTGCAGAGCCAAGTGAGGGGAGCAAATGTCAAGAAGAGATTCATGTTAAAAAGAAAGCCTTTTGTATAATATATCTCTAACATAACCTTCTACTGCTCACCACCCACAGCCTGAAGCCCAAAGCAAGTGATTCAGACTTGGCTATTTCATCAGTCACCATGTCCAAAAGCAACATTGTAAGGGGGCCCACACTGTCACAGGAAATATTGTGTGAAAGGAGAACATAAGGAGAGGGCAGGAATACCATTGTGCCCTTAATGCTTTTCTTTGATAAGAACAAAAAAGCATACAAGAGAAGAAGGGGAAAAAAAACCTCCACAATCGCATCTTTGTCCCTGTAGGAAATGCTTAAAAAATATAAAAAAGAGAAGGAAAATAAGTTTAAAAAAGGGTGAGTATGAAGAAAATGTATAACCCAGGGTCACAGACAGAAGACAAAGGTTTGTCCTCAAAGTCATTAATTGCCTGTGTGAAAGGCTGCAGCCTTCAAACACACACCTCCCTTTCTTTCTCTACTTATCTCTCTTGTTCTCACCCCTACTTCCCTGATCACAGTTAGCCAAAGGTTTAGCTGGAATCTAAAACCATTACAGCTGTGCAGCCTTAGTGAGTAGCCAGACTAAAGAGAAGTGACAACACTGTCTCAGGGGAAGGTTGACAACAAAGGACAAACGGAGTTAGAGAGCCCAGTGAAAAAAAGGGAGGGAAAGAGGAGAGCAAGAAAGCAGATGGAATATAATAAAAGGAAAAGGGAATTATATATATATATATATATTTATTTATTTTTTTAACAGTCATTTATACATAGACCTTGAGTGAGAAATGAGCATTATCACATTTTTAGAAGAGTATTGAAGGCTAATCTTTTATAATCCCCAGATTCATAAATATACACATTTAAGGTTAATACTTTTTAGATTAAAACTCAAAAAGTCACAAACAGTGAGTCGTTTAAAAGACTGCTATCCAGGAATAAAAAGTGGTAAATCAGTAATTCAGTTCAGTTCAATCCATAAATACTTAAAAGCTTAGAGAGTAATTAAATCAAATACATTTGACTTGAACATTTAGATTTGATGCCATTGTGACACAGTTGTTTTAACCCTTGTATGGTGTTCGGGTCTGTGAGACCCGTGTTCAGTTTTTTTCAAAAGAAAAATTAAACAATTAATTATTTTTTCACGTGTAAATGTGTTGTGTCTTTCCACTCACTCCACTTGATTATAACTGATTTATTTATAACATTTTATATAAAAGAAAAACGAGAAGCACATTAATTCATAAATGTGATCTAACAAAGGTAAAGGGAAAAAATTAACCATGTTTGCTGTTCATATGTCTTGTAATTGGGATGAAGTAAACATCTGTTGAGTAATTTAACATAAAATTGTTTGATAGTGTTAATTTGGAAAGCCAAAACTCTAGCGGGTCCACCAGACCCATGAACACTGGCTGAGTAACAAAAATACGAACACCACACAAGGGTTAAGGAGCAATGCATATGCAGTACTAGAAAACTCTTGACGTAGTCTAGACACTAATGGTAGGGGTGAAGAGGGGAAGTGCAATGCTTAAAGATGCTGATGGATATTATTTGGGGCAGGACTTATGATGTGCTTAGTGGAAGAACTGATGGATGCTGATTCAGGGAAAAACTAGAGGTGAATAAAGGTTACATTAATCTCACAGTGAAAGTGACAATAAATAGCAGCAGATAAAGCAACTGACTTAAATTTTGAAGTAATCGTGGAATGAATGACAAAGTCTAAATTTTTTAACTGAGTCACACCAGAGATAGGGAAAAGGCAAAATTGTGAAAATGTACATAAAATAAATTTACCAGAATCATTCCATTCCACTGGCATCTTCCAGAGGAAAATAAATAAATATGTAATATGTCTACTATCAGTCTTGGTAGCCGGCGATCAGTCTGCCAGGGTCTCCACTCCAGGCCGCCGCCCGGCACACAATGAACCCGGCCCCTACGGCGTCCCCTGTGGGTGGTGGGCCTGCAGGAGGATGGGCCCAAGTCCCCTTTTTGGGCTGTGCCCAGCCGGGCCCCATGGACCAAGGCCCGGCCACCAGATGCTCGCCCTCAGGCACCCTGCCCGGGTCTGGCTCCAGGGCGGAGCCCCATTAACCCTATCCCGTGCAGGATGAACTGTTCCCTCGATGGTTTTCTCATAAGGGTACTCTGAATCGCTCTTTGTCTGGTCCCTCACCCAGGACCAATTTGCCATGGGAGACCCTACCAGGGGGCAGAAGCCCCCGGACAACATAGCCCCTGGGACACACACACCCCTCCACCATAAGGTAGCGATTCAGGGGGTGGTTGAGGACGAGTTCCTGCCCCAAGTGGAAGAGTTTAAGTATCTCATGGGTCTTGTTCACAGGTGACAGGAGAAGGGAGCTTGATAGGGGATTGACAGACGGATTGGTGCTGCGGCTGCAGTGATGTGGATGCTGTACCGGTCCGTCATGCGTAAAAGCGAAGCTCTCAATATACCAGTCGATCTACATCCTTACCTTCACCTATGGTCACAAGCTCTGGGTAGTGACTGAAAGAACGAGATTGCAGATACAAGTGGCGGAAATGAGCTTCCTCATAAGGGTGGCTAGACTCTTCCTTAGAGATAGGGTGAGACGTTCAGCTAGCAGGGAGGGGCTCAGAGTAGAGCCACTGCGCCTCCACATAGAAAGGAACCAGTTGAGGTGGCCTGACAAAGATGCCTCCTGGGTGAGGTGTTCCGGGCATGTCCCACCGGGAGGAGAAGCTGGAGGAGGTGGCTGGAGAGAGGGAGGTTTAGGCTTCTCTGCTTAGGTTGCTGCCCCGGTGACCCCGCCCAGGATAAGCGGAAGAAGATGGATGGATGGATGAATGGATGGATGTCTTCTATCAAAGAAGAGTTTATGATATCCCCTTTTTAGTTCTGATTTATTTGAGCTAAGGTTTCAATATAAAAATGTTTTATTTTTCTCTGAACCAGTAATAATTGCCTTAAATACATGTCATGTTGGGTGTGTTCAAAACTGGAAGAGCTTGATTACTTGCTGGAATACTTACAGAATGTACAACTCAGGATTCATATTATGGTATATGCTACTGCTACTACTGACAGTAATAATAATGATAATAATAATACTGAAATATTAGTGCATTTTCTAATTGTTTTTTGCATGCACCATTACAGGCATTCAACACCCTGCTTTAAAAGCTAAATGCCCAAATGAGTAGTAAGTTAGAGTAGTTATTAGGTCACATTAAAAGAAGCACACAACAATTTTTTTTAGCCGATGGGGTATTGTCATCACCCTGCTGAGCGGGCAGCAGTTGGCTTGGACACCCAAAGTTCTACATGGATACCATAGGTAAACTTACTAAAAAACCCTCTAGAGCAGTGCTCTTGGAATATGATTGGGCTTAGTTTAGTGGTTTGGAAAACTAGGCCCAAGATTCTGTTAATGTTAGAGGTTGGAGTAACCTTTAAGAGCTATTTGTACTAATGTTGCTTTGCTTTTAGCAGGACCAAAGCATAAGCAGAATGAATAACAAATAAAAAAAAAAGATAAAAATACTTGAATTATACACATAATAATTAACCCTGAGCTTATTCTGATTTTGTTCTGATCTTCTAAAGGAAAGAGATTAGAGAGAATGAGTGCACCTTGGTCGCTGACAAGCTTACCTCTTCCGTTTAGGCATAACCCAATAGAATAGAAACCAAGTCCAGTAGGAAACAATGAAAATTCTAATCCTTTTGAATTTATACTGTATGTGATAACTCAAGAACAAAGGGAAGTAGGAGTTTCAAATGTATACCACTTGTTGTGTATCTACTAAAACTCTCCAATGAGCTCAAATCTCGGTGACCTCACCCTCAAAGTCAAAGTCAGAGGTCAAGTTTTCTGATCTTGTGAATGTGATAGCCTGAGAAGGAAGTCACCTAGGATTTTAGGTTTTGAAATTGATACCACGGGTGCTTCAACTAAAACTCTTGGATGAGTTCGAATCTCACTGACATTCACCTCAAGATCAGGGGTCAGAGGTCAAGTTTTCTGAAAATCTTGTGAATGTGTGAACTAGAACAAGTTGATGTAGGATTTTCAAATTGATACCATAGGTGTATCTACTAGGAGGCTGAGGGGTACCACTGGCCGCTGTCAGTATTTTTTTATTTACCATCTCTAGTTACTCTCTGAATAAATAGTAACTTATTCTTAACAAGCCCTCCATTATATCTTAGCTATTCCTACGACTCTCCTCTTCTAGACAGAGATCTCAGATGTTGTTCCTGGAATCCGCCACTTGCTCCAGTCACTGGGTCACTGCCTGAAAAATCCCTAATACCATAGGGATGACTGCTGGTTTCACCTTGCACATCTTCTTTAGCTCTTCTCTCAGCCCTTGGTATTTCTTGAGCTTCTGGTATTCCTTCTTACTGATCTTACTATCGCTTGATATTGCTACATCTCTGATTGTCCACCACTATTATGTTGGTTAGCCATCACCAGTCTCTTTGCCGGTGTCTAGAAGTCCAAGAGTATCTTAGTTTGGTCATTCTCAACCACCTTTGGGGGCAAATAGCATTTTGACCATATGACTTTCAGGCCACAGACGTTTTTATATACTATGCCAGTCAATTTGTTATGGTGTTCTCTCTGGTGTACACTATATTATCGATAGTATTTACTCATCTTCACATGCATATGAACGTGAGTGACATCCCATTCCTCTGGGTTTAATATGATGTTGTTGGCCCACCCTTGGCAGCTGTAACAGCTCCAACTCTGTCTTCTGGGAAGACTTTCCACAAGGTTTAGGAGTGTGTTTTATATCTATCTGTTTATATATATACGTGTGTGTGTGTGTGTGTGTGTGTGTGTGTGTGTGTGCGTGTGTGTGTGTGTGTGTGTCACACATACTACTGTCAGAGAATTGTACTTGTACTGCTAACACTTCCACAGTTAGCGTAGCTCTGTTGGGCACTATAGCAAGAATTCATGCTGATATCTTCTTAAGACCAACAGCATAGCTCATCCAAAATAAAGCCCATCAACAATGCAAAATTGTTTCCTCATCAGTTATGAGGCATTGACACATTTACAGATAAAGCTGTACTCATTGTCCAATACACATATTCTGTCTACCAAATGCATTGCCATTACCACTTGTATCATAGTCTATGATGGACAGAACTCTGACAAAAACTTGTAATTTTAGTATGTACATGTATGTTCTGCTAAATTTTCACAACCTTGCAATGTGAGTAGTAATTGCTAGAAAGATTAATGTAGCCCACAAAAAGATATATAGTTTAGGATGGATGACTTGAATCCTATCAATCACTCTTGAAAGCTGCATGAAGGAGGAAGAGGTGTGAGACTGGCAGACGGTTAACCATGAAATTCAGTTTCACTGACGTTTAGTAGGTTACAATTTTCCAAAGGGATTGGTTTCAATCTTTTTGCACTTACATGTCATACAGTATTTTTACTGTGTGTGCACATGTGCACGGCAAGAAAGAGGGCACAGAGTTTTTTCTAGTAATGCAAGTTTACAGTAGACGTATTAATCAGGCACTGACATGGGCTCAAAGTAAGATCAATTTTTACAAAAATTACATTTTCTGTAATTTAAATCTGATTGCATTATAGAGGAACCTGACCAAAGTCACATAAAAATAGTTTCACATGTGAAGTTGACCAGTTTATGATTCTTAAAAGAAAACTTCTTGCCCAAAGCAGATTAAACTTCTGCACAACTACTGAGAGACAGAAATAAACTGTAGGTACTTATATACCTATCCAGCCAATGAGGCAACTGTCTCACTGGTCCCCAGCAAAGCTCAAGACAGTAAAAACCCAGTATGTTGTCTTATTAACTTGTGAAAATCTTTAACATGATACTTGCTTTAACATATTCCTAATTAGGATATGTTTGTTAAAGCATCTTAATGATCTGACAACCTGCACTTAATTAAAGACCTTTTTGACTTTGCCAAGCAGTCAGGACAATTGCTGGTGAAATATGCTCATGTGTTTGATGCATTTATATGGATTTTTGTGGATGTTGACTGTCACGGCTCATTGTGTTCTAGTTCGTCAGACCAGTCAGTGGTCATACAGAAGGGTTACAGTCAATCACGATGTGCAAGTTAACAGGAAATTAAAACAAGGTGAAGGAATGTAAACTACCACGACAGGAGTGTATGCAGTCAGTTATGGAGATGGAGAGAGACAGGAAAAAAAGAGGGAAGAAGAAGGAGCGATGATGGCAATACTGTTCTCTCGCCCAATTGTGAATTCCCTGCAGCATGAATTAACATTTTATATTCAGAGCAGAAAGTGATTCGCTCTGGCTCTGCTGAGGGCTCACTGAACTCTCATAAACTTGGCAAGGTCTGTAGGCTTGGGCATTTATAATTAGCCATCCACATCCACATAATGCCTATGGGAGATCATGTAATAATAATAATAATAATAATAATAATAATAATAATAATAATAATAATAATAATAATAATAATAATAATACAGTACATATACATGCATCCATACATAAATAAATACAACATAGACATCCCAATAAGTGGAAGTTATATTATTCAAATATTATAAGATGAGGTCATGTTATTCAGAATGATTTTGATGTAGGTGTTTATAGTGCAATTTCTGTTAACATGACTGTGTTTTGTTATTACAGTACTTGTTCTAACACCTACTTACTAATGCACATGCATCATATAAATATATATCACCTAAAATAAAATGTAACCAGTAAGTGTTTTCATAGAGCTAATTAGCTTAGTCAAATTTGTATTTTTTTAGGCTATACTAGAATAAAACTTATAAATTAAACACAGTTGAAAAGTCATTTCTTATGTTTCATTTCTTTTGGTTTTTAAATTCATATTGTGGTTTAATTCCTCTCATTTCATACTGAAGGAAACCACATTTATAGAGAGACTGCCCTTTATACGTGTTTCTAGACTTCAGTGCCTTCCTCTGTTTGTTGAAGTGAATAAAGTTGAGTTTGCAAAGGTTTTATTCTGTTGTGGGCCAAAGAGTACTTAGAGCAGAAAGATACAGAAGTGATGAAAGGGTGGTCACCCTGATAACATCCTTGCAGGGAAAGACTTAATGACATACTCAGTACCTCAAACAATGTCGTTAGGGACAAACAAGTCCTGCATCATTGATGGGGAAGATAATTGTTGCCTAATTTGCATAAGAAATGTTGTCAAACCAATTGGGGTCTTGAGCAAATAAGCATGTACATAATACCACTGATGCGTAATTAAAGGTGAAGAGTTACTGATAATTAACCAATGACCTTCATAAATGTCAATCAAAATGTTATCTGCTGATCAGAGGCCACTGAAGTCAGTGGGAACAGAGCAATGAGTGGAAAGGCATCTAACACTCTCCCTGTTCTTTCTAACTATCTTTAAACTATTCCCATATTTAATGATTTGTATTATAATTTCTGAGCAAGGAAATATATCAGGGTCTTTTCAGGGTCCAGTGACTTTTGAGTAATGGATGGGAAATTTATAATGAGTAGAAATGGCAACCTTTGGAATGCATATTTATGTGTCAACACAAAGTAATGCAATTGCCATCCATTATCGCCCCATTAGGTCTTGGGGTTTAAGAGTGAACACAAGTTTGATCAAATTACCCGTAAAAAAAGATCCCCCCCTCCAGGTTTTAACTCTGTTCAATTTCATGAACTCACCTTAATTGATTCAGGACTGCCTCTCTCCAGCTGGCGTCAATCCATCACCAGCGTTGCCTGGGTGGAATGCAATACAGCCACCAGTTAAGCAGACTGCATACCTGCTCCTGTTTGCTCTCTTCCACTCTCCTCCCTTTGTCATTTCCTGTTTGAAAGACAGATTATATTGGCCCCCTCTCAACACACAAAGCCCACAAGTCTCAGCCATACCACGATAAGCTGTAAATGAACTCAAATGCTGCATCAACCTAAGACCAAACTGGCAATGGGTGTGAGCATGATACCGTTCTCCTATTCTGTTTCTTTTTTTCCCTCAGCCGTGGGCGAGTTGCTAGATTTACCGTTTTAATAAAACTACTATAACTCTTGCTCTTCTATATTCACCAGTCACATATTTATGGTATCATGAATTATTCAACCAAACATTGTGTCAGTAAGGCTGGAGTTATGCGAACATCATCTCCCATCAGCAAAGATTTATCAGGGTGATGAAAAATGTTCACACCAAGTTTTGCCACTTGGATAAACTGTTAAACAGAGATCAGAAAGCTCCTTTTGCGTATTGCTGCACATATTACAGTAGACTCAGGCATCAGTCATGGCTACAGATTTTCCCTCCTCAGCAACCAGAGACAGTTACGGGTCTTTGATTACAACAAATGTCTGTAGTAGATATTTTCACAATACCTCTCTTCAAAAGTCAAATGTACGCTGCTTCTCATTATACCAAAGAGGCCACTTAAATCGAAGCAAGTCAGGTAGAATAGAACTTTTTCTGATTAAGTTATTTTCTAGATACTAGGTATCCATTTAAAAAGGCATACCTCTATATAAAGGGAAATTGCAGAGCAATATGTGTTGTCTCTGTTATAGTAAAATCCCAGGCATGCAGATTTTTTTCTGAAATGAAGAAAAGTGAGGGATCAGTGTGTTTATTTTAAACACAGTCAAAAAATGTGAAAACTTTTTTTTTTTGCAGTTATTCAGGTATTGTATTATTGTTAATGTATTGTTGTACAGGTGGATGAGAAATCAAAGGAAAATCAAGACAAAATTAATTAGTCATTTGTCAGGCCCATATCTGCACCGAACAACTTCATTGTCCCCTGGTACACTATGCTGGCCTTTTTGTATATATGTATATTTTTATATATATGCAATAATAAAAATGTTATAGCAAGATGTTTCCTCAACATGTGCAACAAAATCAGTTGAAAGTCACCTCAGCTTTGATCTCTGGAACTTGAGAATATTCTTTAAAACAAATGAGAAGTGTGTAGAGCACTGTCTGACATGTGGTCCAAGAGCTTCCAAAGATTTTTAATTGGGCTGAGATCTGGTGAGTGTGAAGGACATAGCATTTATTTTATTTGCATAACAAATCAACCATTCAGTGACCCCTAGCACCACTCCCTGAAATTCAAATTCAAATTATTTATCCGAAAATAAAGGTGATTACCTCTTTTTGCTAGGCCTCTCTATTTTAATAGGTATTTAGAAGTAAATACTCATGATGGATTGAGATTTATGTTTTTTCTTCTTTTTAGTCCTGATCCTTTTCTTTAATTAGAAATTATACTTTTTTTAATGTAAGAGACCATATGAAACACTCATGATTCAACTCATTTAGTTTCCCTACCCAGTTTAATAGCTGTGCTCTACTGTAGGATGGTGCTTAGTGCTGTCTCTTGACCTGTATACTGAGCATTTACCCCATTTTGGCTGTTTGTACACCACTTCAGCTGCTGAATGCTGAAGTGGCGTGGTTTTGAGAGATTTGCTCGGGTACTGAAAGCACTTACTGCTCGTCTCATGACAGCCTGTAGAAACTGCGCCCACATTGCTGTTTTTGTATTTTTCCAAACGTCTTTGTGTTTTATGATTTTTAAAATAACTCTAGAGTTATAAATTTGACTTACTGAAAAGACAAGTAGGTTGAAAGTGACTAAACTCTTACATTGTTTTTTTTGTTTTGGATACGCTTTGTAATTTTAGTATTTTACAAATTAGGGGTGTTTTTTTGTTTTTATTACTTATAATTATCACACTGATGGATGATGAGGGAAATTCTCTATTTCATAAAGTACTGCCATGAATATAATCAAGTGGTGTGTTGCAGATAACACTATATGAACTGTGCACAATGTCCCGAATCTCCTCTTAAGTTGTTTGACATACAGATAATCTGTAGCTACATGACCAACAGTATGACCAGACAGCTGACGGATCACCATTCACCCTGTGTACCATTTCAGCCTCATCTTTCTTGGCTGTGGCATTTCCTCCAAGCTTTTGCTCCTAACCCACTCTATCATAATGCTAGACATGTCAATCAGAGTTCTGAGTCAGAACACTCATCTCCCGAGGAGATTATGTTTCATCAGAGGATGGAGGAACTTGCAAATCCCCCTTTCTTTTCACTCCTCCTGTTTAGGGCTTGAGGAGTAGCCTATCTCCTCCTGTGTGATTAAAGTGGAAGATTGAGTGTGTTTGCGAAGCACACAGAGAGGCTCATTACAATGCACTAGCATGTTGTTGGAAATAGCTCTAGCCAGGAGCTGTAATCCAGAATGTGCTTAATGAGGGGCCACCCAGCCTCTTCATGAGCCTAAGGAGTCAGTCAGACCTGGAGAGGCACAAGACAAGGAGAGGGAGAGGGAGAAATGGCTTTCTCCACTAACATATCAATCTTCACAGTGATTGAAAAATTATAATAATAGAGCTCACGGCTGATTTTTCAGCCTCTCTGTCCTGTGCAGCTTTGCTTCTGTGAGATTTGTGTCACGTAGTCATTCAAGGAAGCAAATTAGAAAAATTGGTGAATGCTACAGGAGCAAGCCAGATACTTCTAAACAAAGACTTTGCAGCAAAAGGCCTGATGAAATGTTAAGGTGATTAAATGAAAACAAAACTAGATGCCATTCCATGTCCATGTAAAAAGCCATATAGTTTCTGAGTTTGTCTGCATCATAAACACACATTTATTGCAACACTTTTAATTTAAAATAGCACTGTAGATTTGAAAGAAAAATAAGTACTTTTTTGTGTACCTAGCACTCATGGCTTCACTACAAACCAGATTTTTCAATCTTCCAAAATAGTCACAGCCAGAGTAAAGCCTAAAAACAAATAACAGCTGACAAGGACTGACATTCATAAAATGAAGTTATGTGTGAATGCCAACCTAGCAATCCTAATGGGGGAAACAGCCACCATAAGGTGGCTAATTTTTTAATTTTAATATCATTTATTTATGTTTGGGGGGCAAAAGGCATGCGTTTAAACCTTGAGACAGTCTTTCTAACTTAATCAGCTAGTCACACTTACTTGGCTTCATAGTTTTTGTGACTGATTCCTTTTGTGCCATGATGATGAGAGTCTCGCCCAGAATGTGTTCCAACCAATTAGGCATGCTGTATCACTAAATGGAATAATATGAATAATATGTGAGTTACATGCTAGGGCCCTCATCGTCACCAGAGTTCAACCAAGAAGAACATGCACATGACAGTTTAGACCAACTTTTTAGACAACGGTCTAGGTATTGCTGCTCCCTCATTCATAAGGGGTCACCACACACTGTTCCAAAAAATAGTAATGTTAAAGTATCTTATTGTATATTTTACAGTTTTGTACTGTCTTTCTAGAATATCATTAAATGTACATAAGTAGACTGTGATTTTACATGTCAAAGGTAAAACAACATAACATCACTGTATAGTAAAACACAATTTACTTGTTTTTTAAATATATGTTTTTGTACATATGCATATTTAGATTGTAAAAATACATTCAGAAATGTATCATAATTTCACGAATATTTGTCTGTTATGTGAAAGAATGATCTGTTAAATTCAAATGTAATACTATGGAAAAATATATAAAATGATCAAAAATTAATGAGAATAATCAATAATTAAAGGAGTATTTGAATTATAATTTTGCTGACAATGTCATGTCATCTAGGTCCGATTCAATAATTCAGAGGTAACAAGTGAAAATATAATTAATAGGAATAAAAATAAAAAAAAACATATAAAACATTGCACGGCCACGCTGTGCTAATTATATATTTTGAAAAATAAATGTAGAGGTAGAAATTGCAATTAATATAAATCTCAAAGTATTCACCACATTCCTGAACAGAAATAGGCCTCTGCACCTGGGGTGAGGGTGTGGCCATGAAAACAATGTGACATGCCATTGGATGTTGGGACACATAATAACATGACGCTAAGCATCGGCCAATGAATGTGAACTAACAACCACAAGGTCACGGGCATGGCTGCACTGTAGGAAAGAATCCTAATATAAAAGTATTTTACTGTGCATTTTACAGTTTTTTTCTGTTCTTCTAGAATATCATTAAAGTTACGTAAATAGACTGTGATTTCACATTTCAAATGTAAATTAACGTTACATCACTGGAATGTAATAAAAAAATTTTCATGATGTATCTGTCTGTACATATGCATATTTAGATTGTTAAAATACATTTACAAATGTATCATGGTTTCACAAATATCTGTCTGTTATTTGAAAGATTGAACTGTTGAATTCAAATGTAATGCTATGGAAAAGTATATAACATGATTCCTATAAGCTTGTGCTACATCACATAAGTGTTATTATCATTGCTATTGGCTCAAGAGTTGGCAGTTTGCCTTGTGATCAGAAGGTTGCCGGTTCGAGCCCCGGCTCGGACACTCTCGGTCATTGTGTCCGTGGTCAAGACTCTTCACCTACTGGTGATGGCCCGATGGTGTGATATGGCAGCCTCGCCTCTGTCAGTCAGTCCCAGGGCATGCAATCCATTATTATTTAAACCAACTGTTAACTGTTTATTTCTGTACATTTACGTATTATGATTCATATTTCCACATTCATTGACCTTGTTTATAGGTAATTTCATTGTTTGATCACGTTAAAATGTTCCTAATTTAATGTCTAAAAGCACTTGGAAAAGGCAGAATCCCATGTCAAATTAGCGCAACAAACTCTATTTTCATTACTGAAAATAACCGTATTTTTATGGGACAGTTATTTTCTGTTATTTTACGGTCGTATTTTGGAGCCCCAGCTGCCGGAATATTACCGTTTTTTGAAGATGTTTTTTTCCCTATTTATAGATGATTTCATTGTTTAATCACATTAACATGTTCCTAATTTAATGTTTAGCGGCACTTGAAAAGGTGAGATCCTGTCATGGTCCTGGGTCGAGCGACCCAGTGTTTGAGTTTATGTATCTTTTGTATTTATTTGTGCCTTAGCTTAGTTCATCTAGTTAATTTCTAGATTACTGTGTAGTCCTGTTTCTTAGTTGTTTATGTCATCTCCCCCTGTACTAAGTCTCCCTGGTTCATGCGTCATGTCTGTGTGGTTATGTTTGGTTCATGTCATGTCTAGTCTCCATGTTTCCTGTTTTACTTTGAAAATCTTTATTCAATGTCAGTATATGTAGTTTCACTCGCCCTGTCCTGTCATTAGGTTCATGTGTATCAACTGTTCCCCCTCATGTGTCTCCACTTCCCTGATCACCTCATGTGTGTATTTAGTCCTCAGTCTTGCTGTGTTCAGTGTCGCGTCGTCTGTGTTATCTCCCCCTACCCCTTGTCATAGTTTCCCAGTCTATGTTCAGGTTTTCCCTCAGTTACTTTGTTTTTTTTCCGTGAGTTTTCGGCCCTAAATAAAGGCTTGCCTTTTGTTAAGTCCAGTTTTGTGTCCTCACCTCTGTCTGCTCTTGGGTCTTCTACTCACTCCACACGGTCTGCCCCGGCAGTTCGTGACAGATCACATGTCAAATTAGCGCAACTAATTGTATTTTCATTACTGGAAATAACCATAATTTTATGCGGGAGTTATTTTCTGTTATTTTACGGTCGTATTTTGGCGCCCCAGCTGCCGGAATATTACCGTTTTTTGAAGATGGTTTTTTTTTAACAGTGCAGCAGGTAGCTCCACATTTGATTTGGCAGATTTTTTACGCTGGATGCCCTTCCTGATGCAACCCCAAAGGGATGTGTGTCTCATCCTAGGATCAAACCAAACAGCTTTTGTGTTTTGGGCAAATGTGTAAACCCCAACATTGTAATAAAAGTGAAATTAATTACCTATTTATCTAATTATTTGTTTACTATAACATAAATAATTAATTAGATTGTATAAACCTGGTATTTTAGTTGGATTTATTCAGATGGTATGCCAATAATAGATCTAACTATTTAAACGATCACACCACTATATTCCAGATGGGTAGAAAAATCAATGATGATTTCACATCTTAACAAAATTAATCTGTCTTTAATTAAAGATATTTATGTCTGGATATTACTATATCAACTATTTGGAAAGTGTTTTTCCAGGATATCTGTAACTGATAAACAAGAGAAAATATGAAGATATTCCACATAGAAAGGAGTCCCAAGCATCTAATGTTATATCAAATTGTCAGTGGAACAATAGCCTGATACATAATTGAGAGCAAATGAGTTTTTCTTCCTTGCTTTCATGATACATTTCCCCACGGGGGGTCAGCACATATCTCTCTATTCCCCATTTTTGGGGGATCGTTTCAATTAATTTACTTAATATATTTTCATCCCCTTGCTTCTCTCTAGTCAAAAGGAGCTGGCTCCTTGTTGCTGGGAGACCAGTTGTATTATCACAGTCATTCATCCTTGCTGCACTCTCTTGGGTCACTATGTGACTGGAGTACCATGAGCATAACTTGTTGTGCAGTGACATCAGCTTGTCCTGTTCAAGTCCCAAATTAGACAAACAATTACTCCCATAACAGTCTGCTAGTGGAAGTGTATTGGAGCTTATATATAAATACAGATGTTGTCATATTAAAATCAATAGTTGGGTAATTATCAACAATGTCATTTAGATACTGGCATTGTTTACTGGCCTCCATTCTAGGTTATATGGGGCTGGATTTTGTAGAGAACTCAAGTGCTTCTTTTTTTTTTCTTTTTTTCTTTTTTGTCAACTTGGAGGGTGCCATACAAGAACATCTTACCTTAGAAGTCACATGAGGGACCACATTAGTACTAAACCCTGCAACCCTAGGAAAATGCTACACTGTGACATGGTATTTGACTTAACAGCCTGGGCATGGAACCACATAACGACCCTTTAGAGCTCCTTGCTGTGTATTGCAAAGAATGATGGGACTAAGCAAAGAAAAATGTCCCTTAGACCAGAGACTGATCCTTTCATTGACAAGTCCAAAATACATTTCACTTCAGGGCAAAACATTCATCAAAGAAAAAACAACCCAAAACAAAATAGTGATCTTTTGCCTTTTCTGTTCTATAACTCTCTCACATAGTGAAACCACAATTCCTCCCTTTCACCTCCTGCTGTCCATTTCTTAAAATTCAGAGGCTTTTATAATAATATTTTATTCCTAAAATATTATTACTTTAGTTTGTATGCTTAATCATAAAGACATATAACAAATACAACTAAAACATGTTAAAATCCCAATTCATGTGTTTAGCATAATTATTTTATTTATGGATTAATGCACATCCACATGTTTTTTTTTCTCCCAGTGATCTGTCTAAAGAGGGGACTTGAAACTGCCACCTTGCTTGGGAGGTAAACACACATTATTTAATGTAAATGCATTTTTGAATTTCCCTCAAGGCTTTTCCTAATTAAAAAGGTGTCACATGAACAGATTCTCTTTTGTCAGAGAAATAAAAGTTTCACATCTTGTCTCTGCATCTCCAAGCAACCTTAATCAGCTCTTCACTGCCACAGGCTGCTGCTGTTACTCTCCATCTTCTGACTTCCGCACTCTGACACAACGGCCATTTAAAAGAACAGCAAATAAACATCAGACTTTCTGGCTGAATTTAGGAACTACAATAATAATATTCCAATGTGTTTGCAAATTTAGCACTTTTGTTACCAGCTGCTTTCACTGATGACCACAAACAATTATACTTGGATGACAAGTATCCAGTTATACTCGGATGTACTTTTTTTCACTGCCAAATACAATCTGGCATTTATTCTTTCTCTCACAATAATTTCATCACCGTTTTATCATAGAATTGTCTGTAAGTTGGATTTTTGTCCATTTGCAGTCACCAACAATCAGATGCATATAGATTTGAAACATGTGTAAACAGCAATGTTTCAAATTGTGAGAGATTCATCTGGCCTGCACACATGGTGTATTTATCTCTGTACAAATGTTGTTGCCAGCTGCTATGGATTGTAGAGGCTTTAAGACAATGAGCTCAAAGGACTAATGGTCTTATTTTGCCATAATTTCTAGCATACGGTTGGGGTTTGCTTTCTGTTTATATTACTTATGGACTACAGAAAGTGCAACAAGTAATCTAAGAATGGCCCTGTATAGTTATGCATAGTTATGTACAGATTATCGACTGTGATGTATAAAACAGTGACTCAAGTCTCTATATTTGCTACTATATTTCCACGTCATTGAACTCATTTATTGTCATTTTTACATTAAAATTAATAATTTTTAAATGACTGATGTCTGGTGGTGGAAGCATGGAGTTGCCATGGTTACCTTTTTTCTAGTTTCACATGCCAGTAGAAAGAAAGGCTACTGTAACATTTTCGATGGCAGCTATTGTGAAACTTGTGTTGTTTAGGTACAATTCTTAAATGTGTTTTTAATGATTTCATTCTAGATCAGTCTATAAGGGCATGCCTGTGCAGTGCCCATTCAGCAACAAATCAATGTTATAGATGTTAGTTTTCAGTGTACAAACCATACTTAGCTGAATTCCATGTTATGTTGGAATTTTAAAAGCAGATCAGTATAATACTTGAACTAAATGCAAACCATTGATCTTTACTTGATCTTGATTTGTTTTTATTTTTGTTTTTTGCTTATTTGCTACTTGATCCACGCCTTACTTAATGACAGTATCTTGTTCCCAACTAAAATAAAATTTCATAACAAAATCAGGATTTGTCAACTGCATCTGATATTTCCCAGTTCATTAATTATTTCACTTTGGGAAGCAGCTTAATGTGAAATCTTGTTTGTTGACATATTATAAAATCAGAGTAAATCTCTCAAATATTGTGACATAAAATAACAGCTCATCAACCAAAAAACTTCTTCTCTTATGACCTCTTTAGAGACCCATTTCACTGTGTAACAGAGTGCTTTTCAGAAATTGACTGAAATTAGCTCTGCGCCACAGAACCATAAAACCACAGAGGGAGGGAGGGATCGAACGGGAGAGAGAGTAGCTGGTGGCTGGATGCCAGGTGAAGCTCTCCTGAGAGCACCATGGGCACTGTGGCAGAGCGATCCAGCCAAAGAGCTTTGTTGTGATAAATCAGATTCACAACCCTATTTTTACTTATCTATAAATCTCACTGAAAAAAAGAAGTGAAAGCAAAGAAGCCAAGCATCCACGGAAGCTTTGAGTATGCTGGAAATGAGCAGGTTACTTCTCTTTGCTGCGTTGGTTAAACACACTATAATGACCATTATTTATTTCTGCTGTCATCCTGGTCCCAGATTCTAATCTGAAGCATATCTGTCTACCAAAATGAGTAGATCGTTAGGAAAGGGGCAGAGGGGAAGAAGAAAAAAAACATAGGGAGTGAGGGAGGAGAGACGAGAGGCAATTAGCATGCTTAGTTAATTGCTCTTATTTGCAGTTATCAGGGCAATTACAGGTCCCAGTGAATACAAATACAGCAACAGTGCTATTAAATAAAGGAGATAAATTTCTGCATTGCCCTTGTGGTAAAATATGGAGTTAGATGGATTTTATATACTAGTTGTTGCAATACAATTATTCATAAGATTTAATCTTGGATATACCTTGGCTGTCACACTGTAATGAATTCCTGCTCAGCAGCAGATGATCCATCAGGATGCCATAAAAAATCCATTTACATTATAAAGCAACAGCTTCTCCTACAGTTTGAGAACAGCAGTAAACTAGTGATGCACGACCAGTATGAAAGTGGTCAATTGCCTGCATAGACAATGATCAAATGAAATACACGCACAGTGTCAAGCCAGAAATCATAAGATTTGTTAGCAGACTTTATAATATATGTTAAAAGACCCACAAATGATTGTGGTCATCTGGGTGTGATAAGCTAGAGCGAATTTGATTTTCAGTGCTACAGTGTGAAATAGTCTGCAGTCAAAAAAAACAATAAAATCAAAAAGGGATTTTTATTATCAGCTGTTGCTCCTGTGACAAAAGAGATGCCACTGGAGGGGACAACATCAGAGTGCCACCATGCACCAAAATGCTATTTCAATACAGAAACTATACACAAGAAAGAAAAATGAAAACGATTCAGAACAGATTGCCGTTATTCCTCCTTGGCATCAGTGTCAAACATGCCTGATCATCTGCATCAGCATAAACTATGAAGGTGAGATCTGAAACTTGTTATTTCACCTTGTTGACCTGCAGTCTTGTACTAAGGCTGTTTTCTGTTGCATCCTTCTAAAAAGCCTTGGCATGAAGGACAGATTGTCTTTGCAACTAATGCCGCAGCTGCTATGATGGGTTAATACAGAATACAGTGGAATAGCCACTCCTACCTGAAAAGATCACAAGCTAGAAAATACAGTCCACAAGGCTATAAAACAAGGGTTACCTCCTTCTCTATTCAGAGATTTGCAGAGATATAGGCAAAATAGGGACAATATACAACAGCTGAATAATCCAGAGGCAAGCCGAAAAAGCCCATTATTTTTCGGCTAAGCAAACTGTAGTATCCTGTATAAACTTTACCAAATATGGGAAGATGTTTACACATTTTAACTTGCCTTACTGATGTACTGTACCATTCGTTATGCTGCTGCTTTTTTTTTTAAACAACTTTACATTAAATATTGATACTCGACTGAATGGCACTCTGTGAAAAAAGGGTTTATTTCTGTTACTCTAAAATAACATTTTCCCTTCTGTATTGTTGTGTCTGATTGCATTCCCTGTGTCTGCAAGAGGGAAAGACAAATATTAGGCTGAGAATACTGAATGGATTATTATGTAAAGTCATTATTTTTAAGTTATTAAATTATTATACATTATTAAGTTATTAAATAATCCGTTGAAATTTCATAATTATTCTATGAATGCTACTAATATGTCTCCAAGTCAAGGCATACATACATACATAAGCACACACTGGATACATGCACTGGTCAGGGGCTTTGAAATTAATGAAATGATATGGAGAAAACTGGCTAATGTACCATGCAGTTAATGGTAATGATTGGTACTTAACCATAATTTAACCAGCCCTTCTGCTTTGACAAGTACATTATTGATTGATTGGCTCTGCTGAGTCAAAGGGGCCCACTCTGTGTGAGTCTGGGTCATTTTCCAAATGTTCAGTTCAGTATTATATTCAAAGTACAGCCTTACGTGACAAAACACTGAGTAGAGTTAATATTTTTATTTATATCGACATGCAAGCAAATGTTTTTCTAAGCTAATGATCTGTTTATCAGTTTTGCCAGTGAATGGAGAGAATCACTGCACTCACATTTGCTTCTGGTATTAATAAAAATTAATGATGTACAAACACTGATAATTAATTGTGTTGGCCATAGCTGCTTTCCTGCACTATCAGCTTACTCAGCAGAGTGCAAATGCTTCATGTTAGCTGTGTGTGTATAAAGACTAAGTTCCAGTCGCAAAGGTGAGTCTGATGCATTACAAGGACTAGATTACAGATTAAAAGTAACCAGAAACGTTATGGACTTTATGAATTATAAATTGAAGCCAGTTAAAATCCTTCCCTGATGACGTGTAGTTTCCACAGCTTGAATAAAGTCTTAAATAACTGTACTCATTTTTTAATTTTTATTTACATTTATTATATCCATATTACACAATGGTGTAGAAAGTTCAGAAATTTTGTTGTATATCTATGGCTCAGCTAGCTTTATCTAAAACCTGTAAGACATACTGGAATCACTGGAGTTCACTGAAGCTCTAAAGCTTCTTAACATCTGTAGTGTAAATAGTGGCAGTCCTCATCCAATCATTATAGAAGTGACAGAATACCAGTCATTATTTATTGAATTAGTAAATACATGATGGCATAGATAAGATAAGATAAGATAAGATAAGATAACCTGTATTAGTCCCACACGTGGGAAATTTGTTAGGGAACTGACATAACTTTTAGTTTTATGCAGTTATGCTCTGATGTGAAATCTGTTGATTTTGGTTATCTCCAGAAATAAAAGCAGTTTTTTAAAGGTAGTTCAGCGTTAGTACACTTCAATTTTCTGTTGATTGGCAGAATGGTTATATACAGTTAATTGAGTTTCATTGACCAGGTGCAACATTAAAATGACTGAAAGGTGGGGTCAATAACATTGATTATCTCATTAAAATAGCACATGTCAATGGGTGGGATATATTAGGCAGCAACTGAAATGTCAGTTGTTGAAGTTGATGTAATGAGAAAAGGTGAAAAAAGGCAAACATAATATTCTGAATAATCATGGCTAATTATTGCTCGGACTGCAGGTCTGGTCCTGGATCTTGGACCCAGAGTTTTCACTTTCTTGAGAGTTATTTTATAGCCTTTGAGTTTTCTCTTTACTATTGTTATTCCTCCAGTTTAGTCTTTTGTTCTTACTCATTTTTTTTTTTGTAAATCTGATGTTTGTTAGAATTTAGTGTTATTTATAATTTGATCTCTTGCTGTTTAGTCTAGCCTCACCAGTACCTTTTTGTATTTTGCCAAGTGTCTGTCTCTGTTAGTCTTTGCCGGTTAGTTACTTCCTGTTTTATTTTAGTATCTTTTATATTCTTTATCTTGTATTCAGTTTTACATCCTTTAGTCCTCTATTACATGTGGAATTCATGTAGGTGGTTATTTTGCTGCATTTTTGGACTTGATTGTACTCTTCTACATGGGATTAGAAGATTAATTTTAATGTTCAGAAAGAGTTCATATACACAAACCAGTATTAGTGAATGGAAAACAAAACATTACAATGAATGTGCCAATGAAAAATATGAAACAGAGAACATCTTTATTAACTTTATTAACCATATATTAACTTTTACTTTGGATGAGGTGGGATAATTGATGGATGAAGGCAAACTTACTTCACAGAAATCCCAATCACAGAGGAGGAACACAGTTATTATTGTAAAAAAAAAAAAAAAGTCATTTTAAAGCCTATGGGACAGATTTACTGTAAGTTATTCAATAACAGCCAACATTCTATTGTCAAGAACAGAACAAATTAGTGGCTCAAAAATCTGCAGACCCGAGGAGAGAGAGATTGGATAGCCCATTAACCAAAATAATACAGTGTAACTCAGGTTTTAGCCAAAGCAGAGAGGCAATTCAGAAACATGAGAGGAGGCTTTTAAGACATAACTTGTCTAATGGAAATAGCTGGGGATTGTGCAAAGGGTTCTTAGGATTAAAACTCAGGTGGAGCTCAGGATGTATTACAAACAAATCTGTGTAGAACAGCTGATCATAATCCATCTCTGGTCCCTATGCGTAAATGCATGCATTGCTTTTTTCCTCTATTTGTTGAATCATTCATTGCAAAATTAATCTAAGTCTTAGTTATTAATCTTAGTTGTGGTGAGGTAAGAGATGCATTCTATAGTCCACTTTCTCCACATTGTGGTTTTAACACAATAGATATCTGGCATTACGGAGACGAAGGTCATTTGGATTCTCAGCCCACCTCTCTTCTTTTTTCCTAAGACATTATCAATATCAAAATATTGGGGTCAAAATGACTCTGATTGGTTTCACATAAACCTCCAGGACACCGAGTGCCGGTGTCCTGGAGGTTTTAGATGTGTCTATGATCCATCACAGCTGATTTAAAGGGCTAAATGACTCATCGGCATTTCTTGAAGTTCTCCAGAGGGCTGGTAATGAACTAATCATTTGATTCAGGTGTGTTAACCCAGGGTGCGATCTAAAACCTGCAGGACACGGGCACTCGAGGCCTGGAGTTGCCTACCCCTGCTATAGTCTTTGATAATGTGATCCACTGAAGCCTTCACCTTTATCAGGGAGCTCACCTTTTTGTTACTAAAATGTGACTTAGAAGCTCAGACCTAAAAAGCTTGTCGGGCAAAAGCCAACATAAAGTTGGCACCATTTGTTTTTTTGGTTTAAAGAAAAGCCACAAATACAAATTTCATGTACAAAAATAAACACTTCACGCACTTCTTATGCAGTCTCATGCGGTTTCTGGACGTATGCATTTCTTTTTGTTTTTGCTTTTTCTAGTAATATTCAGATTTGTTGTTCTAGGTTGATTCAATGGTAGCTTTGGAGGGTAGAGTGCACTTTGTTTTTATGTTTGATAGAGACACCTTAGATGCGGAAAAGTAAATTTTATCCAATAAAATGTCAAATTTTCTGTAAATGTGCACTTACCCTGTTTATATTAATCACCTACAATACATATCCTCCCACAGTTGTGACATTGACGTTAGGCTTTTTAGATGTATTTGCACTGATGTCCTCATTATTTTTCAAAGAAAAAAAGGAAAGATCAGAAAGTAGAGAATGGAGGGGGATTATAAGGACACAAGAGACTGAGTAATAACCTTGCCAGTGGCATTCATTGTATGCCTATGTGTTTTGAGTGTGTGTGTGCCTGTCTTGGGCCAACCACGGCTTGGCACGGGCAGGAACTGAGCTGAGACAGCTTGTACACACCCAGTCATCTGTGCGGCCCCATACAGACACACTTTAACACAAACACGCATCAAAGCATGTACATTTATTTGATGGTTCCACATGGAGAGGAGCTTCAACCTTTCTCAACATGGGGTGTGAACTATTACCTTGACATCACTTAGCCAAATGTTTGATAGTGACCTCTTTAGTGACAGTAATTAAATTTGTAAAGGGTGTCGGAGGAAAAGAGGAGCAATTTAAAAGAAACAGTACACATATCAGACTCAGTAAGCATGTGTGGCCTGCGTTAAATACACATCAAAGCTTTTCTTTTTTTCACAAGTAACATTTTTTTAGAAGATACAAAGTAAACTTAAAGAAACGTCATATTTAAAATGTATTTCATTTCTGTGTAGCTTTCTGAAGGTGTAATTATTTCACACTTCTTGTTTGCAAAATGTTAAAGGAGTACTTTAATTATTTCCACAGCACAATTTCCAAGACTTGAAGTAAGTAGAACCAACTATACTGCTATAAATATTAAATGAGCCAGGTCACTAAAAAAGTAATTGGCTTCTTGAACTGCCTGGTACTGCTCTACTGTCTCTGCTGAGATTTATAATGTTGACTTACTGTACAAGACAGAGAGGGTAATCACTGAGACAGTTTATCCTGAAGCTCCATCTGTCTCTCACCCTCCGACAGTGGGCAAAGAGTGGAATTGTTTTAAGGCAAAATAGGTGTCAGCCTAAATCAGCTTGGACTGCTTCAAGGATAAAAAGGCCAAAAGGGAAAAAAAAGAGTTTTAATCTATTAAAATTAGATCCAAGGAAAATCTAATACTTCATTCTAAATGTATTTTGTTGTATATCCTTTTCATCTTTTTCTAATTCATCTTCCTCTCTCGCAGTCTCCCTCACTTGCTATCTCCAGGTTTTAGCTGAAATTAAATTGATTTGCATAATGAAAGGAGATCAAATTTTGCTGTACAGAAGTAAAATAGAAATAAAAAGGACTTTCCTCTGAGGGTAGATTGGTATGAGCCACATGAGAAAGGGAGAGGTGAAAGAAAGAAACAATAAAATGCAATTATACAGCTTCAATAAACCCATAATTCTAGCACGTACAAAAATACCCAGATAGGCGGTTCACATTATTTCATTCGACAAAGCTATAAAGACTCATTCAACACTGCAGCAAGCCTTACAACACCACAAATTGTCTAATCACTGGTTTAAAAAAAAAAAAAGAAATTAGAATGTCGCCAACCCTAGTGACAGGCTCCACTTTTTAGGTGTTATTACTAATTACATTTCTATTATCATGCTGATGCTTGGCAACCTTCAACAGAAAATCTCATCTAATTGTTCTTTTAGTTGTTGTATCTCTGTTCTGGGTATCATTTTTGAGATGTGGAATTGCTTTTGATTTGTTCATTTGATGCATCCTCACCCAATATTTCCCAAAGATTAAACAGAGCAGAGACGGGTGAAATGGGAAACATTCATAAATACTCCACGGGAAAGTTAGAGGAAGCTTATTTAGTTTATTTAAATTTGGTCCTGTGATTTTTTTTTTTTTATAAATATTTTCTTTACGTTATAAAACAAAACATTGCACTGTGTGGTCTGCATTTCCTCTTTGCCAAATGGATTTCTGATTGATTTTCTTTATGTATCATGCTATCCTTGAGTGCTTTCTTGAGTGAAATCAGCTTTAACTTCAGCCATGACAACATGGCAACATGAGAGCACCTCTAAGGACTGATATTAGGAGATTGTGCTCCAGCAGACCCTTTCTTCTATGCTGACTTTTAGCTAATAGTGTGTTGGGCTCAGTCTTCATGTCTGCTTCCTCTCTATGCTGGAAATACCAGGTGAGCAGAAAGGAGGTGTAAACAATACTTTTTCTTATATAAAAAAATACTGTTCACAACAGTCAGTCTCAAAACTGACACCTTACCGCTGTAGTAAGTCTAGCATCAGTCTAGCATGTCAAAAGAAGACTTTGTAGACATAAATAAATATGGTATTAAATTAATAATATATAATTTTTATATAAAATTATAAAAGGAGCGGTGAAAGCAGATGTTAAGAAGTAAAAAAAAAAGTTCAATCCTCAGATTTGATAATCAATGAGAAATAATATATCTAAATCCTGACTGATGCACTATATTCTGTCAAACTCTTTCAGCAGTAAGATGAAATGGTGTGTAAATGCTGGACATTGTTCAAACATGATTAAGACACCAAAAGTCATACAGTACACGTTTTCCCAATATTTTCTTATTTCAGTTCTATATCTATGGTCCTAGTCTAGGATTTCCTAAAAAAGTATGAAGGACCTTCCCAAAGATACAGTCTTTGGTGTGCCTGAGACCCTTCTGTGCCATCTCAGAAAAAAAAAAACTATTTTGTGGGTGAGTGTTTAATCTTTTTTCTCGTCATTCCACCTGCAAGAAATGCTTAGCTACTACTAATAGGAACAGCCACAGGCTAGGACTACAGCTAACAGTCATCAATGAGTTCTTGTTCTCTACTCTTATTGTGGACTCAGTGACTTTTAAGTCACTTGGAGACTGCTTATTTTTTATTTATGTTTATTTATGTACTTCTGCTAACATTGATGTTCAGATATTTTTAAACTATTATGCAAATCAAACATAAATATGACAAATTCAAATAAAAGTTGGACATTTTAGAAGTTACACTTATTTGCTTTTAGCCAATTGTTACATCATGTCTAATTACAACAGTTTAATGCCAGCTGTGCGTTAGCAGATGATAAGCAGTACTTCTGTTTTGTCTCCATCAAGACCTGTACATTATTTATACACAGTATTGGTCAAGTTACTTGAAAAAAGTAATCAGTAACTAATTACCGATTACTTCCCCAAAAAACTAATCCTGTTACTTTACTGATTACTTATTTTCAAAAGTAATTAATTACTTAGTTACTTAGTTACTTTTTAAAAACACGATTTACAACCTGAAGAGGTGATAAAGCGACAGATCTTTCAGCTCAATTCTACTTTTTCTGCATAATCCATCATACAAAATGTAATCAAATGGAAAAGTCCCTTTTTTTTTTTTTTTTTTGTGTCCCGTTTGGATCTTTAGCCATCAGAATTGTTGTCTTAAGACCAAGAAGGATTTTACCAAGTGGATCATCATGGCCTTGCCATATTGGTCCATTTGATTGACCTTTATTATAATTATGAATTTATTTTATTTTCAGTTGCTACAAACGGGACAGACATGACTGGGGGATAGGACAGGGAGAAAGAATGAAAGAAAGAGAGGGAGAGAAAGAAAACCAAAGGCGAGAAAAGACGGTGAGAAGGGGGGGGAAGAAAGAAAAAAAACAAACAAACAAAAAAAAAAAACACCTGGGTCACCTGTATGGAGAAAAAAAAACAGAAGAGAAAGCAAACAACAAAGAGCAACATAATAAAAAAAAACGGCACCATCACAATAAACTAGCTAGCAGTAGATATCAGTAGATACTAAATAATAAACGATATTGCGCAGCACGCAAGATAGACAGCGGAAAAGTCCCTTTTTAAAACTTGTTTTATTAGTTTTAACCTTTTAACTTTATGCATCAAGCAAAAATTAAATTATATGCAACATTCTCTGACTGGAAGAAATTTGTTTAATATTTAAATCTATTTTCTGCACATTCCAGCACATAAAAAAAAAAAATATATATATATATATATATATATATATATATTGTGTTTACACTCAGTCTTTCAAATAGATGCAAGTAAAACACAGCAGAAAATAAATAACATCAAAGACTAGCGGTCCTGTTGCTCTATTTTCACCTGTAAAGCAGGAGTGGCGTAGGCGGAGGTTTACCCTGGTGCAGGTGAGCTGCAGCGGTCAGTGGAAGAATCCGCGAGTTTCTCTGTGAGTTTCCCATTACATGGTAGCGCACTCGGTGCTTGCTTGGAAGTTTAGGGGGTTTTTTTGCTGTAAAAAGAAGTTTTCTTCCCACGCACAACGGACACTAATGTTTTTGTCACTTTTTATGGAATCAAACTCAAAATAAGGTCAGTACTTCCAAGCTTTAAACACTGCACGCTCATACTCTCTCCCGCACTTGATATATGATGCACTGTTGATCTGCACACAGCTGTTGTCACGAACGTTGCACTCGCTTACATCACTGTCATGAGACATTCTCGCAAAAAATCACGGTTTTAGTAACGCTGTAACGCAGCGTTCCTACGGGAAGGTAACGGTAATCTAATTACCGTTTTTGCGATAGTAATCCCTTACTTTACTCGTTACCCCCAAAAAGTAATCAGATTACAGTAACGCGTTACAAGTAACACGTTACCGCCCATCTCTGTTTATACATAACTCCTTGTAAAACTTCAGAGAGGCTGGAATGACAAACCATGCGCATGTTTTATAGATTCACTTTTTTTTCCATTAAACCTAACTGCTTCATATTTTAATTAAAAGAAGCAGTGCAGCCACAGGAATGACTGTACTCAGATTCTATTATCTCTTATTAATGCAAGCACATGTGATCTAATCACTGATTGAGACAGCCGGCTGTCTTAAGTCTATTGTTGAAATATGCTCTTCAGAAACTCAAGCTCTTTTTTTACTGAAATGACCTTATAACATCTTCTGCTCATGAATAGCAATGAATCATAACAGCATTAATAATGTTTCGGTTTACAAAATCATGGAAATGTTTTATCGAACAGCGCTCATTCACATCAGACACAAAGTGAATCACATACCCAGTACATACCTTTTTCTTTATTGTCGCAGCATCTGTTGTGCCAAAAGCTCTTCAATGGCCACCTTTTGCATATATGTGAAAACAAAATGCTGGTGAGTGTATCAAAATTGGCAGTACAAGTCTTTTTATTATTGTTCAGTACTATTTTTCTTTTATTGTGCACTGAATGCCACTTGAAATGATTAGCCATTGTTGTTTGCTAGTTCTTGTCAGGTCAGTATAAATGTCTGAATAATCAATCAAGAGGGGCAGAATAAAAAATTATATTTTGGAGTCAAACATAAAAACTAAATCATACACCAAAAACTGGGTTCAAAACAACAAAACCAGGTGATTTACAGAGCAGTTCAACAGAAAGCAAAGGCGTCGCAGACACATTTTAAGAAGCACAATAGGACAACTCTACCCTCGCCCTTGACAAATTTCCTACTTTGTCAACCCTGAGTTGAATTACGATCTCTATTTAGAGGACGATTGATCCGACCAGGGCAAGAAATTTTAGAGTACAGTGGGAGAACACTTCTGCATGCAGTGATATATGCTCCATAGGCGTCTTCCTACTATTACATAGAGACTAATACAGTTTAGCTTGAGGCATGAAAGAATGTCTACATCCCTGTGGGAAAAGAAGCTCTTGCTTGAAATACCTCCCAGTAGAGAGATAAAATAGCTGGACAACCATTAATTTATCCATAATTCTTACACTTGAACACTGATGAAGGACTACATGTTCAATAAGACAACTTTTGACAGGGAGGTATAGACCTCTACAGGATGAGCCTTTGTGAAGTGGTGGTTAAATGGCTGCATGGAATAATATTAATATGCAACTTGTGGGGATCGGAGCCTACAGGACTCTGTTGCATGGGGCTTGAAGGGCAAAAGAAATAAAATGTTTTAAATAAAGGTTAAAGGATGATGCCTCATGGGTGGGAGTTCCTACTCAGTCACAAGAGTTTAGCAAATGTGTTGATGTCAGCTATCTCTGTAGACATGGTTGCAGAGGTTGAGTTATTACCAAACAGCACTGGATGAGCCTTAGCAATCACAAGCCAAAGACATCATCATATACAAAGATCTATGGCAGCAGAAAGCCGGTCGGAGCGGGCACGCTCTGTTTTGCATAACTATTTTTAAATCCTTGTAGGACAGGTAGGTATCCCCGACAGAATTTGTTTCCCCTGTGCTGGGAGCACGCAGGAAGTACTGATGTTTTCATTTTGTGAAAAAGGGAAAAATTAGTATCGTTACATTGCCATTCAGTTTGAGGGTTACAACAGAAAATTATATATTTATTGCTCATGGGGTATCAGATGGGATTATTTTAACAAACCATTAACATTTTGGCCGATAACTATTTTTATATTTTTATTCTCTTATAACTTTACTGTATAAAGAGCTAAATTCTCCAAAGTTTCAGGAGTAATGCGTCATAATAAGAAGTGTTTGTGAACTAAAAATCACCAATGTGGGATACTGTTTGTTTGTGATGTACACAGGGGGAACAAATTGTGGCAGGATCAGCCTGATATTATTTGTAACCCACTATAAATTCGTTGTATAAAGAGCTAACATCTCTAGTCATTATAAGAAGTGTTTGTAAACTAAAAATCAACAATGTGGGATACTGTTTGTCCGTGATTTGGCCAGTCCAGCATGTGCTCCCTTGCAGGGGAAACAAATTCTGTCGGGGATACCTAATTTGGCACAACACCGGAACCGCGTAAGCTAGCGCAATAATTTTTTTTGCATATGAAACCAGAGGAGTTGTACTTATATAACAGAGGCGGAAGGCTGGTTTTACTTCCACCGTGGGTTTTGTGAAGGAAACCTTCCTCCAAACGGACAGAGCAGTGGAGCCGCCAAGGGAAAGCACACAAATAAAATCTGTATAATTAAAATATAATTTATTATATTTAAATAGTTAAAAATGTCAAATGAATTAAAACAACCTTGGCCAAGGGGTAACACAATAAAAATCAATAAAACACAACATTAAAAGTCCAGTGGCATCCACCACGATATAAAAGTCACAAAGAACTAAAAAAGTCCAGCGAAGTGATGTAAAAGGGAAACCCAGCGGAGTCCTCGCCTTCCTCCCCGCATTCCGCGTCCTGGTACGCTGAAGAAAGGGAGGGAGCGGCAGTCACTATTCTTTTCGGCAATTTTCATTCAATAAAAGGGGATAAGTCGAAGACTTACCCCGGGTGGGCAGAGCTCTCAACTCCGCCCGCCGCTTCTTTAAAACTGCAAATCGGCACCAGCTGTCTCGCCGCCTCTGCTCTCCCGCAGTGCACAAGCTGGGCTCTCGTTGCTACTGCTGTCCGCCTGTTCGCTCCGCGTCCCTAGTCGCTGGTGCTGTCCGTCCTCCCTTGCCTCTCGGTCGAACTCCTTCCTGTGGTCTGTCAGGCCCTCTTATTGGCCTCTCTGGGATCTCTCGCAGGTGTGATCAGTTTATTATCAGGTAGGGGCGGAGTCTTTCCAGGACAAGTCACCAAATAAATACCATTAAAACATGCAGTAAAACTCAAAAATAACCCAATGTACAATATTAAAACATTAAAAAGGTAAAACACAACAAAAATATGCACAACAAAAAACCTAGGTAACTTGTCTCTCTCCACCCCGTGACACTTACATCTTATGCCATCAGCTTGTCCTAGGTCACGGTTAAGCTTTGCAAATATTGCATAAAAAGCGCTTGCAGGAACAAAAACATAATATTCCAGAAACACGCCGATCCGATCAGCTGTTCCTAACACTTCCCACATTGAAACAGACGTCAGCTCAAACGATCGCATGTCCGCCATTTCCAGCCCGAAACCAGAAGTGACGCCATTTTCGCGGAAAATGTAGTTTTTTACTTGTAGGCCTTAAAAGCCTATACTGGTGTTTTTATAAGTCATGTTTGACTTTATGCTTTTCTGAATAGTTGCTGGGATGCTTAGAACTCATATTGCACTGCTTAAAATAGTTTATTTTGATGTTTTCTTTGCAAATTTGCATCATAGGATTGTTTTTCGTTTTTCCTGCAGTATACAGGGAGTGCAGAATTATTAGGCAAGTTGTATTTTTGAGGAATAATTTTATTATTAAACAACAACCATGTTCTCAATGAACCCAAAAAACTCATTAATATCAAAGCTGAATGTTTTTGGAAGTAGTTTTTAGTTTGTTTTTAGTTTTAGCTATTTTAGGGGGATATCTGTGTGTGCAGGTGACTATTACTGTGCATAATTATTAGGCAACTTAACAAAAAACAAATATATACCCATTTCAATTATTTGTTTTTACCAGTGAAACCAATATAACATCTCCACATTCACAAATATACATTTCTGACATTCAAAAACAGAACAAAAACAAATCAGCGACCAATATAGCCACCTTTCTTTGCAAGGACACTCAAAAGCCTGCCATCCATGGATTCTGTCAGTGTTTTGATCTGTTCACCATCAACATTGCGTGCAGCAGCAACCACAGCCTCCCAGACACTGTTCAGAGAGGTGTACTGTTTTCCCTCCTTGTAAATCTCACATTTGATGATGGACCACAGGTTCTCAATGGGGTTCAGATCAGGTGAACAAGGAGGCCATGTCATTAGTTTTTCTTCTTTTATACCCTTTCTTGCCAGCCACGCTGTGGAGTACTTGGACGCGTGTGATGGAGCATTGTCCTGCATGAAAATCATGTTTTTCTTGAAGGATGCAGACTTCTTCCTGTACCACTGCTTGAAGAAGGTGTCTTCCAGAAACTGGCAGTAGGACTGGGAGTTGAGCTTGACTCCATCCTCAACCCGAAAAGGCCCCACAAGCTCATCTTTGATGATACCAGCCCAAACCAGTACTCCACCTTGCTGGCGTCTGAGTCGGACTGGAGCTCTCTGCCCTTTACCAATCCAGCCACGGGCCCATCCATCTGGCCCATCAAGACTCACTCTCATTTCATCAGTCCATGAAACCTTAGAAAAATCAATCTTGAGATATTTCTTGGCCCAGTCTTGACGTTTCAGCTTGTGTGTCTTGTTCAGTGGTGGTCGTCTTTCAGCCTTTCTTACCTTGCCCATGTCTCTGAATATTGCACACCTTGTGCTTTTGGGCACTCCAGTGATGTTGCAGCTCTGAAATATGGCCAAACTGGTGGCAAGTGGCATCTTGGCAGCTGCACGCTTGACTTTTCACAGTTCATGGGCAGTTATTTTGCGCCTTGGTTTTTCCACACGCTTCTTGCGACCCTGTTGACTATTTTGAATGAAACGCTTGATTGTTCGATGATCACGCTTCAGAAGCTTTGCAATTTTGAGACTGCTGCATCCCTCTGCAAGATATCTCACTATTTTTGACTTTTCTGAGCCTGTCAAGTCCTTCTTTTGACCCATTTTGCCAAAGGAAAGGACGTTGCCTAATAATTATGCACACCTGATATAGGGTGTTGATGTCATTAGACCACACCCCTTCTCATTACAGAGATGTACATCACCTAATATGCTTAATTGGTAGTAGGCTTTTGAGCCTATACAGCTTGGAGTAAGACAACATGCATGAAGAGGATGATGTGGACAAAATACTCATTTGCCTAATAATTCTGCACTCCCTGTATAAAAATTGGTGTATCTCAAAAATAAAACTATGAAGACACTCAAAATAAATTTCCTGTTGTTATAAACTATTTTTTTTAGTTTTGAGGGATAAACCTCTTAAATTTCTCCAAGTAGAAATATATGTAAAAAAACAAAAACAAAAACGATTTTCTATTTTTTTGTAGTTTATTGCACTTTTTTGCAATTTATGTAGTTACTATGGACTTAATGCATACATATTATTAAAATATGGGCTATAACAGTTGTAATGATGTATAGCAACTTGAAATGCTCCCAAAAATGGCACTACAGCATGTAAAAATATAAAGTAAGCTCTGGCGGCCTTGGTTCTATGGTAGGTCTTGAAGGCACCTTTAACCTGAGTAAACTTGGTAGTTGGTTTGTCTGGGTTGCCAGAAATAAGAAAGAATGAGCATGAAATTTCTGCATTGGAGAGATATATTATTATCTGACTATACCATCCAGTTGACACATTTTACTTAAAATCACTGGTACACTGTACTCCATACAGTGACACACAATCCCAATAATTTGCACACAAGCAAAATGTTGAATTTATAAGGAAAACCAATTTCTTTTTAAAGCACCTTTTTAATTTTTTAAATGCTTTGTAGTATAAAACATAATAAGCTACTAGATGATAATCACAAGAATCTTAAGCTTTGATTCTGATGGAGAGTTGGTGTAGGAGTGAAGTGAAATGAAAACTGTTTAAAAAGTTTAGTAGAACTGTTGCTGTTAAATTCAGTACAACAGAAATCACAATTACTGGCATAATTACTCAGTTGAAGTTATAAAAAGCACTTGAATTACACAGTCACTATCTGGTCAAAAATGACATAAAGATTAATGACTGAGGATTTAACGGAAATAGAACTGAAAAAACTCATCAGTTATCTAGATTTAATTACATTTAAAAAGTGTTCATTGCTTTTGAAATTTGTGTTATTTTTTGAAGCTTAAAACATGTGATGATATAAATGCACAGCAGTAGAAAAACTATACTTTCAATAATCATTGCATGTGAAAGGGGAAGATGTTACCGACAGCACCAGAAAAAGTCCCACAGCTAAGATTCCCACAAGGACACTGAACTTCACAGTTTAATATGCAAGAATGATATATAAATATGACAACGTGAAGCATTTTCTTACATTATTAATGGACTTGTTTGTAACTTGAGTCAGTTTTTAGAGTACCATTTATGGAAATTCAATCAAAACTTTTGTTATTGTATTTATGTGTTTATTTAAAGACTGCTTTGCAAATTGGTTGAAAGGTGGCATGTTTAAAATAAGCATGCACAGAGATATCAAAAACTACAAATCACGAGAAGAACACAGGAACGGACAAAACCAATGACTTTGTTTTTAAAAAAGCAGAATGTTTGTCTGCATGCTTGATTTAATATATAACTGAGATGGGAGGCGATTCCTCAGAGCCATTAACCCTGAATTGAAGACGACGGGAGAAGACAAAGAAGATTACATTGGCTCTGATGTGCTTGATCCTATTCAGAAATGCATTATTTCTAAATGATAGTGAACTTGGAGTTGTATTCCATAGAGTGGAATTCATCAATTTAGGTAATCGTTAATAGTTTGTATGATAAAATCCGCTTCGTGAAATAGAACAAGAATCTAGAAGTGAAATTTGCAGAAAACCTTTGAACCAGAAATGTGGTGTGGGATTAAGTATTAATTTATTGACTATAAAAAAAAACCTATTTATTCATTTGTTTTTGCTTTTTTTTTTGACAGATGTTTTTTATACACTTGAGAGCATTAGCATACAGTTTTTTTTTAGCACTTAAATGTTAATTTCTTGTGCTTGAAAGCTCTGAAATAATAAATCCCATAACACGTTGTATGTAAAAAGTCTGTATAGTGCCAGTCTTATCTATAGTTCACAGGGAGATGTCCTCCTTTATTTAAACTGACATAACATGTGGCGGAATACTTAAATCTAATAACACACAGGCAACGTCGGATCAGCTGTCTGCTACACAGCCAATGTACAGTGACTTACAGAGGAGTCGTCATTGACCAGTAAATCAGATCTGCACACTGACTCACTGCTGCAAAGACAATTGGCAGGTGCAGCTTTTAATACAATCTGCAGTATCTTTGAAAAAAAATGCTTGTTGGTGTAAGTGACCGACTAGCTCATTTCCTGGCCATGAAGCACAGCTGTTTCTGTTAAAGCTGTGCCATGCGTTATTGCTGTA
Organism: Rhamphochromis longiceps; assembly: GCF_057381845.1. NCBI lineage: Eukaryota > Metazoa > Chordata > Actinopteri > Cichliformes > Cichlidae > Rhamphochromis > Rhamphochromis longiceps. The sequence continues at coordinate 36,296,762 of NC_140561.1, forward strand.
GTCGGTCCGTCACGGGCACCAATGCCAATATATACACTGTATGTATCAGTCTGATGTTAGCACGTTGTAACAAAACAACAGTATTTGAATTCAAATGAATAAGAATGTGTAAACTCATATCCTCAGTTTTGAAATCTGTTTGTCTCATCACTTAACCCATAAGCTTTCATCCAATGACACTAACAAATGAAAAGATGACTTTGCTTAGGTAAAATATACTTTAGACACATCTTACCACGTGGTGTCACTAAATGGTCAGAGTTTTGTACAGTCTTTAGGAGCCTTGAATGATCGACTGGTTGCTGGCAATGGTTGCTAGAAGCTGCTGGCTCTTGCTGGGTTGCTGCACCAAAAAGCTAGTAAGTGCTTTGGTTGCTGGCAGGTTCCCATAGTATTTCATGTTTGTCTGCAAATACTTACTAACTACAAGCCAAGCAGTAGTAAAACTGGGAAAAATGTGTTTCAAACTGGAAGTTGAGAAGTGTTTTTACCTCCTTCCCTACCTGGTGGTTTCCAGGGGATTGCTGACTGATAGGCTGGCCTGGGTGATTGGGGCATCAACAATCATCTTCAGCCTGTATGGTAGTACCCACTCACAACCACTTGGAGAATAATTATTTTTTCCCTTGCGACAGGTGGTTGACAGATGGTCGTTATTCACTTTATTCACCTGACCTTACATTTTTAGACATCCAAAATGGTGACCAAATGAATGTCACAGTGGTCATGTGTTTGCATAACCTTAATAGACTCCAGTCAAAATAGACACTACAGACAACAATAAGTCTTTCAAAACCATTACTTGTAAAGTGTTTTTCAGTTTAACTTTCTGTATTAACCTCTCCCTGGATTTAGTGATTTTATTCTTATTTTACTGTTTTCAAGATGTTTTAGAAGAGCAGTGTTGTGTGGGTGGGTGTTTAACCCACTATTAATTAATGTGCAGGAAGGACAATGACAAGGGTACATTATTGACTCATCTCCACAACTTCCACTCTATGTTTGTTACGAATGTTTAAAGAGCTCTAAGTGTGTGTCTGACTGAGGCCAGGGCTAGCTGAGCCACATCAATGACTGTATAAATATATGTTTTCTACAGTCAGTGAGCTACACACACATGCAGAGCAAAGAAGCCACACCAGACAGGATGAAGGAGGTCTGAAAATATTAATTTGTGCTTTTGAATGTAACGGTCCTGAAACATTTGGAAAATAATGTTGATTTTTCTGTTTCAGTGCTTTGGTCTTGCTAATGCTCTTGTCATTCACTCTTGTTCAACCATAGCTCCCTCTCTCGCTTTTATTTAGCCAGAAAGGAATGGTAGTGTTTAATATGTTTACCATCTGTCACTATAATTGCTGCATATCAAACATTTCTCTGAGAAAATACCTACACATGAATGCATATCTGAAAAATAAACCTTTCTATACCAAAAAAATAAATAAAAAATTAACAAGCGCTTCAGGCTGACCTAATTCACCTGACTAACATTTTAAAACGCTTTCACATCCTTGGACGTAAAACAATGTCATTCTGTTGATAATGCTGCTCTTGGACAAGGTCTATATGCACAAGGTGTACTTTGGCAATGGTGCACAGCCAATATTAGACACAAGATATTATTAGACATTAGGCAGAGATAACATCTTTTAAAGAGCAATAAAACCCTTATTAGAAGGTCAGAGGGGGTAGAGAGGAAGTAAGCTGGAACTTTCAGAGCCAGGAGATCACAGTTTGTGTCCCTTTTGGGAGTTCTGTGTTTTGCACTGTACCTGGTTAGTTTCAGATACTGAAAGCTGCTTTACAAAAAGATCATAGCTTAGGTTAAAATATGCCCCTTGACAACAGTAACTCTGCATGTTGTAAAAAGAAACACCCCTTTCATTTAAATGTGACGAGATGGGAGCAAGACACCTGTTTCCCTATTGCCATAAAGAGACCTTCTGTGTATCTGTGAGACACCAGCAGCTTTGATAAAATGGCAGAAACAGATGAAAACACGAATGACTCGATTTATAGGTAGCGGGATCATGACCGCCCAAAGAAATCAAAAACAAAGGATGGAAAAAAAAACAGGCAGTAGAAACCTGCTAATTCTTTGAGGGATGCATTACATCTTGCTTGTTGGAAATTTTTAGGTAATAGTTATTTTGAATTAGACCACTGTAGATCTTTAACACAATGCAAATTAATTAATAAATAAATCATGGAATCATTGAATAAGGCACAAATAATCTCTCCAGGCTTTACTGAGCTTTACTGCCTCCTCAGGACTCGTCGCTGGCTACTGCACACATTTATTTCTTCATGAGCCAGTGCACAACCTCTGATCCTCTAGCAGGGCTGTGTTTACTTATCTAAGACTTAAAATCAAAAGAAGGGGTAACTGGGATTTTTCCCATTAGGACCTTTGTATAAGATAGTGGACTCTGCCCAAGGACCTCAGGCATTGCCAGAATCAATATTATCTTAATGTTTTTTAAAAAAGTACACATTTTTATGTGATGGTGGCAGTGTTGCCTCAAACTGAAAATGAATTATTTGAGAATAATGTGCTTTTCACTGTGGAGTCTGTGTGTTATCCACTGTCCTGCTTGGGTTTCTTCCCACAGTCCAACAGCACGCAGGTATGCTGAAGCAGATTTATTCATGGCCCCTTTTCTATATGATTTAGACCTGTGGCAAACCTGTCCAGATTGCAGCCTGACTCACCCCAAATGTTTGCTGTCAATGATTTTTCTCTTTCAGAACCTGAAGTAGAATAGAAAATGGATGTAATTAGATTTTCTTTAGTATCATTTTTTATACTCATGATGTCTTGTGTGTTTTATCTGACAAAGCTTTTAATTAATTTTAATTCTGAGCTTTGAATATGCTATACAAATAAATGGGAGCCTTGTTTTTGATTCAGATTTGTACTGAATGATTTCATTGCAGACCCAGGTAAAGCGCTGTCACACAAGCGTGAGAGAAAAGTCATGGTCATTATCTAATCTTTGAATGAAACGCTTCTCTGCCCATGGAAAAGGTGTCATTTTGTGAAGAAAAAGACATACAATTTTCTATCCGAGTCCAGTTTTTGTAAAGAGTGAGTGGCCATCTATCTATTGTACTCATCTCATTTTATTAATTCACCTTGTCAGAGTGCTGCATTTGTAGTCTGGTTTGCTTATGCAGTGTACTTGCACTGCATTTTAGCTAAATGAATTTGTTTTTACACTGCTGAAGGTGAAAGCTTTGTTTTTAATGCCTGAGAAAAAAAAACACTCAAAAAAAAACCTAATGCTATTCAGCTATTAGGCTATGTGTGATTGATATTTTCAGCAGCGCACATTCATATTTCCCCAATGTTTAATCAATTGTCATTACCCAGCCAAGTACAAAGAGAAGAGGATATTTAATTTGCACACAGCTATCCCCCTGGAGAACTGTCAATCACCAGCCATCTATCTACATAACTAATGACTGGCCTCATGCTGCCCTTGGAGTTGGGGGGATATTCTGATTTATGGCAATGCATTCATATGTTCACATGTTCAGGTCATCACTGCATATTGACACTTTCCTAGACGGTGACGGAAGATGAATGAAAGGCTCATTTGCATTTTCATGGATGTACAGTTGCAATTGGAGGATCTCATTTCCCCTAAATATGGGCTTACTCTTCAACCTCAGCTTTTACAACATTAGTCACATGACCTCTTTGACTGCAGATTTTGGTCACCTAGACAACATTGTGGTCTACATAGTTTGTTTAAAGGACATTTACATGCAACCCTTCCTTTATGATTGTGAGTAGGGAGCTCATGCTGACCTACATTTGTATAAATCCATCCAGCGTACGACATTTGCTTGTCAGTGAGCAAATGCTGTTAGGCTAAAAGCTATGATTAATAATGAATGGCCAACCACTCCTTGGCACAGATGCACAAATAAATACAAACACTGATGCAGTATGGATCAATACAGTATAATAGAGTACAATGCATATTGATGAAGCCAGGGATGTAAAACGTGATTTAAATTGTGAAATCAATTTGAGTTTCTTCTTTAACATAACTTAATTACTGGTGCACAATTTTTAAAGACTATCCATCCATATGCTAATTACAGAATTTTTCTGTAGTTATTTTTTTGACTGAAATAACTACAGAAAAAAAAGAGTTGCAACTATTCTGCAACTGCAACAACGTGAAGTCAAGTTGTGCTGCTGATTGTGGCATCACTGCTATACTTGTAAAATAGTGTGGCAGCATATATTTTGTCATGCTGCTGTTACTTTAGTTTTGTAGAATAAAAGTCTAGCTATACCTTTTTTTTGTCGAGCAGTGATGGATGAGTTATGTTTGAAACATAGTTCAATGTCACTTCTTAGCAAACTATGAGTGGATACAGTAGCGCTACTGAAAAAAAACTGACATTTCTTTGAAACCCAGTTATGAAAGGACTTGAATGTGAATCCAAGCCACTGTCTGAAGGGCCATTTTAGCAGCAGGTCAGAAAGATAAAAGCAACTTCATAAACCTCAGCATCCTCTGGTGACTACGAAAATTACTGTAGTTTGGCAGAAGGCAGCCAGGAGGGATACACGCTGAGAGGAGAGTCTTTGTTTGGCTGTGGCCTGTCATATGGTCTGTTTGTTTCCATCTACAACTATTCTCTGAATCTACCCCTGGTGTAAACAAAACCTAGCTCCACAATTATTCATAATTCAGCAGACATCTTCAGCAAACAAGTGGCAAACAATAATTAGTAACAGAGATGCTCTATTTACTTTATCTCCGTGATCTCATTTACAAAGCAATTCACTGAGTAATTTAGTTTATTGCACCAAGGGAGATGTAGTTTTTACCAAAAAATCTAATATTTATTTAGCTTTTTTTTTTTCATTTTCCATACATTTGCAAGTTAAGGTCAACACTGAAAAGGCTGTGGATACCAGGTGGATGTGACCACTTCCTTAATCACATTATCCCATAAAACTCTTTCTTTAATTAGACATAACCGTTCTTCCCTTACCCCAAAGGAAATAAAATGTCAAAAGGAAAATTAAACATCTCAGGATATGAAATAAACCGAACATATTGTACACATTCACACACAAATCTGGAATAAAGATTGGCTCCCTGTAGGACAAGGCTGGGCATCAGCCAATTCCAGGAAAACAGTCATTTTGTTTTGTCTTAAATCACTGCTGTGGTTTGTGCCTTATTGCCTTAAAAATGGCTGTGGAAAGGATAAGAAATGATTAACACACATTTTTTTCTCAGTTTGTCACCATAAACTCCCCTCCTTTTTTTTATAAATCACTAAAATACAGCAAAAGTGCATCAGTCTTTGCCATTCAGACTAAACTGGCAGCTGTTTTCTTCGGCAGTTCTATTATTCAGTGTGTTGCCTCTGTTCTAGTTTCCTTTGCTTTTCGTATATCTGTTTGAAGTTGGTTATTATTTTACAAAAGTGGTCATAGAAAATAAATAGAAATATTTTCCAGAATGTAATTTTATATGACCCAGATGTCATCTCTTCACTGGTATTGTGTGGACTCCCCTGCTAATGCAGTTCTTCTTTCTTCCATGTTGTGTCGTTTGATTCATGATGTCCTTTTCCCCTCACTTTTTCATTAACACTTTAGCAGAGTTCACTCTTGTAGTTACCATAGTGAGCATGGTATAAATAAATAAATAAATACATAAAAACAAATAAATACATAAATATTTCGGCATCAAATAAATACATGACACTTTACCTTGGCATGGTTTAACCCCACCCATGTAATGCTGACAGTCCGTCTTTTAACTTAAAATAAATGTTCTTCTTTCCTGAGAGAAACAAGCTCTCCCTTTGCACACGGTTAAATAGCAGTTTTAGATATCGCTCATTCTCTTCCTTATTTCATATGATCACCAGAGCTTTTTAATTTAAATCTTAAAACTCTCACACACAAGAAAATACAAACAAGCGTAAAAAAAAGAAAGCAAAAAAAAAAAAAAAACCTCTCAAAGTTTTCTCAAAGGAGTTCAAAGTCTGAGACTGGGAATTTTGCTAAAGAGATAAAGAGGTGGTACTCTGACTTTAATGAGTACATAGACTGGCTCTGATCTCAGTAGCCTGCCAGAGGGTGAGAAGGGGAGAGAGATAAGTAGGAGGAAGAAGAGGGTGTTTAAAAGTGTCTCTGCTGAGAAGAAGCTGTGCTAGGACCTTTCCTCCTCAGGGTTTCCTGGTGCGTAGTAGCCTGCCAGTTGCCTGAAGCGTGGTCCCCATTCGCTGAGATAGGAGAAATCCTGTTCTGAGGTGGTGGACAGTGTATGAATGGAACTTAGCGAAAGCGCCGGTGAACTGGTGCCCTCAAAGGCGTATGTCTGGAAGGAGTCATATGGTGGCACTGACAGGTCAGCATCAGCCTGCTCCACCTTCTTTCGAATGTAGCCTTTGAAAAGGGAAAAGTCTGTTGCTGCCGCAGCAGCTGCCTCTGCGCCACTGCCACCCACTCGTTTAGCTTGTATCCACTGTGGCAGTGAGCGGATGTCTGGGCCAGAGTCACAGCTCTTGGCCTCTGGAAAGTCATAGAGGTTCCTCAGAGCACTCATGTCATATGCCTGAGTGTCCTGCTCCCCTCCACCCTCATCGTTGTACTTGATGACGTTATCCCTCATGTCCTCCTCGTCCTCTGTCATCCTCTGGCCCTTCCTGTGGCGTTTCAGGGTTAGAATCAGCAAAACAAGAACTGATGGACAGAGAGAGAGAGAGAACAAGAAAGTGAAAAGAGACGATATTTGTAATTCTACATTAAAATAACATATTCAATTCAATTCAGTGAATAGATTTTAAGACAAACACAAAAACACATATATCCACAAACGTTCCCACACATGAATTCTCGTGCTTTGGTAAAACACAGATAAAAAGGTTCTCATTTACAGGTTTCTCATCACACAGAGGCTTAAACATATTGCATGCAAAAAGTGAATCCCTTTGACATTTTGTGATGAAAAAACACATAAAATGCCTACAGATTCAGGCCCTTTTTTAAAAAAAAAAAAAATCCTATCAGTCTGTTAATCTGACTGTCAAACTGTCTCTTTCGCATCTTCAACCCATCTGGATTGTCCACTTCATCTTAAACAGTCTTTTTCAGCCATCTGCTAACTCACCGCCGGTGGCTAGGGTCCTTGCAGTCTAGTCTACCTCCCCTTCATCTGGGGTTTCATTCTGATGTTGCTTTTCATCTGAGTAAAATGCTTCTATTTTGCATGCTCAGGTTTCTGCAATAAATTCCGCTTGTTACTTGTTCTCTTTCTCCTTACTGAGCTAAATGTGTATGTCGAGCATACACTGCACATGATGGATTTGCAAGTGCTTTCCATAGGAAAGTTTCTAAATACACCCATAGTAACTTTGATTTCACCTCTCGGGGCAAAGGCACCGCAGGGGAAGATAATATATTATCAAGTTTTACATTTCAAATGCATGAGCATTGATTTTTCAACATCTTGATTGCCTCGCTCAGAAATATGATTCAAAAGGCTTAATGGAGACCAAACTGTATATCAATACTCATCCAAGTCAAGTGAAAGTAAGAGTTTTTGTTTCTTCAGCTAAGAAATTGAGGAGACCACTCAGAAAGAGAGATAAATGCTTAAAAGTCTTGATTAAAAAGAATTGTGATAGATCCTGTTATGGACTAATGAGATGAGAGGAAAACAAAGGCTGTATGCACAGATAAATCAATCTGGCTTCAATTTCAGCTTAGTTGTTTTAATTACTGCCTTCATTTGTGATTAGACAAGTCTCACTTAGCTCAGACACCCACCCTCTAACTTCGTCATCCCTCCTCAGGGCTGCACTTTTCCCTCTGAAACTTCCACCAGATTTGTCTCAGATTTGCAACAACATTAAATGTCATTTACAGTGATGGTAAAAACTTATTAGAGCCAGTTATTAATGAATGATGCACACTGGGGAGTGTGACAAAGATAATGAACAACTCAATTTTGAGTAGTGGGATAAACAGCAATCTAGCTGCTCTTTGATCAGGTTATTAGCAAAGAAGAATGTGCAAAGGGATTTTTCTACAGTGCATAGTAAATACTCTGAAAGACAAGGATAAAAGTACTTTATTCTGATGTGCCTGTCAATACGATTGTACTAACATTCATTTATTAAAATAAAAGGAGAAAAAAATCTACTGTAGATCAAAAACTGAACTGTACAACAGCATCAAAACAGCTTCTGACTCACTTCCTTGGTATTTTGTTATCGTAATGCACATTCGTTGTTGTTGTTGTTTATTTTTGTTCATGAAAAACGATGGTCTTTCGCTTCTGAGGGCCATATTTCACAAAAACCAGATTATAAATGGCAGCACTGTCCTGATTCATAAAACACTGCCAATTGCAAATTGCTGACAAATTGGCAAGTACTACAACACTCTTGCAGGCTCAGAATTGTTTCTGTCTCTAAAATGGAAAGCTAATTATTCTACTCTCCCGTTTTACAATATAATCTCAATAAGGGAAAAGAAGTTGCCTGGCATGTTCTCTAAAATGCTTTGTTGTACCTACAGTATTTTTTTCCTTTTAGCAGGCACAATAAGCAACAGCTCCAAAGGGATGCCAGTGAAGGGACATTCAGATAGATCATTAAGCAGTACACATCATGCATCTTCTGGAACAGATAGCCTAAAACAGATGCCTACAAGCCCACAGAGATAAAAAGACTATCAATTATAATGGTGCCTGTGCTGTCCTGGATGGCACATATTGTTTGATGCCCTGAACCCAAAATACCCATTCATAAATTGTGAAAATGAGCTATAGTGACGTTGTTTCCGAGTCAAAATAGATGGATGTTAGAAATAGGTGCTGTGTACAGGAAATCCATACATGTTAAAGCATGTATATTAATATGCATAAGGGCACGGAAAATGTGACGCTGAAGGTCATACGATTATATTAATAAATATTTCACCTTTCTTCCCATCTCATTTCTTTGTACACCCTACACAACATTAGAATATAATAGTGATGGGATCTATACAACGAGTTGTTGCTGTTCCTGGTAATTGTTTTTCAATTGCTATAAATGCCCTAAAATTCATTTGTAAAGTGAAACACCCAGGGGGTTCATTGCCTACAGAGCTGTGACACAGACTAAAAAGCTTTGCTGATCTTGAATTGGATTTTATTCATCATCTCTGACTGATATGTACAGTTGTTCTCTTCTTACATTGTTTGCTGGGCTCCACTGGGATACGGTGTCTGTAGCCATTGTGTTTATTCTTCTCCTGTATGAATTGGGTAAATTAATTGCCAGGCGGCTGAAGAAAGAGTCACGGTTTGTGGTAAACTGTGGCACACACAGCCATGCATACTAACCAAGCACTAAGACAATTACTCTAAATTCACACTAATGTGAAGAATAATAGGAGGTAGGAAACTATGAACTCCTAGGTGCAGAACAGCCTCCCTTCAGTAAACTGTGTTAAAGAGTATGTGCTATTATGTGGCATTCTGAAGCGAAGATGATCTGATAGCCTCACTTTTCAAAAACCCTCCTAATGGAATTTACCTTTTAGGTATACAGATGCTTGAATTGAAAGCCACTGAAAACATATTTAACTAGGAGATTAGCACGTCTAAATTTCAATTCAACACCATGTACAGAGTTTACTCTTGCAGGAAGCATATGTACCTGCGCATAGCTGTCTCTTATACATACAAAGCTGGTCCCTATGTGTACAGATGTTGCGATAAGCGTTCCTGACAAGACGGTTAATTTACCCTTGGGCTGCGCTGGTTGCCCCCATGCGGGAGTTCATCACAAGCAGATGGGAGGTAATTGGAATAGATGCATGCAGATGCTGCAACGCAGTGAAATGGATTCATCACATCAGGCCTATAAAGGAACTGATGGAGGGATTGTTTGTTCGTAAGGTAATTAGGCAGAAATTTGTTTTCATTTTTCTCATCACCCAACAATTGATATAATAGAGGTTGCCCAGTCTCTGGAGAGAGTGCTAGCTTGTTGGTTAGGCAGTCAGAGTGTATATCTGCAAATGTGGGAGAGAGAAGATGATGTGCACACAATAACGTTGAATAGAGAGAATGAATTACATTGCAGTTACTAGGAGTGGAGTTGTTAATCTAGGTTTGCAATTTGTATAGGTGTATAGCATGTTATGTGGTATAGTATGAAAAAGGAAAAGAGGAAAGTGTGCAGCTGAAGTGATACGATTCCTGTCACATGTCCCACTCTAGTGTTGTTATTCACACTACATGATAGTTGTGAAAACAGTGTTTATCCCCCTGATCCTAACCCCTGCAGTCCTGAGATTTGACTGTCCACATGATGACTAGCAGCATGTAGGCGCTTTAACCTAGCATGTCCTTCAGCTTTTTATATGAGGCACATTTACAGGCAAGAGAATGGCACGGATTACTTACACCATCGGAATAAAGAAAAAAACTGCATACTGCTTGTTTTTGTTCACTAAGCCACCCATTAAATAAAATATTTTGTACAGTCTATTTTCATGCACAGAATCGAGGTTTTTAGTAGTTTAAAGGCCATACCCAGGTTTTTCAGGGGGATGCAATGTTGCTCAGAGTACCATAACCACAATACCAGAGAAACATTTTTATAGCCAGCAGAGGTTGCCTTAGATTTGTACACAACATTTTGTTGAGGCTTTTAAAGCCATGATGAATAAATGATGCTCTGCTTTTGAAGTTCACTGCAGTAGATGTCTCAGTTAATGGAGACAGAGTTTTAACAACTCTCATTAGAAAAGCTCTTAAAAGAAATAGTTAGCGATGTTATTCACAGTTGAGTCTGCACATCATCCATCACTCAATTCCTGTGCAATGTAAAGTGTGTCGAGGAACGAGCGAGGGAAACAAAACACTGTGACAGCGCTGTGGTCTCATGCTGTCACTGTGGAGTGGAGCTCCAACATGTACAGAAGGGGAAAGTGGGAAGGAAACTCATGAAAATTTAAAAAATGGCAATATCAAACATCTCTTAGGGGGTTAGCATATGCATTTATGTGTGCTAGGAGGTGCACATGTGTATGTGTCTCTCTATAAAAATCCAATAATTTCTGGAAAGCCCATTTAAAGCCTCTATTCCAAGTGCTTAGGCTGCTCTTTTAAATGTTTGCTTTCTCAAGACGACTTTCACTTCACTCCCATTCATTCCATCACAGTCTGTGTTCCAGGGATCAAAGTAGCTTGATATTGTTTACAAAACTAGATGTCATCTGTGCCTCTTTCTTCTAGTGAAAGCAGCAACAAAATGTGTTTTTGATCTGTTTTAATGTCTCTCATTTAAGTTTTTAACAAATATGCATTTTCAGTTCAATTATATATGGATTAAATATAAAACTGACCAGTCCAATAAAAGGTAACATGACTGTAGGAATTAATGACAAAAAGGCACTGAGCTTGAATTGATGTCTTTAGGCCCAGCTGTCAACTAGTTGATCCCACTGTGATTCCACTGAATCTCAAAGTAACCATCCCAAACTAAGCATTACAGCAAAAAAGCAAACGAATGAATCCATACAAAAATTCAACATACAGCAATACATTCATCTTCCATGCATTTATAAGAACATTCACTTGCTTACCTATTAGTATAAGCATGCACACCAGTAATGCTATAAGTGCCCCAGGACTGAGAGCTGCACTCATTACATAGGCTGTGGCATTGCAGGACTGGATGGCTCCATCTGCATTATAAAACATAAAAGGAGCATTTACTTTGCAAATTCAACACAAGCAGTTTGTCAAAGCCTCATCTTGTAAAGAAAATGTCTTTTATCATGTATATATTATGATTTTAAGAGTGTGAAATCTCTGTAGAGGACCATTTTGATGCAAATTTATGCCCTTGTGTTATTTTGTTGTTTGGCATGTAGATGACCTTTTAGCACTCCCGCTTCTGCAGAAGGTGACAGTGATGATAATGTTAGTAATGGTGCAGCTCATACAGCAGCACTCACCTGTGTCACAGCCGCAAACACGAATGGTCAGGGTGCCTGTGGAGCTGAGGGAGGGAGGCCCACTGTCAACCACTAGAATAGGCAGGAAGTACACGTTCTGCTCATGGCGGTTAAAGCCTGACCGCTGAGTCCGGATGCCAGCTGTGTTGTCTGGGTCAGATATGGGTTGGGATCAGAGAGAAGGTAAAGCAGAGAAACACATATTAGTGTCTTTATGATAAATAATACCATCTATGTCTCCTTGATAGTGTCTAGCTTTTACTAGCCTTCAGTAAATTTCATGGAACTCAAATCAGTAAGTTTATTATCACTGTTGTGGTTTTTTGTCTACTTTGCCCATATGGAAAAGATATACATAAATCTTATAAAGTTTGTATCTGTCTTGTGTGAAACTTGTATGAAAAGCATATAAGAGTGAAAACAGATATAAGATCCCTTGAAAAATTATATAATGAAACTTGTATGTTTTGGATACTTACTAAAACAATGTATGAAAGTAATGAGAAAGTGGCCACTTTCATGAGTAAATCATGTAAGCCTTATATGATTTACTCATGAAAGTGGCCACTTTCATGAGTAATCACATACAAGTTTTTACTATTTCTTTTCCATATGGGTGTACTTACATCTGCACTGAGAAAAGCAGTAAAAGAACTACTTGTAGAAGTGTTGTTCACTCAAACTTAAATAAATAATTATAGTTTTCAAGACTTGAAAGTTGACAATAATTCCAAATAGAAGTAGAAGTAACTCAAGTAGAATAAATAATTTTAGTCGGTGCACAGTCCAAGGTTTCCAGATAAAGAATGTCAAGTTTAACCTGAGGTTAAACTTTTATGGTAAAATAAACTGCTTTTATGCCATTAACATTTAACATGTATCTTCTTTTTCAAAAGCAAACAACAAGAGGAGAGGAAATCACTGTGAAAGCCACTGTGTGAAATTAAACTTTACTTGTGTATGTACAAGCTCTCTGCCAGAGACAAAGATAAATGTAAGTCAGAATACAGGATGAGGCTTTGACAAATAGAGTCAGAGTGGCTTCGTGGGTATACTTGCATAGAGGATAGCAAGTAATTCATCTCTTCAAACGTATATCACTGTTATTCGTGTTGTCTTGGAGCTCCTCTGACACATGTAGAACAATTTTCATATTACCGTTTAAGTACGGGAAGCCTACACCTCAATTTGTCCTTTTGACTTTAACACAGCATTCCATTCCACTGCTGCACGGAAAAGATTCTCCCTGCATCTGCTACAGTCTGTATCCAACAGTAACAATGTAATTGATCACTTAATTTGCCAGTCCAAATGAACACAACAGTCTGAGACTGTATGCCTCTGAAAACTTTAAAACACCCCCACACCACGTATCGTTTAATTTCTGTATCCGGAAGGATAATTAGATTAGGATTCAGTTTTCAATTCTTTTTTATAACAAAATGTGTATTTTTATTTTCCTTTTAAATTTGTCTTATGTATCTTTTTAGCATGCTACGGGGCATTTCACCCATAACATGAAGGCAGTTTGTCATGTAGCAGCAAATTATATTTGTTGAGATAAGGTTTTGCTTTACAGACGACCAGCAACAACTTCAAAGAGTTTACCAACATGAAAAAAATGCCTTTTCATCATTGTGTGTCAAGACTTGGAGACAGAACGCAATGTGAGGCCATGATAAGGAAGAGAAGTGACAGATTGAAAGTGACAAGCTGACAAATGTGTCCATGAAAAAAAGGCAGTGTAAAAAAGAGGGGTAGAAGAATCAAAAGTCTGAGTGGTATTTTGTTTGCCTCACATCAAAACATATACATGTTCTGAGGTGTTGTTTGTGGGCTTGTAGGCTACATATATATATTTATATATGAAAGTTGTGTATTTTTTCCAGGGAAATAGGGTGACATTACATCTAAGAATATATGTATTGTGATTATTTACCAGTTTCCATAATCACCTACATAGAAGGCAGATATTGTAAGCAGACACTGATAACCTTTATGATTCTCCAATGTGTGTGTAAGTGTGCATTTTTTTGTGAAAAGGCAGAAAAACACTTGTGGTATACTTCTGCTGTCCCCAGTGTCTGTATCTTTATTATTGTGTTATATTTGTTGGATTCACATTTAAGCGAGCGGAACTGCAGCAGACCTTGCTGCCTCCTTTACAGTGACATTTCTGTGGCTCCGGCTGCTCCCCTGACATTTTCCTGGTGTCAGATCAATCTTGATTTAGCCAGTTGTCACATTCACTTAGGTACACATATCTAAACGACGGATCTGCAAGTGCATTTGCAAAAACACAGACAGGCATGGAGAAGCTCATCTTCCTGACAAAGCAAAGTCATCACTGGGGAACACTGATTTTAATGTTTCCTTACATTTTGCAGGTAGGTATAAATTTTATGTTCAACACAATATTTGAAAAAAAAAAGTCATCATTTGAGGAATAGAGAAAAAAATCCACTGTTAAAGTGTTCAAATGTGAAAGATATTCCAAAGCTTAAACATTTATATAAAAGGCTTTGAAAAAAATATAGTCACGGTACAACTCTGCAGTTTATGAGATATACCATAAAACCATAAAAATACTTTTTTAAAATGCAGAGAATCATCCACATACTGGCATGCAATATCTTCTAATGATATTTTTCCCAACTAGCAGGAGCGTAACAGCTGGTGTTTATCCAAAAAATAATAATAGAAATATCTCCCTTTTATGAGACAAAGGTCTAATCACACAAAAAATACACAATTTTCCCTACACCGTAAAAAACATCTCAAACAACTTGTCTTCTGGCAGTTAACTTTATCGGTTATTTTATGTTAAAAACATCAACCATCTGGCACTGGATTAAAATAACGCAGAAACTGTAATTATGTATTTAAATTTATATTTTCACAAAGTTTTTTGAGCAACAGTCTTTTAAGTAAACATTGTCTTAAGGTGCATTTTTAAAAATGGATTTCACCAAATTTCTATATAGTGGTACGGTCCTTGCAGGGTCTATGTATGCGAGTGTCCTGCTGCCTGTCCCCCTTAGGTGCCAGACTACTTAAAGCCAGAACTCGAGTGCCAGAGAGCCTTTTTGGTTTGTAGCTAGAGAGCTGTGTGTGGTGGTTGCTTAGTCCTGCTCTGTGAAGAGGAGTGTCTGTTTTGGTGATTCAGCCTTTTTGATTTACTTTATAATTCAGTGAAAAAACTCTGGTTTAGTTGTTTCCTGTCTTTAAAAGGCGATAGTGGCTTGTCCGTCTCTTTCAATTTATTTAGTAAGAAAAAATAATACAAACTTTTAAGTTAGCAATTGTGCCTCCTTGTCTCCTTTTTTTTCAACCTGGATACTTTTTGTTACTTTTCCTCATCACTTGGACCTTATAGGGGTCAATTATTAATAATAAAATATTATTAATATTATCACTTCATTATGGTGATAAGTATCAGTTCATTATAGATATGTCACACCTGTGCACATCCAAATCCTTAAACTCACTCATAACAAATATAACACCTGGTCATAGACAGGACTCCTACTTTTACTGTCATTACCTAAAAATTCAATAATGCTGATAATCTTATCGGCATAGCTGCACAAATACTGAATGCTTATTCACACATAACTTTAATTTAGGATCTCTACCCTCTTACCTTTCAAATCCAACAGGGAGAAGTACCGATTGCTGGAGGCTTCAGGGGCAAGATTGAAGTAGAAACGATGTCCAGACTGTGGCTCGTCCCTATCCACCACACTGATGGTGTGAATTAACTTAGGAAAGCAAAGAAGAAAAAGTGAAATAAAGTAACAAGAAAGAAGGCACAGACGTTAAGACTTTTCTACCCATTTCAAATAAATGTATATATAAAAACACTTTGCATTTCAAATATTTCTTTTATAAACGAGAAACTGATGTGGAACGAGTGTACTTGGATGCAACAGACTAAGAAAGCGTCCGATATAACAGAGTAGTTTAAAGGGACTACAGTTGCAAAGAGACTGAAAAAAAATCCTTTCTAGAAAGTTGACACAGCAAAATAATAAAAAAAGTCTTATGGTAGAAATGCAAAACTGGCATAAAATATCTCACTAAAAAGAGAAAAGAACTAAGAACAGAAAAAAAGAGCCAGAGTCAGAGACACTCTCTGATGTTGCCATATTTGTGCTAAGAAGGAGTAAAGTCAAAATGGAAATGTGTAGGAGAACAGAAAGAAAGACAGACTAGGTGGGGGTGTAGTTCTCGTATCTAATGCAATAATAGTGATCCACATTCAAAGATAAAAATCAACTGTGATCCAATTTTGAGAACTCTGTGTGGATACAATAAGGTGAGATAGGATTCACTGTGAGCTGAACAGACATCAAACAGCCCCTGGAGATCCTTTCACCTTAACATGGGGCCCTCAGTGACAATTCATCTTCCTCTCATCCTATTACTCCACAGCCAGCATGAAACCACGAGTTGATAAATGATATTTTCACATCACATCCATCGGCTCTGTTTCTGTGTTTCCTCTGCCAGTACACAACCTCTAAGACCATGTCATTACTATTTTGATTATCTTCATCTTTGTTTATTGCAAAACAATCACTGGGTTTAGGTAAATAAAATAAACCAAAAACGCTGCAGACAAAACAGTACCTCTTCAAACTTGTTTGTTCAAAATAAATGTCAAAATGATCTACATGACATGGATGTTACGATGGCACTAGATGAAAAATATTTGTGATGCATGTGTGATATAACTTAAGTTATTTATTCACCCTTCTTTTTATATTAATGCATGTTATCTTAGCCATGTCTTCCAGCTGCCATTAACTAAATGATGTAAATATTTTCATAATAACTGATTTCATACAACCCACACTTAGTCAGATGAGTCACAGTTTGAACCACACTTATCTTAAAAAGTTTTTTTTTTAATCTCTTGAATCTCTCCCTTCTCTATTATGCCCATCCATGTGATTTCTGCACTTTAATATTAAATAAATATTAAAATTAATTGCACCTTCCTCGGTCTCTTGTTGGGACTGCTATCCCTCCAGCAGTTCTCAATGGCCACTAAACTTTATTCAACAAGGTGCATGAGCATACAGGAAAGGTAGTGGAGGGGCCGGTCAAGTTAAGAGATTTTATGGGGCAAGCCAGTGTCAGTAATGAAAATTAACCAATGGGCAGGTGTCAGTGCTTGTAGTGCCAGCCCTTCAAGCCGACCTGTAGACTGTTTAATTATGTCAACAAAGAGAAAAATAAATTATACTGATCCATTGGAAGATGCAAAGTATGCCTGATTACCAGTCCAGCCCTATCACTACATCACAACAAAGGTTGCTTGAAGTTAAAGATCACACAATAATACAGAGAAATCCACAACAACCAGATGAGACCCTGTGAGAAAGCACTTGGTGACAGGGGGAAGAAAAAACTCCCTTTTAACAGGAAGAAGAAGGAAAAAAATGAACATTTAACATATGTGAGTATGTGGATGATTATTTTAAGCCTCATCACATCTTAATTGTTTGATTTGCAATCAACTTCAGTGGTTCTGATAAAATTACAAAAACAAACAAACAAACCAACAAATACTCATTTTTTTCAGTCATCATCAGCAGCATCATTCTGATTGCAAACACAGCTTCCCTCTGACCTAATCTACATTCTTTAAAGATTTAGGACTTATGCTCGACACTCTGCACTTAGTTGCAAAACACCGCATTATATGACAGAGATAAAGTGTCTAGGCAGAAAATCATTGCATAAAACAAATGATTAAAAATATACATATAAAATGTAAATGGTTGAGAAAGGAATGTGGAACAGGCAATACAAAACTTCTCCTGAAGTCCACCACTGTTATAATTTTTGTAGAACCTTGTAAAAAGACCAGCAAATTTATTTTAGCTTTTATAGTGGGGTTATTTTTTGCAATATTGTTTTTGTTGGTGTTGAGGCAGACAAGTTTTATCTTGTACTAGGTGACGGGTACATGTACACACACACACACACACACACACACACACACACACACACACACACACACACACACACAGAGAGAGTTCAAAATCAGTAGAGACACACACGACAAACAACCTCCAGAACTCTTAAGTGAGGCATTTTTCAGAATGATTAAAGCAGGTGTTCGACAGTTGTAATTCCTTTGTCTGGTTTCAGAAAAGCACGCAGGATCAGATAAGATCAAGAGAAATGAATCAAGCCATTACTCAGCTGTTAGTCTCTTCTTTTAGATGCAGGATACAGGTGCAGAAAAATGTTAAAGAGTTTTTTTTTTTTATTGAACTAAACCCTTCTGTCTTTTCTCTTCACCCGTATGCCTCTTTGGCCTGTTCTCACTGTTTGTCACGGTGATTACCTTTTTCTCTAATTGCTTGTCCTTTACATTTATCTTTTACAAAGTGTCTCCCTTTCATCCTTTTACAAAAATGCGTCCTTCATTCATCATCTGTAAATTGATTATTCAAACAATATTATTGTAGATGTAATCCTTGTGGTTCACATATAAAGTCATCTGCTTCATTGTGTGATTTTAAGCTCAATTTGCCCGTCTGTGAGAGAGCCTCATTTATGGCACTGCACAGAACTCTTTGAGCGTGAGTGATGGCTATGCATTACTGTGACTAAGCTACTGCTGAGCACACTTCCGGGCCACAATTGTGCCTTCACAATAAACAGCGTCTCAGGATTGACGTTGCATCACAAACACAGAACAGGCTTAGTCATACTAACAGCTCAGGGAGGCTGTTTTGGAAAATATGCCTTACTTTGTAATTACAAAATGCTACAGCATGATTTCAGACTAAATCACTGCTTCTTCCTCAGTGTGGTGCAAAATCTCCACTCACAAATTATAGAAACACATGGACTATGAAATAGTGGCTGTACTCATAAAATGTGATTAAAAAAATGAAAGCATATTATGAGACGACTCAAATCCCACATTTTATATTCAACATTTTTTACACATGAGCCAGTGTCAAGAGAATCATATCAGGATATCGTCTGCAGTTCGCCTTTCTCACGTCCGCCACACACCGTGAGCCTCTCCATATCAGATACGGGCACACTCCTCGAAATACAGTTTGGTTGAGCAATGTGAGTGCTTGGTTACGGTCTGCAGTGCCCAGATAAAACTCCCAGAACAATTTACCTTTACTGTTTTTAACTCAGACACAATCAGACATAACACAGACTTTCTAGGGCACTGGCAAGTCTGTTTAATGTGAGATCATACTGAGTCACATGCAGCTTTGCAAGTTAATGTCAAGAAGCATTAAGAGCGGCATTACATGTGTGTGGTAGCTTAGACATGTAGAATGAGGTTCTATGCCCACAGGGCATGCTTTTTTCCTCAGTGTTATTATATTGTCTTTTTGTTACAATATAAAGCGCCTTGAGCTGACTTAGCGCTTTATAAACAAAATTGAATTGAAAATTGAAAAGTTTTTTTGCACAGTATCAGAGGATACAAATCTTCTGTAGCTGTCTTTGGTGAAAAAACACTAAAGTACACAGTGTTTTGTATTGTCAGTTTGAAAATAGGACAATTTTGGATATAGTTCAGCATGACAGCACTCATCAGTGTCACTTCTTTCTCCCTAACCAATCAAAACCAAGAAGAGGTGGGACCTACAATATCAATACTGTCCAGAGTGCCAGAAGAAGAAACTGATTCTAGCTGTCACTGACAAACTAGTAATTTACAATCTAACATCGAAGAAGACGGTTTTGTAACCTAGCAACAATAAGTGCTTCAGAGAAGCGTTCTAAAAATGGGGTCATTCGTGGATCTAGAGTTAAGAAAAAAGAAACAAACAAAAAACCCTTAAGCTATAATGCCAGGATCCAACCTTATACATACTCTAAATGTAAATGATGTTTAATGTAACCCCAAGATATTTTGATATCTTCTTTTCCACAATGATGTGGAAAAATGAGCAATGCCATCTCATTTGCTTTCTTGATTGGAGCACCGTGACTAAAGTTTCCTACACACTTTGAATATGACAAACATTGCCAGTGTTGGTACAAACATCCATGCCACAGTCGGCATGTTGTCACCATCAGAGTTATATGACTGCTTTAATCATGAATTGCAAATTATTTCATGAAAATACTGTAAACCATGGCTCAAATGTTTGCACTGCTGTTTTAAATCTTTGATTTCTTCTATAATCACACTTCGATTCGTTTAATATGAGAATTTAAAGAAGAGCAAAGGCCAAACAAAATTCAAAAAGGGACAAACATCCCCTTTTCTAAAGACATTTGTATTTCACAGAGTATTTTGACCGGCAATAAAATCTTTACGTGTGTGTGTCTTCTCACACAATAACATAGACACAGTGACATAGGGCAAAAACTACCACATATACACAGTGATCTATGAAAAATACAGTTCAGTGTTGTATGCCAAAACGGGATGATAGTTTCTTCTCATCGTTCTCTGAAGCACTGTCAACTTTATTTCTCTCTGAAGGTAAAAGAATAATGAGCAAAGAGAAGACACTATAAGCAATAACTTTATAATCAACTGGGGGATGAATCTACTCCTCTATTTGAAGAATATGAACAACAGTGACGATGTAGTAAATGAGCCATGATCTGCTTTCTGTGACTGTGCCCTCAGTGGGGGGGACTCTCTTGCAGCATCGCAGGGTGAGTGGAAACTAAGTGCCAAGGGAGAGAGTGTAAAGTGAGGGAGAGAAATGAGAGAGGAGTGTGTGGGAGTTTATCGAGCAGCTAGTGAAGCTCCCTCAAGCACAATCACCTAATTAGATTTCTATCTAGCAGTCCCCTTTCCTGACCCCCTTAAATCTCTTGCATCTCTGGAAAACTACAGGGGGAGACTTCCCAAAAGTACACCCCATCTACACTATAGGTGTCTGAAAGGTGAAGGTTGTGAGGCAGAGGAGGCTTTCTCATTCACAGTAGAAATCAGCCATTTCATGATGGCAGTGGGGAGGGTAATGAAAAAAATAAATAAATAAACATTGAACTACTTAAAATGTGTAGTGCTGGGTTCATCTCTGAAGCCTGGAATTCACTGCAAGCATCAGCGGTGCGTTTTCAAATGCATCCATTATTCTGAGTGGTGAAAAGCATTCTCCTGTTGCCCAGCGTAGAATTAAACTGACTCAATGCATTGTGCAAAACTTGAGTCACATTGCATGGCCAGACTAGACTGTCAAAAGATGCATGCGAAAAATAAAAAGTAATATTAACTGGCACCATAGAAAAATCGTGAACTGGTTCTTGTAGAAAACCGGTACCCAGCATCCAATTTTTTGAATTTGCTAGTCTGCTTGTTTATCCATCCGATTTCGGGTTGTGTGCCAGAGGAGGGAAATGGCATTGCAGTATATAGTGTGGATATGGACATAACTTTTATTTTTATTGCACAACACCGCGATGGTAAAGTGGAGGAATAAATTTTTCTTGGTGTAATTAACATACTGCATTACTTTTAGGGAAACGCATTCAGTGTAATGTGTGTAATAATTACTTTTTCTGAGTAGAGATCCGAACACTGATCACAACAAACATGCAACAACATTGTATCAATGTAATGTCTTTCGTATGCAGCTTAGCAATGGTGGTCATTGTCAAAGTGAATCAATGAGGAATCGAATCAGTAAGTGATATCAATAATAGAATCAGAATTACTAAATTCTTATCCATTCCCATTCCTTGTTCACAGTACTCAAATGGACTCCACAGTCACCAGATCTCAATCCAGTAGAGCACCTTAGATGGGAAATGTGCATCATGGATATTCGCTGACAAATCTACTGCAACTGTGTAATGCTATCATGTCAAAGTCTAAGGAATGTTTCCAGCATCTTGCTGAAAATTAAGGCAGTTCTGAAGGCACAAAGCCCGATCTGTTACTAGCAAGGTGTGCCCTAACATAGTGTTGTTAAAATATATTCACTTACCAGGTTTTGAGGTAAAAATCTGAATTGCCCTCAAAAGAAAAACTATAGTACTGACTGTCTGCCTTTTTTGAGTGTCTGATTTAAATGGTTTAACTCAATCATTATGACATTATGCTGACAAGTGTCCTCATGTGTTCCTGCAAATAAAAGCTAAGCTCTCCAGAAAAATTACAGAAATTAAGTATATTCATTTTATTCGTTTAGTTACAAAAAAAGCTAATTTAACATTTTAGATGCAGTGACAAATATCATTTGACATCCAGACTTTCTGCCTGAAGAAAAGAAAGTTGTACTGAATGCACAAAGACCTTGATGCTGTAAACACTGACAAGGTTAATTTGGGGAAAAAAAGGAAACTGTGAATATTCAGTCTGTCAAGTCTGCTGGTTCATCTGATTCAACATTCACATTTGAAAGACAAAAGGAAGAGGCATTTGGTAAGTAGAATAGATGATTCATTCAGTCTCCTACTCGTGAAGCACTGGCAAAACTATGAGTCTGTCTGTATTTTCCTGTGGTTTTTTTCCTCATCTCTGCTGGTTTACGCCTTGTTTTACCAATTCCTCCTTTATATCTGATGTGTGCTTGCATGTTTTTGTCTTAGTCCTTTATGCATATCCATAAGGTGAGTGAACAATGTGCTCATATGTGTGCTATGTGAGTGCAGGCTTAGCATTTAGCTATTTCAAACTCAGTCCTCGAGGGTTAGAGGTTGGCAATATTTTGGCCAAACCGAGGTGATCTGTCGCATTGACCCACTCAGCCAACTGTAAGACAGCATGGCAGAGCTGACAGGGCTCTGTTACCCCAGGCCACACTTAGTATTTGGCTTTCCAACCAGCCTTTTTTCTGCACACATTGCACTATATGATATCTGTCTCTTTGCATTTAATCAGATAAATACCACGAGGTGGGTGAGGGATGGCGCATGAACACAGTCATGTGCCATTTAGAGAGGTGCTGAACACTGGGGAAAATTGCCAAATCAGGACACGGACCAGGAATATCAAATGTTAAATGTAAATTAAATCCTGTAAAATCTTAATAAAATTAAGTTACGTATGTATTATTTTGTGTGATTCATGGCCCGAATGGCAATTGTAGTTAAAATGGATCACATCATAAGACCATTAAGACTCATTCATAATTTGGGTGTTGAATAGTGATCTTTACACTACTAAATTGGCTTTGTTTATTTGCTATGATAATTTAACCTTTATATTTTATAGATTTGCATGGTTCTGTTATGCAAGTCCGTTTAACTCAGATTTTGAAAGCCTGTGACAGTTAAAAACAGATTTACAATTTTTTTAATGTTTTCATTTGAATTCTGTAGACATTGTGCTTGCGCTGTAACTATGTAAAGACAATCTTTTGTCACATATTTTAGAGGGCAAACAGTACCCCTTTTTAAAACTTGCTTGCTGTGAACAATATTAAGTGTTGTTTTTCTCAGAGTTAGGGAATATATTACCTCAAAAAAAAATCTAATTTTTGTGTCTACATACAGTATGTGTGTCTCTGGTGAACAGCAGCAGTCTGAGAGAGTTTGGGGATGTAGGCAGAAAATTGCCGGCACTTCCTTCGTTAAATTTCTCTTAAGAGTCATTCTGAGACATGAACTCACTTTCAGTTAAATCCTAAATGCAAAGATGTGGGAACAAAATCATAATTGGAGGGTGTCATTAATCAACACTATAATTTAAAGAGAAAGGCAGTTTTTAAATCTCTAAATGACATCAGGATCTTTTACTATAGGAAATTCATTGAATTTCGCAGTGTTTAACAAATAGTCACTGAGGGCTCATCAGTGTCTTGCATTGTTTGCATTTTATTGTATTATGTTTCCTCTGTCTACACTCATTGTGATTGTGGACTTTAATTCCTTATTTTGTCTTTTAGATGCATTCATATTTGAATAAACAATAAAACAGTGAAGGACACCTTAACAGCGCCACTGAATTTATGTCAAACTAAGTGCAATGTGTTTTGAAGTAACATTACGTGCTTATTTCTTTCTTACATCTTATTGTACATTACTGATAGCAGTGTGCCAACTTTTCCTCGTCAGGCAACATTTTCCCTTTGTTGTTTCATTTTCTATCGAAGTCGTTTTTAAAAATGTACACTCCACTAAAAAAGACTCTACACAACTATATTTACTGTGGAGATGTACCTGGAACTGATCCTCTGGAAATGGATTAAGGATGCATTTCTTTTTGGCAAGGTTGTGCACATGTGTTCTACATGATAGAACCGTAAATCCAACCTGTATTTTGTATGGGGTTGTTTTCCCTGTATTTCTCTTTAATTCAGGCTTATGGAAAGTTTTTTTTTCTCTCCTTTAATCTCTGAACATCAACCTGCATAAGAAGGATGCAAAGGAAGGCTCTGTAAATAAAAGGTGAGAAGCTATTTAACAATTTTTGTGTCACGGCCCTGGTGTGAACTGTCTCCAAGCAAAAGCTGCTTTGCCACTTTCACCCATTTTTTATTCCCTTCAAGCACACCGCACCGAACCCCACCACACACACACACACACACACACACACACACACACACACACACACACACACACACACACACACACACACACACACACACACACACACACAAATATGTTGTATTGCCAACTCTTAAATAGGATCAAACCCAACCGCAGTTAAAAGGCTTAGGTAAATCTGATTTTCTCTGTGGTTCCACCAAAAGCTAGACCTGAGCCAAGGAGCTGACACTCTGTGAACGAGACTGGGTGATAACCGAGCACACAACAGGAGACAATGAAATGCTCTTCATTAGCGCAGTAAACCGGGGGTTGATCTGACACATTAAGAGTGTGACAGTGCAGCCTGTGTACAGCATGTGTGTGGGTGTGTGTATGCATGCCTTTTCTTAGCATGTGTCTGTGCAGGGACAGGCAACCATAGTGGTATAATTCAAGGTAAACAGAGCAAATACAGGGAGTGCAGAATTATTAGGCAAGTTGTATTTTTGAGGAATAATTGTATTATTGAACAACAACCATGTTCTCAATGAACCCAAAAAACTCATTGATATCAAAGCTGAATGTTTTTGGAAGTAGTTTTTAGTTTGTTTTTAGTTTTAGCTATTTTAGGGGGATATCTGTGTGTGCAGGTGACTATTACTGTGCATAATTATTAGGCAACTTAACAAAAAACAAATACCGTATTTCCCGGACTACAAAGCGCACCTGTATATTAGCCGCACAAGCTAAAATCAGGGGAAAATCCTGTTTTGTACATACATTAGCCGCACCTGACCAAAAGCCGCAGGTGTTTCAATGTTGACTTATCATATGTAAGAGAATATGCACAAAGGGAATTGTCAGGAAAGAGATGGCTGTTTGGAGACATCACTTTTATTAATATTTTGAAAAACAAGTTATGGGTACATATTTGCATAACTTTTTAGGTATATGTACAAGTAGCGGTAATTACAAGTATGAAACATGTACTGTGCTTCATAAATGAGTAACAAATGTAGTACATAACAATAACCTACAGCACACCAGAAAAATAGATTCGGACTACCTTTTAGGCTCAGGTGCAGTGACACGGCTTTAACAAGAAGAAAAGTCAGTCATTCCCACCATCTTCCCCAGTGTCGGATATGAACAGGTTCAGGATGGCTTCGTCATCCACTCTCAGCTCCTTTCCTTCGTTGTCACTTTCAAAACCAAAGAAATCCTCGTTGTCAGTGTCAGAGTCGAACACCCTCAGAAGGGCCGTGGCGGTGTCCTCCTCTCCATCATGCAGCAGTCCAGCCCTTTGAAATCCGTTGGTGATCATGGATGTTTTCACACTTTTCCACGCTGTCAGAATCCACCGGTGGAGTTGAGCATAACTTGCTTTTCGCAAGTTTATGGCCGCTTGTCATCCACGCCTCCCGCTGAACGTGTAGCGCTACTTTGAAGTTTGTTTTTCGGGCTACTTGTACGGCACTATGTTGCCTGGCGGATGGACATGTGACCAACATACTACTCTTGAACCCCGATGTGTGTCCGATCACATGCCCTTCCGCCAGGCAACGTAGTGCCGTACAATAGCGGAACAAATAAAACAAATCGTCTTACGATATGACAAAAATCATGGACAATCCATAGAAAAGCCGCACCTGACTAAAAGCCGCAGGGTTCAAAGCTTGTGCAAAAAGTAGCGGCTTATAGTCCGACAATTACGGTATATACCCATTTCAATTATTTATTTTTACCAGTGAAACCAATATAACATCTCCACATTCACAAATATACATTTCTGACATTCAAAAACAAAACAAAAACAAATCAGCGACCAATATAGCCACCTTTCTTTGCAAGGACACTCAAAAGCCTGCCATCCATGGATTCTGTCAGTGTTTTGATCTGTTCACCATCAACATTGCGTGCAGCAGCAACCACAGCCTCCCAGACACTGTTCAGAGAGGTGTACTGTTTTCACTCCTTGTAAATCTCACATTTGATGATGGACCACAGGTTCTCAATGGGGTTCAGATCAGGTGAACAAGGTGGCCATGTCATTAGTTTTACTTCTTTTATACCCTTTCTTTCCAGCCACGCTGTGAAGTACTTGGACGCGTGTGATGGAGCATTGTCCTGCATGAAAATCATGTTTTCCTTGAAGGATGCAGACTTCTTCCTGTACCACTGCTTGAAGAAGGTGTCTTCCAGAAACTGGCAGTAGGACTGGGAGTTGAGCTTGACTCCATCCTCAACCCGAAAAGGCCCCACAAGCTCATCTTGACGATACCAGCCCAAACCAGTACTCCACCTCCACCTTGCTGGTGTCTGAGTCGGACTGGAGCTCTCTGCCCTTTACCAATCCAGCCACGGGCCCATCCATCTGGCCCATCAAGACTCACTCTCATTTCATCAGCCCATAAAACCTTAGAAAAATCAGTCTTGAGATATTTCTTGGCCCAATCTTGACGTTTCAGCTTGTGTGTCTTGTTCAGTGGTGGTCGTCTTTCAGCCTTTCTTACCTTGGCCATGTCTCTGAGTATTGCACACCTTGTGCTCTTGGGCACTCCAGTGATGTTGCAGCTCTGAAATATGGCCAAACTGGTGGCAAGTGGCATCTTGGCAGCTGCACGCTTGACTTTTCTCAGTTCATGGGCAGTTATTTTGCGCCTTGGTTTTTCCACACGCTTCTTGCGACCCTGTTGACTATTTTGAATGAAACGCTTGATTGTTCGATGATCACGCTTCAGAAGCTTTGCAATTTTGAGACTGCTGCATCCCTCTGCAAGATATCTCACTATTTTTGACTTTTCTGAGCCTGTCAAGTCCTTCTTTTGACCCATTTTGCCAAAGGAAAGGAAGTTGCCTAATAATTATGCACACCTGATATAGGGTGTTGATGTCATTAGACCACACCCCTTCTCATTGCAGAGATGCACATCACCTAATATGCTTAATTGGTAGTAGGCTTTCGAGCCTATACAGCTTGGAGTAAGACAACATGCATGACGAGGATGATGTGGACAAAATACTCATTTGCCTAATAATTCTGCACTCCCTGTACTGTACATTTAATTGATAATAGGATTGATTGATGGCACAGTGTATGCCTAAATGATTTAGGTATTAAATAAATTACTTTAATTATGAATACTCAAGACCTGCTATCAATCACTCGATATAAAGTTTGCCACGCATGTGGGTTTAGCTGATTTGAAAAGACAACTTGAAACTGATAGAAAACTCCTCTGTGAAAAGTTTCAAATCTTGAGCCAAACTATTTGATGTCGATTTAGTTTCACGACAACAGGTGTTATGTTGGCTCTAATGAATTCTCCCTGTGAAGTGATGCTTTAAAAAACACAAACAAACAGTGTAGACACTGAACAAAACAACAGTAACCTGATCTAACCTCAGATTACCACTAAAAGATTCCAGATGAAGTGGATGAAGTGCACATTATCTGAATCTAGACGTTTATACATTAGGCAAAAGATGACACCACGACTGTGTTTGACATCTCTGTCTTCCATGATAAAGTAATAAATGTTTAATTACTTCTCTTTCTGAAAGCTGCTGGCCTGTCGAAGTTTCTAAATTGATTAACAACATTCTCGGGAGCTGGAACAAAATTGAATTGCATTTTACACATCTGTCAAGTCATGCTTATACCTCTAGGCTCCTCTTTTGGCAGCTTATTTTGCTGAATAAATAAGTGCATCTTGGGAAGCAGCAGACATCAAAGTATTTCAAGCACATTAGGCAACAACACTTTGCTTCAGTAGAACCCTACAATTTGGATTCTGTTTATTTATTTATTTTTTTGTCACAATTACAGCAACTGTTGCTTTGGGGTTCTAGGGTTTAGTTGTGTTCCCTCTGTTTGGTGTCTTCCCTGCTTGTGTATCCCCTTAGTGTAGTAGGTCTCCGTGTTTAGTCCGCGTCTCTGAGTCTGTGTTAAGTTTGTGTATTGTGTCATTAGTAGAGATGGCACGATACCACTTTTTTATGTCCGATACCGATATCATAAATTTGGATATCCGCCGATACCGATATGAATCCGAATATGAATATGAATAGTGTGTTTTTTAATCAATAAAACTGTTTTTTTTAATATCTTGCTGCTTTTTGTATAAGTTCATACTCAAGTTAAAAAAAACCCCAAATAAACCCACTAAAGCTATTCTGTTATACCTGTATGCAAAAAATGCACTGCACCCAAAATATTTCATAGTTCAGCAATACTGATCAATCTAATAAACTTAAACCTACTCCATCCTCCCTATTCTGGTATTTTAAAGAGTAAGCAACCTAACTACTAGGGCTCTAAAACTCCCAGCAAAAAAAAAACAAAAACGAAAAAATAAGGAACCACCCCTCACCCTCCTCATGATGCTTAATCGACGTAATCAACTTTAATTTGATGCAGTGTGAAAAAAAATGCCCAGAAATAAATTATTTTTCAAGAATAATTAAATAGATTCAACATCTTTCTTCAACAGAACTGCAGACTGCACAGATGGTACCTTCCCAAAGGAAAAAGTACTATAGCTTGCTAGAGTATATTAGACTTAATTGTCACGGTCCTAGGTCTCCTGACCCAGCGTTTTTAGTTCTTTGTGATGTTTGTATTATTGTACTTGTGTGAGTTATTCTATGGTTTCTAGTTTCGATCCCTTGCCCTTCATGTTTCTCTGTGTCCCCTCTGTTCTGTGTAAGTCTGTGTCTGCATGTTTGAGTTCCCCTCTGTGTCTTTCGGTTCTTAGAGTCCTCTGCCTTATGGTTTATGTCTCTGTGTTTCTTAGTTGCTGTCTCCACTGTGTCAAGTTCGTGTCTCTGTGTGATCCTTCCTGTTTTACTTTGAAGGTCCGTGTCTTATGTGAATGTGTCCTACTTTGCTTGTCGCGTCGTCCCTCATGCTGTGTGGATCTCCCTGTGTCTCTCTGTGGGTTTAGTTTGTGAGTTTCCAGTTTAGTTTGCTTTGTATGACTTTCTCCTGCCAGCGAATAAAGCTGAGTTCTTTGTGTTTAAACTTCGTGCCTGCCTTTTGGGTCCAACTCCTGCCTGCCGCACAGCGATTCATGACATTAATAGTTACTATATACAGTAATGGACTTCTATTCATTTTACATCAGATTAAAACTTTGGGTGTAAGATTCAGATAATTATTTAATAAAAGCTAGACATTTTAAATGAGAATAAGAAAGAAAAGTATGTCTTTGTGCCCCCTTTTCCCTGTTCATGCCCTATCGGCCCCCCTGGCTAAACTTTGCTAGATCCGCCCCTGCACAGTTACCAGCTGTCAGCTAAGTAGTAAAGGATCCTGGTCTAGAAAGTAATATTAAATAAATTCTAACAACAGATTATCAAGCTTAAACGTGCTCAGCCGCTGGTTTCCTCTTTCTGGTACAATGTGGGAGATAAACAAACAAGAGAGACGGACTCGCGACAGAAAAGCCGATCAGCTGATCACTGATCAGTTTCATAATTGAAGTAGCAGCAGGAGAGGGAGGGGGAGAGAAGAGGCAGTCGCTCCATATATAGGTTGTTAAGCTTAACACGGGAATGCTTTACAAACATTCAGAGATGAACTTACACACTTGCTTTACTTCTCTCCTCTCTGGGATCACTTCCTCAGAGATGAAATGCCAGATTGGTAGCAAGGCTACAAATACACACAGCCGCTCTATCACATGAGCACACTGCTCCGACGTGCTACGGTTAGGAGGAGAGTTACAACGTGTCGAAAGTTCTGTGAGGTGCTTTTTTGATATTTAATGGATCAGATTACATTTTTTATTTTTCTCCGATATCCGATCCAGTAATTTACGTCAGTATCGGACCGATACGATACGTAATATTGGATCAGTCCATCTCTAGTCATTACGTGTATGTTTTATTGTGAAGGTCTGCGTCTTATGTGAGTGTTTTCAGTTTGCCTCCCTGCTCTCGTCATGTTAATCACTCCCAGCTGTGTCCCCCACCTGTGTGTAATCTCCCTGTGTTTCTCTGAGTGTATTTAAGTCGTTTCTTCTGTCTTAGTAGTCACTGGTTCGTCTGTGTTGTTCTCCTCCATCTTCCTGCGTATCTCCCTCCGTTGTCTCTCCGTGTCTCCCTACATCTCTGCGTTTGGTTTTAGGTTTGTTTTGTTAGTTGTTCCAGTTTAAGTTTATTCTTGCCTCGCCGTTTCTGTTTGTTTTTCATCCTTCTTACTAAATAAAGTTCACTCTCATCACAAGCTGCATCTTCGGTCCTAATCTACAACTCCACACGTCTGCCACGTCGGACGTAACATAAGTAATTTAATGACACTTTGCAAAGCCATCCAGCAGCTGAATTGGACACGTTAACAGGTTGGTTGTGGACCAACTGTCTGTGTCTCCTTGACACTTCTGATCTAAAATGTGAAATGTCTGCACCCAACTTAATAATAAAAAACAATAACAAATAAACAAATTAAAAAAGCACTCATCTGTGAAAAAATACTTTAAATTTGAACTCGTATCATAAAACATCCAAAAACAAAATTGGTTTTTAGACCACTTGCTCTATGTTTTAATATGTAGGGACTCACAGTGTCTACAGGAAACCATTTTTATATTATCCATGGAAATTACAAAGGTCAAATTGTTTCCTGCATGTCTCCCATTGGTTACCCTTGAGCATGAATGTGAGGCTGAAAATGCTTTAAACAATTAATTTCAATCCTTACAGCCTACTCAACTTCCCATAACAAAATTTAAAGAGACTCTGTAGAGAAAATACAAAAAATGAAAACGGAAGAAAAGGAACAGATGTTCCTGCCATTTGCCAACCTCACAGGATGATAGTAAAAATAAATAAATAAAATGAAATAAGAGATGGATGGATAGACAGCACAGTCTTGTGCATGTACTTTTAGTTTGTAATTACAATGTGAAATATTTCACTGCCTTTCTCTCTAATGAGAACATTAAAAAACCTTTTCTTTTACAATGCTGGGAGCCAGCAAAGATCTTTTTAGCTGGAAGACTAATCATCTCTATGTGATTAGGAGCTGAAGGTTAATGTGGGCTCTCACAGATGGGAGACAGAGTGAGGTGGGAGTGAGGGAGATCAGACCAGACAACGTTCTAGAAAGGCACAGACTGGTGGTACTGCAGAGGCACAGGGGGGCTATAAGTGGTTAAGAGTCTGTGGATCAAGGGGAGGAGAGGCCTGAGCCTCATTACACATGTAAATGCAGCTTCCAGCATGGAGGCCCCACTTTAGAGCCTTGCTGTTTTAATTATTCCTTTGCTCTGCACACGATAATTGGCTCTAACTCAGCTCAGGGCCTGTTGGCTATGTAAGGTGAATATAACACCCTAATGACTTGGTCCATTTTTAATGGTGATCAGTGGAAAGACCTGGCCTTCTATTGGATTGGAAATAGCCACATCAGTGCCTTTGTCTTGATTTCCGCACAGACTCCCACTGTTTGATTGTTGGGTATTAATGTTTTATCGCAGGGCTTATATGTTTTCCATTTAGAAAATTAATTAATGAATGAATGGTTGAACTGACTGAAATTCTTTGAATTAAATTTTATTTAAACGATGCACTATTTGCCGTTTTAGCCCTGATTGGATTATAAGATGCTATTAAATCAAATATCAGAAACCACTTTCTTTCCCACAATGAAACAACTTTCAACAGACAGATCACGTCTTAATTAAAAAAGAAAAAAAGAAACACCTGAAAAAGGCATAAGTGAAGCATATCAGAATTAGGGGCAAACATTAAAGGTAGAATTAAAATTCTATCAAGGTTTTGTCATGAAGGAAAGACGTCTCTCTCATGAAGAGCCTGTTAAGTGACATTTTAAAGAAAAGACTTCTTGACAGGCAGAACAATATGACTGAATCAATCCAATCAAATACATTTCTGGGATAGATATCCAGTATCAAAATCTGTAATTATTTTATAATAATGTTTTAATTTATAGCAAATAAATAACTAAATAAATACTTTGGAAAGCAATTAACTTTCTGACACAGGACTCGTGGGGGAATTTGTGCCTTTGCCCTAGAGCTGAGTCTAAAGTTGCCTTTGGTGTTAAGTGTCAAACAGATCATAGCGTGGAGCTGTGCAAAAATATGGAAATAATCAGGAATTACAAGACAATAAATAGAATAAATAGGCTGGTTTGTAATCTAGGTACAAAAACATTTTAATGCACACACACACACACACACACACACACACACACACACACACACACACACACACACACACACACACACACACACACACACACACACACACAGAGAGAGCAGGAATGCATCTCACATAGACTTTGAGATGCATTCCTGCTAAGACCACGAGGGCTGTTCCACTTTCAAGTGCACGAGGGCAGTTTTTTTAAAACAATTTAATCACACTTTTGATAAGTCCAGTTTCTTCAGACTTTACCTCAGAGACTTACTCCCTGTTCTTCATATTGCCCACTGCACCACAGGGCTATCAGTAGAAAAGTGAAAGGAATAATACTAAGCAAAAACAATACTAAACAAAAAAATACAGAAGTCTCTACCAAACGATACATTACATGGAATCAGAGGAATGCAAAAACCTTGTTCATTTATCAAACATTTGTTTGAATATTTGTGTAATGTTTCCATTTTGGTGACCATATTTCATTCTAACTGCCGCTTCCAAAGACACTGTATACTCTTCATACATAATATTCAATATTGTGAATCATTACAATATATCCAAAATGGATGTTTCACATCCATGATCCTTTATGCTGCATGTGTCCCCTGACATCATTTATGATGTAAACTAACCAAAATATGAAATAGAAAAAGCTTCTAA
Organism: Rhamphochromis longiceps; assembly: GCF_057381845.1. Lineage (NCBI taxonomy): Eukaryota > Metazoa > Chordata > Actinopteri > Cichliformes > Cichlidae > Rhamphochromis > Rhamphochromis longiceps. Next base: position 36,330,024 of record NC_140561.1, read on the forward strand.
TTTACAAATATGCCAGGAAGCAAGCTGATATTTGTAACTAAGTAATTTAGTCTAAATCAAACAAAACCACAGAATTAAATATGCTGGTATCATAATCAAATCTTCATAGATTTTGAGCCAAACACTTCTTCTGCCTAAAAATACTTTGTCTTTGGTTACTTAGTGGAGTGAATGAGGACTAATAACTAAACACAACCCCCTCTAAAAGTAAAATTAATTAAAAACAGAAATCTCGTGTATTTTTGGGTGTAACAACGGACCTAATTTCTCATTCAGTATTGTGGTCATTCATGTCAAAAATGACTGTCAAAAGTGCCTTAAGTAGGTTGTGTGCTGTTTTGCAGTAATATTGATGTTTCAGATTAAAGAAACACAGATAATATTACATTGTGGCAATTTTGTTTCTATTCGGATGTTAATAAAATATGTGTGTGCTGTGGCACAGTGTTTTGGTACAGAGTTTTCAAAGGTCCTCACCTTTAACTTGTTATAGTGAAATCTACTTGACTGGCACTCTTTAGCTTCTTGCTCAACAAAGAGCAATAGTATTTTTTAAAGGATTTTTTTTACATCAAAAATACAAAGATTACATTTCTGAGATCACAGTCTAAATGAAATTATTTGAGTCTGTGTTTTATGAAGAAAACATACCTGACCTGGCTTGGCATCTTCACATATTGAGGCTTCATATGGTGTGGCCAGTTCAGGTGGATTGTCATTCACATCAAGTATCCGAATGCTCACTGATGTTTGGGATGCCATTGTGTGGTTATCTACAAAAGAATGATACAGAAAATAAAAGTTGTGTAAAGAGCTGTGGCAGAAATGTGCATTTGCATTTGCATAATATTATCTCACTATAACTATAGTGTTTGGGGGAAGCCGACAACTGGCAGTGAAACAACAGGTTCTTAGACTGCTCCGACTGTATGTGTCTTTTTTTCCACAGGCATTTTTCTTTTCTTTATTTACCACATGAAAGAGATGAGGTAAAGTTTTAGTTTAACCAGAATATTCATAACGGCCCGGGTTGCACACATGTAACTGAAACCTAAAATTCAGGCTTATGTGTAACTACAGGGAATTTGTGTTGTGCCAATATGCTACTAAACACATAGCAGTGTGTAGTATTTGGTGCTCCCTTCTGGATATTGACAGAGGACTGCAGCTGCTGCTAAAAATCCTGCCAATGTGCTGATTTTTCTATAAGAGAGTGGTGTTGATTTCCAAGAATCCATAGACAAAACACTTAATGCACCCTTGTTAGCCTTTAGCAGACAAGACAAAGACACATCTCCCAGTAGGAACCAGAAAGTAGTTTAGTAGCTATGTGCTGAAGGGTTTTGTTAACTTAAAATACATCCACTGCCTGAAAAAACACTTTTGTATGCCAGTGAGTGACATAAAAATGGCACCAAAGATGCTAGTTTTGTAGTTTCTCCTAGTTTCTCTAGGTACTCACTATCTGATAATGAAGTGAAAAGAGACACACCTCAGCAAATGAGAACTACATGCTTGTGACAAAATTGCAAATGTAGTACTATCATTTTCTTTCTTAAGCCAGTGTCAGCTAGATGCATCCAGATATATAACACCACAACACACTCTCAAGACATTTTTCTTAATGGGCAAAAATATAAATGTGGGAGTTGAGAAGATTATATAATTAGTACAATCAAAACCCACTTCAAATTAGCTTGACTTCTCCTTGAATCTTAATTCCCATTCTTAATCATATGATAATGTCTGATGGAGTTTCCATTTTCTCATAAAACACTGTTTGCAGTACAGAAGGGAGCCTTAGGCCTCCCGTGTGCATGTGTGTGTGTGTGTGTGTATGAGAGCTTAAGTTAGTGGAAAAAAGAAAGAAAATGAAAAGAAGAATGGTGTGTGTGTGTGTGTGTGTGTGTGTGTGTGTGTGTGTGTGTGTGTGTGTGCGCGTGTTGGGAGAATGGGTGGGGCGGGGGGTGCCCGGTTGCTGCAAGTGTTAGTCAGGATATGGTAGGTTAATTGTAGTGCACACTTGATGAATAAATCAGTATACACAGCTGTCACCACCTAGTTTATGCATCTGAGTGGCACCCTACAGAAAATGTAACAACATGCAGCTACTGACAATTACCCAGTGGTTGAATATACACATAAATCAGTTCCAAGTGTTCCACTGAATGAATTTAAATTGTTGTAATTATGTAAATCTGGAAGATAGTTAAGCACAATAGTGCGTAACAACCAAATTAACACAGTCAAGTGATCAAGATGAGAGCTATTTAATCTAATATTAGTGCTACTAACTATTTCTATACAGAAGTTAAACTCTGTGGGGTTTTTTTTGCTGCTCTTAATTTACTAAATCTAATTAATGTTGCACTTTCTATTAAAAAAACGGTAGTTTTAGTGCAACAAATGATAAATATTTTTGAAAACCAAAATGGACCTGGAAACTGGACTGTAGTCCTTGAAAAGATGCCTACCTTCCTTAACATCCACGGTTTTATAGACTGTCATTATCTTCTCTTTTTTTAGGATGTGGTTTCATTGCAAGACATTAAGTCCTCAACACTGGCATGTCTGTAAATGTGTGTGCTTAAAATAAAAACTCTCCACCACTCTGTGGGAATTGGTTGTCCCACCACAACTTCACACTTGTTTTTTTTTTTTGTTTTTTTTTGCCTCAAGGTTATTATAGGGATAAACTGACACTTGAGGTTAAACTATGGGTAAACTTAAAGCTGTGTTTTTTTCTTCATGTGTGTGAGCAACCACATGATGGAAAATTCCAGAGCTTACAAACACAATTATTGGGCCACACTCCAAGTAAAAGAAAAATGACAAGACAGATTTACTAAAGACAGCAAAGCAAACTAATGGTCATCAGACTATAGCAGATAAATTCTCCAGCTCTCTCTCACCACATAGTTCTGTCTAACAGTTGCACAGCAGCTAATGAGAATGCTGGTCTCAACTAATAGCATAATCCTCACATCAATGCAGGGTTTTAATTGACTGCTTTTTGCCAGAGCAGCAAGAGCATAAATGCAAAAAGAGCTCCACCAGTCCTTTTTCCTCTTCTAATTTCATCTTCACATTATTCTGTTGTCCCCGCTGTGCCAGAATGAAAACCAGCAATCACCAGATGTTACACATTTTACATTTCAATTCCCAGAACTGAAAAGAGATGAAATAATGTGAGAAAGCGCCTACCACCACAGACTCTCTTCATCGGGACAAAAAAATAAATAAAAAATAAAAAAACAAAAAAAGCGTATTCAGTGAGACAGGTTCATTCATGTGGACCAAGTGGTGCTGTTCTAAATCTGTCTACAGCTAGTGTAGAAGAATAAAAAAGGATCTCAACAGATTATTGGCATGCTCTGCATCTGTGCTGCACATACCAGCTGTCGAGAATCTTACAGAAAGACTGTCTCTAAGGTGCTGAATTATACTGACATAACTTCAGGGAAGACAGATACAGTATGTGAGTGCTTGCTTGTCTCCTCACACATGTGGATGGCTGCATGTGTGTAGGTGTGTGTCAGGACTGTTACAATGCTCGGGACCAAATGGTTTATTGTCTATGCTGGAGGAGACAGTTTGGTTTAAAATGTCACTTTTGTCAGGAGAGATAAATAAGGATACAAATGTACTCGGGAGCGTGTGCTTTTCGTCTCATTTCTGAGCCGGAGGCCTGTCCATACTGCCTGCAAAGATTTGCAGTATTACAGTTTTTTTCTTTTCTCTTGTTGCATAGCTCCAATTTTACACTGACAACCCAGGCTATCAGAAATCTCTTCAGTATATCTTTTTTTTTTTTTTTTTTTTTTTTGGCCTGTCCCGTTTGGCTCTTTTGCCATCAGAATTGTTGTCTAAAGGCAAAGAAAGATGCCCAACGGATTTACTTTACCAAATTGACCATCCCAGCCTTGCCGTAATGGTCCATTTGATTCACCTTTTATTGTTTATTTTATTTTCACTTACTGAATATGGGACAGACTTGACTGGGGGAAAGAAGGGGAGAAAGAAAGAGGGAAAGAGAAACAGCTGAGAAGAGGGACGGGGGAGAAGGGCAAAAACCAAAAACCAACAGAATGAGCAGAAAAAGAAAAAAAAGAAGAAAAAAAAGAAAAAAAATGCATATATCAATCACCTGGGTAATAGAGTAATAGAATAAACAACATCACAATGATATATGGGAATATGACAGTAAATACTAAATATTAAACATTATTGTGCAGCACATAAGATCAACAGAACACAGTGTGCTTTGAGGTAGGAGCCAAAAAGGGTGTAGTTTGTGGGTGTGATCACCCGTGTGTACACCTGTGAGCATGGACGCGTTTGTTTTCTGTTTTTTAAAAGGTTCCTTCATGTAATGATCTGCTAGAGGGTGTGGGGGAGCCACAGCCCCGTCCTCCAGGGCATGAAGCAGGTATGGAGGAGATCAAAACTCCAGACATCCAGAGGCCCCCAGAACACAAGAGACCAAGGAAGACCAACAGAGGGGCAGCTGCGCCACTGTCCCAGAAAGAGCTGAGGAGAGTCCCAGATGAGGGCTCACTCAGCAGCCGCGGAGCAGAAGCCAGGGGGAGTTGCAGTGACGCGCCCGTGAGCTCCGCCGGCAGCCAGCCGTGCCTGAGTGACCGAGCCCCAGGCCGAGAGGCCGGGGGCACCCCACCTCCGAAGTGGCCCGAGCAAGCCCCAGGCTCCAGGCCCCGATAAGCGGCCGCCAAGGAGTGAGCCGGTGTGTACCTGGACGCCCATCCCCGGACACAAAGAACCACCAACGCACCGATGTCTGAGGGAGTCCGCCACTGGCAGGGGAAGTGGTGGTAGGTGGAGATAGGCCTCCATACCTTGGAGGGCCTAAGATGTCCCCAGAGAGGTGGCACCTGACACCCAACCTGACATATAGACACAGAAATACAGGCACACACAGATACAAACATCCATTCCCACCCTCATGCTCTCATATACACTTACTCCACACTCAACCAACGTGGAGACAGACATAAAGAGACGCTGTACACACGATCACACTCCCCAAGCGTACTCTAAGCCCCGGGTCTAGGTACCCTTGCCCCTGGAGGGGGGGAACTGCACCCAGACCCAGGTGGTGTTACCCTTTTCCCTGCGGTGGGGGGAGGCAGACCGCCCCGACTCCGCAGCAGCAGGGAGGCCCCACACTCCAGACCGCAGTCGGACGGCCAACTCCTCCTCCTAGCCCCCCCCGCTCCAGCAGGTCGCAGAGAATGGGGGTGAGAGAAGACTCCAAACCTCCCTCCACCATTGTAGTGTTGATGCATGTGTGTTCTAAGGTGCATTTAAAACCCAGGAGGGCATGGAGCTACCTGCCAGAGAGCAGCAGGTAAGCGCATGGTCCCTCCTGCTGGCCCTCAATGTCTACGTGTATTTAACATTGAGAGGTGGGCAACGACGCCAGGGGTGGGGTGTACACCCTGATGGTACTTTGGATTCCGTGTATCGTGCCCACCCCCAAGATCCTATATGTATGTGTAATGAGAGTGTGAGTAATGTGAATGTCTAAGTTGTGGGATAAAATTGAGGCAGAGGCAGCCAGAAGGGGACAGGGGGGGGGGGGAGGGGTGGCCTCCTCTGCACCCTGGTGACATACCCCTACTCCAAGGTCCTGCATGTGTGGGTGGTTGTGGTGGAGCGGGAAGAGGGAGGCAGCTGGAGATGGGGAGGGAAGGAAGGGAGGGGCAAGTGACCCCTCCCCGGGGCCAGCTCCCCCGCTGACCCCAGTAGGCACCCCCATACTCCGCGACCCGCCAGGGAAAGGGGGCCCAGGCCCATCCAGACCGGGGCCCAGTGCAGCAGCGGCCCCCGGCCCCACAGAGCCCGGGACAGTCCACCCAACCCCACCACAGAGAAAACTGCACCCACCCCACCATCCACTCTTCTTCCAGACTACATAAGACAATAAACACCCAGGCTGAGATCTTCCTCCACCTCTCCTGTATCTCCCCCTCCTGTAGAGAGAGCCCCTGAGGAGAGGAAAGCTCCTGCAAGATGTGACAATCTTCCCCACCAGTTGAAGAGCCCCCCAGGTGGCTCGATGCACCGGCGGCACCCTGCTCCAGGGCTGGGCCCCCATGCACCCACCCGCCCACAACCCCGGCAACACACCAACCAGGACCCAAGCCCCCGAGGCCCGGTCCGGGTCCCAGCCCAGAGACGGAGCGCCCCCAGAACCTCACGCCCATCCCGGACCCACCCAGGGGCAGCCAGGCTACCAGGTCAGTAACCCACGTCCGTCAGCACAGACCCCCGTCAGCACAGACCCTCTTCAGTATATCTTGATTTTGTGTGACTGAGAATTGCTAGTTATGAACAATCGCTTTTAAGCACAAAAATTGAATGGGTCCTGAACATTGTCAATTACTTAAAACTTGTTACATTTTATCGGGGATGCTTATTAACCTTTTAGATCTTTTCAAGTAGAACATTTTAAGAAGTCTCAAAGATGTGCTGGTTTTATATGCTTCTCCATTATTGTCCCGAAAGAACTGAAGAGGGTAAAAAATACAGGGAAAGTCTGTGGGAAAAAGTTTTTTGTCTTGATCTGTAAACACTTTCCCGTTGAGCTTATGGGCTCCTGTCTATCTTTTAATAGAAGATTACCTGTTATATTAAAGTCCACGCTCATTGGCTAATGACACGTCAAATCACAAGTCACTAGCCAATGAGTTTTTGAATTCACAGTCAGACCTGCTTCCTCATCATGCCCATTTTTTGCAACCATGATAACAATGGCACAACAGTTCTTCTCAAGGTTTCAAAGCAGGACATTAGAAACCAGTGGATGACATCACAGTAGCTAAGTCCATCTTCCATGAGGTGGTGAGCTGTACCAAGCTTAGCACAATCCAAAACATCAGAACATGCTTATTCGTGAATATTTAAAGCATCCTATTTACAGTTATTTTCCTTATGGAATACTGTTGCAGTGTAATAATGTGATTACATTTATTGTCAGTGCTGAAAGGTGTGAACACTTTACATAGAAAGTTGACAATCCTTTCATACTTTGCTCTTTAGATTCATCTTACCTTCGCATTTTCTAACTTTGACTAAAAAGAGATACTGATCTCTCTTCAGCATCTTCCAACAAACGTGTGATTCATTTGGATTTGCAGAGAATAATGTTCTAACACCATAAAAAAATCAAAGAGTGTGTGTTTTGTTTGCCAGACAGCAAGTGAGAAAAGTTATGCTGTAGAAAATGTTTCTTCTCTGTAACGGTGCAAGAGATAAAGACTTTCAGTTACTTCAGTATCTTTTTGCCCTCAGGGTGATGTTCTTTTTTCCCACCTACCTGTCTGGGGAAAAAAGCAGTTTTGCAAGGTGATATCATACTTGCTATCAGTTCTCGAAAATTATATGTCACTCTAACTTAACCTGATACGTTTCTGCGGAGAAGATTGTCAGGAAGTACGAGTACTGTGGCTAGTGACAGTACATTAAATGTTGTTCCTGTACTCGGGAGGTTCTGCGTTTTCTGGAGGGGAGACAAGCAGTGCATAGATGAGAGGCTTTTTTTGCCAGTGATAGTGTCTGCAGGAGATGTTGCACCTTTTAATTGGGTGATTTCAAAGACATACTATGTGTGCATGTTTGTATTTGAAACTAAAACATCTTTACTCAGGCACATATGGAGTAATTGACATTTAGGTGTTTTTCAGTTTTGCAACAGAGGTTAATCCTGGGGCATTTACGCCAAGCATTGTCAGGAAGCAGTTGTCACTTGTCCGATACTGATACATGGGCAGTACAACAGTTCAAAGGTCAGTAATGAACTGGGATAATTAAGGGTTGTGCCACAAAATTTCCAGTTTTAACAATGTCCTCAGACACACTGACCTTGTGGCTGTCTAGCTTTAATGAGCAGAAGGGCCGAAATAAAAAAGCGAACAAAATCATTATGGAGAAAATGAAGTCCCTTCTTAAAATACTTTAGCTCATAGCTTCACAAGTATATGCCTCTCTCCCCCCCCGCTCTATTTCCATCTCTCTTGTGGCCTTTCTGTGTCTACTTATTCTATCTCTTTCTGTCTGCTTTCTGTATGTGTACAGCTCTCAGGACTCCATGAACGGGTGATAAAGAGACATAGTGGATGGGAATTTTGATGGCATTGACCACTGACTCTGTCTGTGTGGATGTTTCCACCAATGGCAATGAGAGAGGCTTTATCTTTCAAGTGCAGGCATGTGTTTATGTCTGATATTGAAAGGTGTACGGTTGCTTTAAATGTTCAATTAACATTAAAACGTGTTTATGAGATAATGCCAAGCACAAAGAGGCAGACCACAAAAGGCTCCAAATTGCTCTGGGAGGACTCAGAAAGGCTAATTTTGTCTTAATGTTTGTGGTGGAAGAGACTGCTTACTATTCAGATTGGGCAGTATTGATTATTGGGGTAATCACAGTCTAGGGCAGACCTTCCCAAAGTGTGGGGCCCGCCCCCCCCCCCCCCCCCCCGGGGGCGTAGCCATTGCAGAGGGGGCGCAGTATGAAAAGGGGGAACAAAACACTTGGCCACTGCTAGCACGGGGCGCCCACAGAAACGCAAAGCAGGAGGTGAAGCATAGCTGAATATGTTTCCAAACCAACTTCATTCTAAGCCAAAGACTAGAAAATATGGTGAAGCATATCTGCCCTTTGGTTTCACCTGCACAAGTGCCGAGGTAGGTCTCCCCTGCAGAATTGGTTTTCCCTGTGTCGGGAGCGCGCTGGGCTCTTCAAATCACGGACTAACAGTGTCCCACAGTTTTGCACAGAGGGGCATTTTTTGAAAAATGCATTGATAGCAATGTTGAATATTATTACACGTGAAAAAAAAAACAACTACAGTAAAATAATTACACCGTGATGCCTCTGCCTTTCTAAATGGAGGGACAGTAACTGCGTGTGTATATGTAAGCATGTAAAACCTGAGGATAGTAAGATTAACAGTAATAGTATATATGCATTCGTCTCTATCTGCCATTCTGCATTTCATGTCATGTAAACGTGGCGCACAGCGTGACGTGAAAAAAGGCACATACCTTTGACGTTGCGTGAGGAACTCTGTATTCCTCGTCCACACGTAAACTGAAAAAAAATGAGTTTTAAAAAATCTCCGGTTTCGGTGATAGGAAACACCGTTTACGTGTGGACGAAACAGCTGCGTTTTCAAAAATACCCGTGTAGGTGTGGACGTAGCCTGAAAGAGTTAGTAGTTTATTTTATTACTACCTGTCATTTATTGCAGATTACTTGAATTTGCTTAATTGTTTACTAAGTGTTTGAGGTGTGAAAGAAACCGCAATGGAGCAAAATATCGGTGTGTGTGGATGGAGGATGTGTGCGTGCATGTGTGCGAGAAGGGGGGGGGACATTTTTCTTGTAAAACAAAGGGGGGCCGAGCAAAAAAAGATTGGGAACCACTGGTCTAGGGGAATATGATTGAGGAACAAATATGAAGACATTTTAAATTCAGCTTTGTTTGTGGTATTATTTTTTTTCCGCTTCTATGTGTAGTGCTGGATACCAGTTAGATGCAGAATGCAATCTCCCCTGCTTTCACTGCAACCCTCAAATCACTTCATCTGTAAAAGATTGAAAAAGTGAGGAACACCAGGCTTTCTCCTTTTTCAAGTTTGCTCCTAATGGTATAGTAATAACTTCCCCAGCTTCCTCAAGTTATTACATTCTTCATTTTCTTTGCTGTGACAAAAGAACCCAATGAGATGAAAAAAATGTAAGCTCTTCATTCATTTTCAGCAATGTATTCATCAACTCATCGACAAGCAAGAAAGCGATGACTATATTTTTCTCCTGGAAGAAAAACGAGAGTAGTGCATAGCTGCCTTTGATCTGCGACCAACAGTTTTTCTTGTTATGGTCAATGAAAATAAACGATATATTCTGTCACTGTGTTCAAATGTAAAAAAGTAGAAGAAAGTGTGTGTCAAAACAGTGAAGTCTAGAAAGAAACGATTGAAAATAGTATTACTCTCAAAGAGAAAGTCTTTAAAGCTTATGAGATCTATCGCAAATTGTAAAATCTGTACAAATAAACCAAATCTTAAAAAGATGCCATAAAAGTTCTGCTCATATTACTGCTGTTTCTAGGTTAAACCTCGAGTTATACTCATATTAAAAGACATAAAAGCCATTCAGTCATATACCAAAGAAATAGTAATGATGACATTGGTTTGAGGTTGTCTGTCACCCCTTATAACCCCTGCTGGGAGTCAGCAAATGCTAGAAAGCCAATTTAACTTGTACAATCATTGGCAGGCACTGGGTGTAAACAAAGCTAGCCAATCATTTTGCTTTTTTGTTTTAAAAATTCGGCTGCAAATTGCTCAAACACATGTACATTTTGTTAATTTTAGTTGAAATGTCAGGCAAATTACATCTTGTCTCTTTAAACAGTACAATCCAGTTTAAGGACACAACTTTTTCTTTCTTTGTTTTTTGGTAACTCGTTTGTAATCTGACTTCAACATTAGCTGATACTTTTCTAAAACTGAATTTTTGCTTCATTAGAACGCACACAGTTGCTTTCACAAGTAACTTTGAAATATTCAAACATTAGGTCTTCTAATGTCACACTTTAGGATAAACAAGTCAAAATAAATCAGTAAAATAACTCATTTTGTTTCCAATTGAAACTATAGTGTTCTAATAAACGGTCAGAAAAGTTGGCAAATTAGAATATTTAATGATAAATAATATTACACTAGTATTAGGTTGTACAGAGTGTTAAACTCAGAGTTTGAAATGGCTAGCAATGTACCTGCTTCTACAGCCTTCACAGTGATATTGTGCCAGCCTGCAGTCTCTCTGTCCAAAATCTTTCCCAGCGTGATGGCACCAGTGTCAGGATCAATATGAAAGATCATCTCCTGGTCTGTAGTCCGATCGATGGAGAACCTATTACAACAAACAATAAAATTAGGATGTAAATGTTAAAGTCAATACAAATATGGATGAATAATTACAATGAATGATTTATTTATTCATTTCATTTTTTAAGTAACTTAATTATGTTGTGTCTTTAAGATTGTCTTAAAGGCTAAAAAAAGACACCTGTAGATAACATTTTGCAGTAGTTATACATGGTTATGACAAGCGTTGAAACATTTTTTGAAAGCATTTACAGGAGACTTGCCACAAGCTCTGTGACCCTAATAGAGCTATGCCCCTTCACTATATTTCCTTATATACTGACTCGTTCTTTTCTTATGCAGAGAAAAAAAAATGCATTAAATTTTCATTGTGCACTCTAGAAAAAAACACAAATTCATCTTTCCTTCTTTGGGGTATGCGCTGCTCTCAAAAGACTGGTGAGTCAACAAAAATCTGCTGAAATATTTTGTTATTCTTAATTATTTTCTGCACACACACACCATTCTTAATCAAGTCTACATAAACCACCTCATGATAGCCTATTTGTCAAGGAAACCAGCCAGCAATACCTAGTAACATGGTTACATGTTACAGAAAGCATAGAAATTCATAGCAGGTTTTGATTTTACATGTTTTAGAAAAACAAACAAACAAACAAACAATGATAAATATTAGCATGTTCTGTTTATATTTCACTCATGCCATGTAATGTCATTAAAAAAACTAATTGTGATCATTCAGTCTTAGAGCATTAACATATTTTTACTGTTTAAAAAGCTAAGTTTTTAAAATACTGTGCTAACATGATATACTATTGCACAAATAAACATAATACCTACAATATAGGTTCTGTATATATAGGTGTCATCATGTGCATAGCTCTGTTAAATCTTAGTGTAACATCCCATTTAGGGCACATATTTGGCTGTATTAGATTTACAACGGAGAGTCTCCCAGTGCAGTCTCTCCCACCATGACAATCAAACCTCCTTTGTTTGGAACACAATGCAACTGCAATTTACAACAATCCAATCACTCCTGCTTCCCACACAGTTTTGAATAGTATTGGCCGTTATTACTTAATGTTGTAATTTGTCACTGTGTCACAAATTTTAGGTGCTTGTCACACTTCTAAGTAGTTTCACACAAAACCACAGTAGGGCTGTTCGATATAACGATATATATCGGATGACGATATAAAAACGTCTATCGTTTCATTTTATCATTTCATGGTGGCGCAAAATAAACTGTTTACGGCAATATTTTTTCATCGTTTTGATGGTCACTGTAGTGGCTATATTAATTTCTTAAAGTTCTCTCTTTCTCTTATATTTAATATAACCACACTATGGACGGACAAGCACCTGTTTTTATGCGTTGTGGTTAGCAACAACGACGGTAACACCATCGCGTGTCCACTTGTATATGTTCCACGTAAACCTTTCACAATAAAGCTCAAGATCCTGTTGAGACTTTTCAAAATAAAATGAATCATCTGAAAGAGCAGATTATTTACGGATGAGAAGTAAAAAAGAGCCGCCAGGTGCTAAAAAGTAAACCTTAGACTCATTTTTGTGATTTATATCGTTATCGGGAGGATATAATTCTTATATCGGGATATGAGATTTTGGTCATATCGCACAGCCCTAAACTACAGTGTGAATTTTATGGATATGGTTTGTATACAGATATATGTTGTAGAATATATGCATGCATATAGTGCAGTGAAAGCATAAAGTACTATAAATTCCTTTTAAATTATACATAAGCACATGAACATATCTGCTGTCCACTGCCAGCTGCCACTTGTTTTCACCAAGTCAACATAAATGTCTGTTCTACAAAAGCTTTCTTGCCAATCAGTTCCACAGAGCGTGCATTTGATCATTTCCTCTGTATAATTATACAGTTGATAGATAACTATCAATATATAGTTGATAGAGGATATGCTATCAGAGATCATGAGCTTGGTAACTCTATTCAGTAGGTAATTCCTCGCTAACATCTCCCATCCCCCTTTGTCTCAATAACTTACTCGCTTAGTGAAGACACATGCATAAACACAAAGCCTACTTTTATGTTCATAGACACACATATAATTCTGACTGCCGGCTGCCAAGACATTGGTGAATGACAGCGCTGCCATTGTGTTTTACTTTATTACACCTAGAACTCTGAGCCTCATGCATTTTTAATCAAGGTAATTTGCACAGGCCCTGTGTGTGTCGCCGTATACTCTGCCAGTGAGACTATCTTAGACCTTATCTACATTCCCTTCTCACATTGCAATTGCTCCTCCGAGGATATATAAACCAAAGACCTTCAAACACAAGATTACTAGATTATATTGTTTTATCACACATGTTGATCTGAGAGAAAAATGTTCTGTACACTGTCATCAATTGTTAACGTAACAATGCTGTTTGGATTTTCATCTTCAAGAGAAATTATTAAGGAAATTGTCTTTAAGCCCACCAGCTACATGTGTATCACCTAGTGAACTACAGTTCTTTAAAAGTCATTTTTTCTTTGAATAAATTTTTCAACTTCAAAAGTGTCTTCAGTGGTAAAAACGGTTGATGCAGAATGCTGTGATTAAGTGTGTTTTAGGTCTACAATAATATAGCACTACCTTTATTGATCTTGCCATACCTGACAGGTTTATTCTTCACATCTGGATCCCTTGCAGTAACAATTCCAACTAGGGCTCCTACTTTGGCGTCCTCCTGGACTTCCATGATAGTGCCATCGGCTGGGTAAAAGATGGGTGGCTCATCTGTGTCCGACACGCTCACCAGGACAATGGTCTGGTCACGGAAAGAGCCCAGGTCCACAAAACGAGGGTCCACATGCTTATTAACCGCCTCCACAACAACATTGTGTGTCCGTTTGTTCTCAAAGTCCAGCGGCTAGCATAAAAAGGAGAAATACAAAGAAAGATTACAAAAGTACAGGTTTGTACAGACTGTTGATGTGCACAGATCCAGTGCTGTTTGAGAATATATCTTTGAAAAGGCTTAGTGAATTCCAGAGCAGTAATATAGCCATAGCACAGGCTAACTGTTAAGTTATATTGTCACTTCATATTAACATATTACATTATCATGTTATTGAGATTCCAGCGAACCAAAGCATTGTTGCTAGCTGGATGTCTTCTTGTTGAGTTTACCATTATGCACACGTTACAAAAGGATTCTTTCATTTATGAGAAACACTTTTATTATTTATTTCAAAGGAAAAAATAAATGTAGCAAATGTGGGAAATATACTCACTTTTTCCTTGACATAAAAGCATTTTCTTTAATTTTTTAATAGGACTGTATTTAAAAGTCTGTTTGTATGAACAATTGTATCACAAAAAATGTATTCTTAGCATTTAAATCTACCTTCTTGATGGAGACAACAGCTTCCTGTGTCTCCATATCTGTAGTGACTTTGAAGAGCTCCCCTCCATCTGTGATCAGATAGCTCATGTCTGTGTTCTCTCCCATGTCTGCATCTGTGGCAATGACGCGTCCAACTGGTGTCCCGACAGCAGCCCCCTCTGACACGGAAAACTGGTACATTTCTGGTAAATAAAGTATGTGGCCCAAGGGTAGAAAATATAGAGGCAGTTAAACCAAGATCCAGATTTTTGGTGTACAAAACAACACAAAAGAAAGATGAGATCCAAAAGTAACACAGAAATGAGAAAAACACTAGTGGAGGAAAGATAGGGAAAGATAGATGGATAGCCATAGGTAGAAAAGGGCTGAGGGAAGAAAATCGCTGAAGAGATGGATAGGAAATAGACAGAGAAAAGTGGGAAGAGGAAGTAGATGAGATATCATTAAAGATAAAGTAAAGCACTGTTAAAGAAGGGAAGAAATGGCAAACAGGGGTTAGAGTGCCAATGAAAAGTTATAAAGGAAAGGACTGAAAAAGGTAGACTTCATGCAGTTATTAGTGAGCATTCACATACATTAACATTATTATTCTCACATTTGCTATGAAAGCATAGCGCTATATTAACAGTTCCACTAGCCCTAGCCCTCTACCTATTAGAATTAACCCTAGTGTTACATCATATCATTTGACCAATATCATATAATCTGCAATTTAAACCATCTTTAACTAAGAATAAAAACTTGTCGCCATACTCACATTGTCAGCTGTGACTCTAAAGACTAGACCAAAATGAATGAGATCTATCACAGATTATTGTAAAATACTGCAAGAATAAAATAAACAAAAAATAAACGAAAAAGTTATTCGCCAAAATATATGTGTCATATATCTCATATACACATCATATCTCATCCTCCTTATTTATGAAGCTGCATTCAGATTCTATTTCTTCACTATATTGTAGAGTCGAGGAACTTTAATCCTACAGGGTTTATCCCTCTGACTGGGTAAATATGATTTACTGAGATGAAAAAAAAGATTTATACAGGAATAAGAAAAAGGTGTGTGGAGACATATCAAATACAATCAAACAGACTGTCAGATGCTGCATCTGTAGCTTTTACAAAAGTAATACTGTTGTGGGTTACAGCATTAGTTTAAATCCAAAGAAGCAGAATGAAGAAAGAGCTAAAAAAAAAAAAAAAGACAAGAAGGGAATGCACTACTTTACTCAGACATGCAATCATACGTCAGTTAGGACTGTTACAATATACCAATTATTTGCACATTGGTACATTTATTTTAAAGACCAATGTATGCTGTATGGACATTTTGGTTTGCTCTAAAGAAGACTATTACTCAACTGAATTAAGTGTGTTTTTGTGTTTAAGAGAGAGAAAATATTTTTAGCCACATTAAACTTTACTTTTTAAATATATTTTGTTGAGTAAATTGAGCATCAAAGACATTCAGCTGAAAAAGAACCCGTCCATAACATTACAATGTACAGTCTATCAATATATAGAGCTATTTTTAATGTATGGGAGGATGCAGGCCGTCTATTCTACTGCATATTTTTAGTGGCTTTTAGGTTGTATACAATTTTCTTGTATGTTGTTGTAATTTGTGCCTTGGCTTTCATTTTCTTCACCCACATTGCCAGTCATTAGCTTCTCTCTATCTCTGTCTCATTATCTTTTTTTTCTAAAGTGGGAGAATGCACAGGATACACTCACTCTGTGGAAAGCGTGGTGGGTTGTCATTAACGTCCGTGATCACTATGGTCACTGTGGTGGAGCCAGAGAGACCACCCATTTGTCCTGCCATGTCTGTTGCCTTGACGACCAACTCGTAACGATCCTGTGTCTCACGATCCAAATCTGCCACTGCTGTCATGATGATTCCTAATGATTGAGAGATAGAAGTGAGTTTAAGGGAGAGTGGCAGAAAGAGGAAGAGTAGTTAGCAAGTGACACCACTGGAAGCGTTGCATTAGTGGTTAGCTCTTGTGCATTAAACCAATTATATTTCCTCTCAGTCTGAGAATCAACTTGTGATAAGTACTGCATTATGGAGGCAAAAGTACAATGCGTTCCATTTCTCTTCTACCAACAGAATGGATGGGAGAGACCATGTTGTACTGGTGACTCTTCACATACACCATTTTATGGCTTAGCTGTATTAAGATGAATAATATATGGAGGGACAATGAAGGCATGACACAGCTTTCCTGAACTGCACAGTTTCCAGTGCTTGGGAAACCATGTTTTGTAGCAGTAACAGCAGAAGTATTACATAAGTTAAAATCGCAAATTCTGGCTTACACCAGAAGAAAAACGACAAAGAAGTGACAAATATTTGTTTAGAATTCATAACAAAAAAATCCTAACCAGTGTTTATTAAATGGCTATTTTAGACAACAGTTAATAGTGACTGTGTGAATTTAATAGCACGGTGTGAAAGACTCTGTTTATATATATATATATATATATATATATATATAACACATGGTCTGTTTAAAAAGAGACACTCTCCTTATTGGCCCAGCATTAGCCATATCAGTAGCTCTCTGCTTTACTCTGCAGCAGTAATATAATTCCACGTTACCCCTTGGGATTTTTCGCATCAGAATCTATAGATATATTTCTCGGTCTTGGTGTGCTGTCTCACTCCCAAAGGGTTGCATTGTGTTGGGTATACAACTCACAGATTCCAGTCACATTTAGCCTTGGGACCTGTTCTATGAGTAACCAAAATACAGTACATGCAGCAATAGAGTTAGGGCTGGAGACAGATGACATGCTCCTCTTTTATCCAACAAAGCCAGAGGGGATGCATCTAAATTAGGGCTGTCGAAAGTAAAGCCACAATCTCTAACAAGTATACAGCAGTGGTGCTCCAACTTCATGGTATAGAAACTATATATGCAGATGAATCTACATGGTCTTTATTTATCAAAGAAGTAAAAAAAAAACTCTATGCACTTCATACTCCAGAGCGTATCACCCCCCCTTAAGATTAAACACTGTAACTGGATGACCGGAATGTGTACACCAACTGTGAAATGGAGCTTCAGTGATTCATTGCATTAACATAATAAATAAATAAATAAATAATATAATCAAGTCTCCCCACTTCATGGATTCTAAAAAAAGATGACTTATACCTGTCATCTCTTCATTCCTTCTGCTACTTTGTGGCTTTAAAAACTGGTGATGCACACATAGTGCTGTTTTCACATTTTTACCACAGGTGCCATTGCACTCTACTTATTCACTTTTGGCAGTTGCATTCATAGACAGCACCTGTGTTGCTTTTATTTCCTTTTTATTTTGAGCCTTGAAAATAAAGAAGCCCCGTTTGAGAGAGTACAGATATAAGCTTGAATGACATCTAGAAGCACAAAGGCATACTCAGTGCCCAATGGCACTCTACACTTCACTTCATGTTGTGCTTAATTGATAGTTATGAACCATATGCATAATTAAGTAAAAACAGTTTTTTTTCAGTATTGTTACAATTTAGTTAGCAGAAAATCTTATTTCATCATTTTCATAACTTATTGGGATTTATATTGCAGTTTTGGCTGATGTATACCATCGCAAGTTTACTGTTGTTATTGATGCTTCTTGGTAAAATTTAATAGCATATAAAGATATAGAATTCTTAATGGGTGAGAAAATCTAGATATTTATTTTTTATAATATAATGATCCACTGTGCTTGTAAAGGGGAGATTAAATAGTATGGTTTAAACATTTTAAAACAGCTAAAAGGACAGTACTTGGATAATCAAAAAACATCTTCAGGCAATTTCAGCTTTGCCAAAGCAACAGAAAAAAAACAGTGACTTGTTATTGAGTTTGTTGTCAAGGTGAGTGAGAGTGATATTAATGAGGTAGATTTCACAGCTGTTTTGTCTCCTCTTTATTTTGACCTTCTTGACTCACACCTATTAGGTTAGCCTGTTTGTCTACAAGATAGGGAGAGAGGTAGGTGGAATAGAGGTCATGAGGCAGAAGCTGGAATGAACCACCTAGTCTCCTGACTAGTCCCACCAAGGCAGAGCCATTTATCATCCAGGTGCCTGGGCTGACCGAATCAAATTGGTGGAGACCAAAAAGGAATCATTAAAACCTTAGTGCTTTTCCCTGGAGAGGAAATCCCTCCCAACAGGCTTTTTCCTGCAGTCCTGAAAGATTGTGGGGTAGGCCATACTGTTTCTATAGGCTCTACACCAGTAAGATCCTCCTTACTTAAATCTATATCCTATACACACACACTTATATATATATATATATATATATATATATATATATATATATATATATATATATATATATATACATACATACACATACAAGTGTGTGTTTTGACATATTTTAATTGATTTGGCCATTATGGTCTCTTCAGATTTCCTAAAATATTGATGAAAGAAAATGGAGAAAGAAAAAATAGAAAGAAAGGGAAAAATTAAGGTTAATTGAGTGTTGTATGTGTCCTCTTACCTTTGTTTTTATCAACAGTGAAAAACTTTTCTCCATCCAATACACTGTACACCACTCTGGCACTGCTGCCATATGTTGGGTCATCAGCATCAGATGCAGTAACCTTCATGACAGACGTTCCTTTTGAAAAGAAAAAGCAGTTAAAGGAAAGAAATCAAACTTTTAAGGTTATACTACAATCCTAAAATGCAAATTTGAGCCTGACTCAAGGATGTCAGTGTTTTTTTTATGAAACTGCTGCCTGTTCTGTCTTTGTGAGGACAAAATTAACAGACTGAAATGATAATTAATGTAAGGGGTTTGTTATTATTTTGGCCAGTATGTTGTAGAACCACAGTAAAAAATACAAAATTTAGAACTGACAGACAAAGCAATCTGACAGCAATCTATGCTCTCAAAAGACAACACCAAACATTCATTAAGGAATGAGGAATAATAAATATATTTTTTATTTATCATTAGGAATATACATTCAGAGGTATGTCAGTATTCTTATAATCGTCTTTGTCTTCAGGTCTCAAATATGCCAACAGTACCACAAAATGTAACACATAAATATTTTCTAAAATTAAAAATAACAATGTAAGTAGGCTTAGTTTATGTGTGTTTGGGTGTCTTTTGATTAATGTTATACCCTGAGTGTGCCTGCTGGCAAACTCTTCTGAAAACTACACACCTTCAAGGGCTTTTTTCTATTTGCATTTGAGCTACCAATATACATGCTAATTGATGAAATAGTCATGTGGAGCTTAGGACACACAACTGCAACCACCACAACAATATTGATGATATTGTAATCAGAGCTGTTTGTTTGGTTTTAATCTGGGGGTTTAATGATTTTTTTTTCCAGGAGCCCAGCATGAGTAGAGGTCTCTTTTTTTTCCTCTTGTACTTTCCCATTGTAGTGTATATTTCAGTGTTTTTTCTGTAACGCTACTGATCTCCGACCTGTATCCCCATGTGATGTCTGTGTTGTGTGTGTAAGGTCGGGGGGGTGTCCCATTTCACTGCAGGGCAACCTGCACGTGGCGAATACAGCCTTGATTGATTGATTGATTGATTGATTGATTGATTGATTGATTGATTGATTGAAATAATACTGGGGGCTCTAAAAGTGGGAGAAGGCAACTGTAATTTAATGTCTAAATTGCACTTTAATGATATTATACAATGTGTCGCACAGAAAGAGCAGTGGAGCAATTTCATTGTAGCTCTTCACACACATAGTATCTGGTTTTTGCAGTCTTGCAATCTTGTTTCAGCTTCTTCATTTCTCACAATATGACTTTTTTTCTATGTTGATGCCTAGGGTAATACGTTGAGAGGAAATGTGAAGAAAATTCCACTTTGATGAGTCAACATTGTATTTTATTGCCACTATTTCGTGGATGTAATAAAGCCTAAGTTGCGCTCCATGTTTTGTTACATTTTTAGAACTAACTACTGAATTACTACCTCTACACTGGAGTTATTTCTAATTCCAGTAACACTGGGGGTATAGTAGCTTGTTTGATTTTTTAAGGACCTTGATATGAAAAAGTTAGGAACATATTTAAGGTTATCCTACCATTTTCTTAACCACTTGGGTCCTAATCACAAAAGCCTATAGACATCTGAGGCTGGTTTACATTGCACTTTTTCAAGTTTGAGTACCACTTAGTAAGTGGGTAGTGAGTGTTTGTAGACATGCCAAACTATGGGAAACCATTTGAATTTGCTAGCAATCAAAGAAATCACAAGCAGGCTTTTAATGAAGTAGCCTTTTTGTGACTGCCAGCAACCACTCACCAACCAGATGGGGAATACACACTTTTCTCTAGCAACCAGATGTTATCAACCAGTCTGTGTGGCTGATGCTGAAGCAGTTAAGAAAATGGATGGGAAACCTTAACTGTGTTCCCAACTGTTAATGCCTGAGCTTCTATCCAATTTGGTGTAACAGGGTGCTGGGGGTGCCAGGTGCCATAGAGTGTTTGAAGGGCTAACTCAGACAAAAAAACTAAACATTCATACCTATAGCCAGTTTAGAGCGTGTACGTCATTGGATTGTGCTGAGAAGCCAGGGAATGTGGAGGGAAGCCCACGGAGGCACAGGGGGAACATGCAAATTCCACAACGAAAGGCCCCAGCTGGATTTGAGCCCAGAACTTTCTTGCTGTGATTTGACAGTGCACCAGACTGCACCGCCGTTAATGTAGTTAAGGTTGTGAGCACAGCAATTCATCAGTGTGAGAGACTTAAAAGCATGTGTGTGTGAGTACCTGCAAACACCTGTGTCTGTGTTCATGCATACTTGTCTGCGATTATTTTTGGAAGAGTTGAGTTAATGCATTCAGATATTACAGCACCCACTAGCTGTTTCACCTCCATGCCCATAATTTTCCAAACAAATTTTTTGATGTTTCAAATTATCTTTTCACAACACCAAGGCTCAAAGTTGTTATTCATACAGAGGTTGCACACACAGATGAAAGGGAACATGAAGCTGTAGAATCAACATTGTATCATCAAAGCCTGTTAGAAGCTAAAGTAATCTACAACAAACAATTACATATGATTATGAGGCACTTAGACAGAGAATACAAAGAATAAAGTCATTTCCACATGAAATGTTAAATTTGGAATTTGTGGAGCAATGGTGTTTAAGTCATTATTTTCCACTGGGTGTAGTATACTTGTCAACAGTGTGCACAAACAAGCCTCTGGCAGCACAAACGCAGACGTAGCTCTACATTTAGTAGCACATTTTAGTTAAAACTCCACCTAAAGCCTACACAACTTTAGGCTTCCTAATTTTTAGGTTAGGAAACAGCTGCATACTTGTCTCTAGGATGTGAGTACATTTTTTTCTCTGTCTAAAAATATATTCACTTCCAGGCAAATGGAAGATAAAAAGAGATTCCTAGGCACCACAGGTCCTCATGAACAAGGAGTCAGTCTTTGTCTCCATCCCTCTGGAGAATGCTTTAGGTAATTACTGACAGCTGGTGTTGTCCACTAAAGGTCACCACTGTAGCCTTTCTGAGAGCCCTGTCATGCTACTGTCCAGCTACATAATGACCGTATGCTAATGATGCTAATGAGCGGGAAGTGTCAGAGCACTGTTTGTTTCCTGTCATCCAATAGAACTCCTAAGGGGAGAAGCAGGAGGGAGAGGCCAGATTACCATTAAAGCCACCCAGCCATTAAATCAGATGGCTCGGATCACTATTCTATCACTGTCACCTATGGTACTCCTGCCAGCTTGCATGCAAAACTACACCTATCATATGAGGCATCACCCTCTCCTCTGCAAATGTAGTGAAACAAAGCTATTGCATAGCCACTATGAAATATTTTAGGAAACAACTGGTGTAAGATGGGAATGAACAAGGACATTCAAATATGTGCAATGCCACAGAATCATGAATTCTGGTACTGTCAACATCCTTGTGAGGATATTAGTGAAATCCTGATATATTGCAGCTTCCAGTGAATTCAGTGTACTGCATATCAACTAGGTTTGAATGAATTTTTAAATTCGTATTCTGAGTTGTATCATCCAGTTATTACCTGTCCCATATATGCAAAATAAGCACCAGTCTCAAAAGATCAAGATATGCTCTGTTCCAGTTGGGGGATGAGTGAGATACCATTCTTATCACATTAAAACATAAGACTTCACAGAGGCTAGGCATTTTCATTACTGGCAACAGGCAGGGGTTTGTTAATTTTTCCTACCTGGTTGGCTCCACTGCTGAAACTCCAACAAAACCATGTTTTGTCCATAGGATTACTCTCTTATCTTAATATTCCCCAGGTAACAATCAGTTTGATGCTCAGCTGTTTCTGGATACTGCCTGGCAGCAACATCAGATGGTTTGGAACCTTTCATCTAATTAGAAATCCCAGTCTTCAATTAATTCAATACAAAATATTACATAGAGTGCACTATACAGGTCATCGGATGTTCAAGATGGGCTTTACGTCTACCAACAACTGCTCACACTGCCAAACCAATTCACCGGACAATTATATCCACGCTCTTTGGTTCTGTCCACCAGTTCAGAAGTTTTGGCGCGAGATATGTGAAGACTTATCGAAGTGTCTGAAATGTAACATTCCAACTTCCCCCTTAGTGTGTTTGTTGGGCAGCTTAGATAATGTCACTTCAGAAAAGAATATCGCCCATATGGTTTTCACTGCCCTATGCATAGCCAAGAAAACAGTCCTCATGAACTGGAAAAATAAAAATAATCTTAATTCTAACCAATATAGAAATTATCTATTAGATTACATTAGTCTTGATAAGCCTCTGCCACCACATCAGATCAATTGCTCTGGGCTCCTTTGATCAGCTCCATCACCTAGTGGGGGTGGGGGGTCATAGTTTGGTCCCGCCTTCACTGTTGTGATTGGTGTGGGGGTAGGGACAGGCTTAGGGCGTCGGGGGGTTCCCCGGAGGCATCTTCCTTGGGGGGCTCAACCCGGGGTAGCGGTCATGTCCGGTTAGGGGCTCTGTTGGCTCTCCGGTGACTGTTTCCTCGCGGCTGCGTGCAGCGGGGCTAGGGGAGGGTCTGTGCTGACGGACGTGGGTTACTGACCTGGTAGCCTGGCTGCCCCTGGGTGGGTCCGGGATGGGCGTGAGGTTCTGGGGGCGCTCCGTCTCTGGGCTGGGACCCGGACCGGGCCTCGGGGGCTTGGGTCCTGGTTGGTGTGTTGCCGGGGTTGTGGGCGGATGGGTGCATGGGGGCCCAGCCCTGGAGCAGGGTGCCGCCGGTGCGTCGAGCCACCTGGGGGGCTCTTCAACTGGTGGGGGAGATTGTCACATCTTGCAGGAGCTTTCCTCTCCTCAGGAGCTCCCTCTGCAGGAGGGGGAGATACAGGAGAGGTGGAGGAAGATCTCAGCCTGGGTGTTTATTGTCTTATGTAGTCTGGAAGATGAGTGGATGGTGGGGTGGGTGCAGTTTTCTCTGTGGTGGGGTTGGGTGGACTGTCCCGGGCTCTGTGGGGCCGGGAGGCGCTGCTGCACTGGGCCCGGTCTGGATGGGCCTGGGCCCCCTTTCCCTGGCGGGTCGCGGAGTATGGGGGTGCCTACTGGGGTCAGCGGGGGAGCTGGCCCCAGGGAGGGGTCACTTGCCCCTCCCTTCCTTCCCTCCCCATCTCCAGCTGCCTCCCTCTACCCGCTCCACCACAACCACCCACACATGCAGGGCCTTGGAGTAGGGGTATGTCACCAGGGTGCAGAGGAGGCTACCCCCCCCCCCCCCCCCCCCTGTCCCCTTCTGGCTGCCTCTGCCTCAATTTTATCCCACAACTTAGACATTCACATTACTCACACTCTCATTACACATACATATAGGATCTTGGGGGTGGGCACGATACACGGAGTCCAAAGTACTATCAGGGTGTACACCCCACCCCTGGCATCGTTGCCCACCTCTCAATTTTAAATACACGTAGACATTGAGGGCTAGCAGGAGGGACCATGCGCTTACCTGCTGCTCTCTGGCAGGTAGCTCCAAGCCCTCCTGGGTTTTAAATGCACCTTAGAACACACATGCATCAACATTACAATGAGCGGGTGGAGGGAGGTTCGGAGTCTTCTCTCACCCCCGTTCTCTGCGACCTGCTGGAGCAGGGGGGCTAGGACTAGGAGGAGGAGTTGGCCGTCCGACTGCGGTCTGGAGTGTGGAGCCTTCCTGCTGCTGCGGAGTCGGGGCGGTCTGCCTCCCCCCACCGCAGGGAAAAGGGAAACACCACCTGGGTCTGGGTGCAGTTCCCCCCTCCAGGGGCGGGGGCACCTAGACCCGGTTTGTAGAGTACGCTTGGGGAGTGTGATCGTGTGTACAACGTCTCTTTATGTCTGTCTCCACGTTGGTTGAGTGTGGAGTAAGTGCATATGAGAGCATGAGGGTGGGAATGGATGTTTGTATCTGTGTGTGCCTGTATGTCTGTGTCTATATGTCAGGTTGGGTGTTAGGCGCCACCTCTCTGGGGACATCTCAGGCCCTCCAAGGTTTGGAGGCCTATCTCCCCCTACCACCACTTCCCCTGCCAGTGGCGGACCCCCTCAGACATCGGTGCGTTGGTGGTTCTTTGTGTACGGGGATGGGCGTCCAGGTACACACCGGCTCACTCCTTGGCGGCCGCTTATCGGGGCCTGGAGCCTGGGGCTCGCTCGGGCCACTTCGGAGGTGGGGTGCCCCCGGCCTCTCGGCCTGGGGCTCGGTCACTCAGGCGCAGCTGGCTGCCGGCGGAGCTCACGGGCGCGTCACTGCAACTCCCCCTGGCTTCTGCTCCGCGGCTGCTGAGTGAGCCCTCATCTGGGACTCTCCTCAGCTCTTTCCGGGACAGTGGCGCAGCTGCCCCTCTGTTGGTCTTCCTTGGTCTCTTGTGTTCTGGGGGCCTCTGGATGTCTGGAGTTTTGATCTCCTCCACACCTGCTTCACGCCCTGGAGGACGGGGCTGTGGCCCCCCCACACCCTCTAGCAGATTATTACATGAAGGAACCTTTTAAAAAAACAAAAAACAAGCGCGTCCATGCTCACAGGTGTACACACGGGTGATCACACCCACAAACTACACCCTTTTTGGCTCCTACCTCAAAGCACACTGTGTTCTGTTGATCTTATGTGCTGCACAATAATGTTTAACATTTAGTATTTACTGTCATATTCCCATATATCATTGTGATGTTGTTTATTCTATTACTCTTGTTCTCTTCTGCTTGCTTTCTTTTTTCTTTCTCAGCAGGTGATCCAGGTGATTGATATATGCATTTTTTTTTCTCTGCCCGTTCTGTTGGTTTTTGTCTTTTGCCCTTCTCCCCCGTCCCTCTTCTCAGCTGTTTCTCTTTCCCTCTTTCTTTCTCCCCTTCTTTCCCCCAGTCAAGTCTGTCCCGTATTCATTAAGTGAAAATAAAATAAACAATAAAAGGTGAATCAAATGGACCATTACGGCAAGGCTGGGATGGTCAGTTTGGTAAAGTAAATCCGTTGGGCATCTTTCTTTGCCTTTAGACAACAATTCTGATGGCAAAAGAGCCAAACGGGACAGGCCAAAAAAAAAAAAAAAAAAAAAAAAGATGGTTTGGAAGAACTATATAAATGCAAATGCTTCTTTACTGTGTTTATATTAAAAAGAGAAGTGAAGCAGCAAGTTTGGCACTTGAGTTCTTGTTAAAGTTCTGACTTGCTTCAGTGTTTTCAGCGGGATGTCATTACCTACAGTATGTTGTCGTCATTGGTGACACTTAAGCAGATCTGAATGTTGATATACTTGTATGGAGTCAATTAAAATAATGAAATGTAATGCACATAACAGTAACGGGAGAAGTATAGTATGTCTAATGGAGAAAGGTCACAATATTCAATGTCTAACGCCTTCTTCTGCCAATAAAGACATTATTAAATAAACTGCCAAAATATACAGGTCCATATATTTTTTGCAAAAAATTGTTTTTGTTTTTGCTGTGTTCAAAAAAATCTACCTCAAATTTTTAATCTCTCTATACAATGTTACTAATGGTGATTCCAACTGGTTGAATGAAATGAAGTATTTTTCCCAGTTTAAATAGCATCTTAGCATTTAAATACAAAACATTTAACTAGCACTGTTAAATTATGCTATATTCTTATACCATGGTATAGAAAATTTGGCTTTTACCCATTTCACCCTCATCACTGTCTGGTGTTATTATAAATAAAACAGCACTAACAGAGTTGATCAAGATTTCAGTGCCTACACTAAATAAATATGTAGGGCTACTTTTTTTCCTCCCCTGCCTCTGAGTGATGCTGAAAAACCACTTCACACATTCATTACTTCTCACCTGGATGATTGAAATTTATTATTGTCAGGTTGTTATTTAAACTGGGAAAAATATTTTTTATTTTATTTTTTTTTACATTATTTACATTTGATCTTTTACATTGTATATAATGTCTATTGATTTTATTGTTTATTTTAATATTTTAATATTTGTGTACAGCGCTTTGTGATTGCCTGTCTGCGAAAAGCGCTTAATAAATAAAGTTTACTTACTTACTTACTTTACTTGTTCTAAAAGTTCCTGAAAAGGCCACCATTCAATCTAAAAGGCTGCAATGAGGCTACTAACGGGGACAAGAATGAGAGATCATATGTTTTGAAATCCATCTTAAAAATCAGGCCACATCATGTCTTAAAGACATCATAGTACCATATTAAGCTAATAGAGCACTTCTCTCTCAGGCTGCAGGATTACACCAGTCAGCAATAAAATTATGACCAGCAGCCTAATATTGTATTGGTTCCCCTTTTGCTTTCAAAACAGACCTGACCCATCAAGACATGGACTCTACTAGACCCCTGACCCATGCTGTGGTATGTGGTATGTACCAAGATGTTAGCAACAGATCCTTTAATCCTATAGGTTGCCAGGTGAAGCTTCGCTGGCAACACCTCAAACTCATTGTTGTTATCCTCAAACCAATCCTCAACCTGAACCTCTTTTCCTTTGTGGCAAAGTGCATTATTGTGCTGAAAGAGACCACAGCCATCAAGGAATACTGTTTCCATGAGAAGGTTTACATGTTCTGTAAAGCTTAGGTAGATAGTACATATCGAAGTAAAATCCACATGGATGGCAGGACTCCAGGCTTCCTAGCAGAACATTGCCCAAAGTATCACAGTGCCTCTGCTGAGGGCCTGCCTTCTTCCAATAATGTATGTTGATGCCAGGTGTTGTACAGATAAGCTACACAGACAGACCCAGATATGCATGTAATGTCAATAAACAAAAAATATTCATTAGACTAGGCTACCTTCTTCCACCATAGAAGAAACTGCTGGTGTGAATGGGTGAATGAGGGAAGTTGTGTAAAGCACTTTGAGTGCTCAGATAGAGTAGAAAAGTGATATATAACAATCTGTCCATTTACCATCTTATGGTCCAGTTCTGATGCTCACGTGACCATTGTTGGTGTTTTCAGCAGCAGACAGGGATCATGATGTCCACCCTAACTGGTCTGCGGACATGCAGCCCATCCACTGAACTACTTTTTGATACATACTGACCCTGCAGTCCCCCCACAAGACCTGCATTTTTGAAGATTCTCTGGCCCAGTCGTCTATCCATCACATTGCTTGCCTATTTTTCCTGCTTGTACCACATCAACTTTGAGGACAAAATGTCCACTTGCTCCCTAATATATCCCACCCACTAACAGTACCATAATGAAGAGATAATTAGTCTTGTTCACTTCTCCTGCCAGTGGTCATAACGTTCTGTCTGATTGGTGTACTTGTGGTTCCTAGAGGTTCTAAAAGTAGAATTGGAGCCAGAGGCTTCAGCTATCAGGCCTCTCTTCTGTGGAACTAGGTCCCAGTCTGGATTCGGGAGAGAGACACCCTCACTTTCTCTTTCCCCCAGTCTGTATTTTGTGTTGTCTCGAGGGTTCTGTCCTTTTCATTTCTTGTCTCTTTTCCCTCAACCCCAGTAGGTTTCTTCCTATGGAAAAATTCTGACCATTGAAAAATTATTCCTCGCAGGGAGTCTCTTGATTGTTGGGGTTTTCTCCTGAGTACTGTAGATGAGATCACTATTTTTGTGATTTGCTGCTATATAAATAAACCAGAATTCAACTAAAAAATAAGCTAAAATAACTGAAGTAACCTGAATTTGATTCAGCTGAACTGAACTGTAAGGACTAATTTGGTTATGGCTTAGCAAATTGTAAAGTTGCTGTTTTAATAATGTCCACATTCAACAATGTTTAACTATGATTTGCACTGTGACTTGCCTGACCATGGAGAATTAGACAGGGCTACAACATTTCACTGCTGAGCAGCTAATGAGGATATAGCTTTGTTATTCATTTAAGCCTCTAGCAGAATGGGTAAGCAATTAGAGTTGGATGGCAGCCATTTATTACACATTATTTCCCATCTTTATTCAAAAGTTAATAAATCTCTAATTCTATTGTTGTCTTTTTTAAAGTACTTAATGCCCTACAGGGTAGGAGGGATTAATAGCTAAGTCTATTAAGTTAACTGTTACAATATTTACTGTAACTAGTATTTTAGGAATGCATCCTCTCTATTTAAAAGGCCTTGAAAGACTTCTGATGAAAAAAAAAAGATTCAATTCAATCTGTATTGCAAATATTACTTTAGCGGTGAAAATTATTCATCATATATAATGTAAATAATATTCAGAGGAAAACTAACCCCCGACCGTGTGTTAGTATCGAGGAGGATTGTGGCACAGAGAATACAGTGGAGGGTGGGTGACGATAGCTATATTGTTAGATTTATGCATTAGTTTGGTTTAATGGTATCAACACAGCCTGTCGGAATTGCTTCCCACACCATTTCAGCACTCTGGGAGAGATGGTTCAATTACTGTGAGGGAAGTTGGCGAAGTGAGCCACGTGTGAGACACCAGACTGACAGCTATTTAAGAAGGGGCCTCATAAAAGAGATTTGTGCCTATCTCAGCTGGTGCTGTACTGGTGCGAGCTTCGGCGGAGTGGTCTAACGGCTGCAGCACTGAGCCTCTTTTCCACTCCTACCCACCTTAATCTGCAGGACTGAGTGCTCCCTGCCCGCATTATGGATCATTTAGTAAAGCCATAAAAGCTGAGGTGTTTTCACATGAAAAGTTATTTCTTCACTACTTCTACTGTGATTCATTCCTCTCTCATCCACATAAATGCCCTAGGAGAGAGGTGGGGAGAGAGTGAGGCAGAGAATGAAGTATAAGGGGAAGAAAAATCTGCCATGTCATAAAAACCAATGACCTGCTTACATTGATCCTCTTCAAGATCTCAACAAGGATTTAGGGATATTTTTCATCTCTTATGACAGAGATTGTAAATCTAGTCTTTGTTAGCCCTTGAACTTGTCTTTCATATTTTACGGGATCATATAATTATTTGTTTCCTGGACAAAACTGTAAGCCATTTTGATCTTAACCTCTCAATAGTTTCCAGCTTTTGTACTGAATTTTAAACAAATAAATAAATAAATATTAAAAAAAACCAAAATAAACAATCAAACACAAAATGGCAACTTTGGATCTTACATTAAAAAAATACAAAAATACAGTGCTGACTATCCTTCCCTTTAAAAGTGGAAAAAGAAAAAAAAAATCCTTCAAAGGTATCAAACTGAAGTTACGGATAATTCGGATACTTCCTGTATCCAAACTGAGTGGTGGGGTACATCCTAGTTAAGCAAATGGATGGACAGGTGTATCGGCATTAACACTTTGCTTGCACAAAGTCAGTTCCTTTAGGGAAACTAAAGACAGTTTTCAAGTAATTTTGCTTGATTTTATTTCTAATGAAAAAGTAACACGCTAGTCAATTTCACACTATGATGCCTCATAACCAGTGTTGGGACTAACGCGTTATTAAGTAACGCGTTACAGTAACTACGTTATTATTGTGGTAACGAGCACGGTAACTAGTTATTATGCCAAAACCGGGAACGCGTTACTCATTACTGGGATTTAGATAGGCTCGTTATTCGTTACTTCGTGTGGTGGCTATCGCAGAGCTTTCACAGATTCAATAACATTAGCAAGTGGTGGAGGCCAGCAGGTGGATGAAGGAAAAGGGAGGCAAGAGGAGAGACCCGAAGCAGCCGCTGGTCCGAGAGTGTCAGGTGAACTGAACTTCAGGTAAGAAGTTATAACCTGCAGTCCATCTGGGTCAGATATGAACCAAGTTTAGTTGGAGTTTATTTCCGTTGTGCTGACTTTTTCGTACTGCGTGCTAGCTAGCATGACGGAGTTTCTATACAGCTGGGTGGTGCTATGTTACTGATGTTGAACTTTATTTCGTTCATAAGGTTAATTATTAGAGTTGCCAACCGTCCTGTAAAAAACGGAATCGTCTCGTATTCAGAGAAAATATTACGTGTTTCGTATTTAGGTGAAAAGAAACACAGTTTGTCCCGGACTTCAGCTACAATGAAAAAGACACAAAGCTGGAGTTACTGTGTCTTTGCTGCACAGCTGACTCTTCTTCTCTCATTCTCTCCCCTCCCTCTCCTGTTTCTACTTCAGTCATGAAACTGATCAATGATCAGCTGATCGGCTTTTCTCTCTTGTTTGTTTATCGCCCACTTTGCGCCAGAAAGAGGAAAAAAGCGGATGTCGCGCTAAACAAAAGCGGCACATTTAAGCTTGATCAGCTGTTGTTAGAATTTATTTAATATTACTTTCTAGTATCAGCTGTTTGCTGGAGCCACAGCTGTAAACCTGCTGGTCATGATGTCGGTTTGGTTATGTGGTGAGAGGGAAACATGAAGATGAAACCAGGAGATGTCCTTACTGAATCATCAGAGCTGAACAGGTGATGGAGAAACAGGTTTACCTTTTAGGTGACACGAATGAGTTGAAGGGAAGTTATGAACTGTTTCTGAGAGACAAATAACCCCAGGATCTTTTTCTATGTAGCTGACAGCTGGTAACTGTGCAGGGGCGGGTCTAGCAAAGTGTTGCCAGGGGTGCATGTAGGGCATTAAAAGGGAGAGGGGGGCACAAGGAAATACTTTCTTATTCTCATTTAAAATGTCTCACTTTTAAAAAAATAATTATCTGAGTCTTACAACAAACGATTGATAGATTGATACATATATACCATCAGAACAGTGTACATCACTGTCACAACAGCGTTTGTTTTCATTCAAAGGCTTTATGATTTTTCCTATAATGGTGGGCCGGTCTCTAGTCAAAATGCCCGGGACGATTTTTTTGTCCCAGTCCAGCCCTGTATGCAGCTCATCTGCAGTCTGGTGTTACCTACATCTTCCTATTCAGAAGGCAGAATTTCCGAGTTCTGAGTACAATCGAAAGCACCACGACTGCAGTTTTTGTGTTGGATGTAAAAAGCAAGGATAGAATGGCTAGGATAGAATCAGGCGTGGGATTTCTCTCGTGGAAATGTGCACATTATTTTTTCCTTTCTATTGGTAGGTGGCACAGTGCACTTGTGGCAAGTAAGCAAGCTAGAAGACTGGCACTCTGGCTGGGTATCCAGTTACGGAAGCAACACATTAACAAGAGAATTCTGAGTAAAACCAAAGTTACTTTCCCTAGTAACTAGTTACTCTGAAAGTAACGAGTAACTTGAAGTAACTGAGTTACTTTTGATAGAAGTAACTAGTAATGTAACTAAGTTACTAATTTAAAGTAACTTACCCAACACTGCTCATAACATACTGAAACACACACTGTTGCCCTCCTCCTCCCACTCCCCCACTCCTGGCTTTACGCATTGCTTTATACAAATAATCACTCACACACACACACACACACACACACACACACACACACACACACACACACACACAATTAGATCAGCCAAAATCAATTGTTTCAAACACTGTGGTTAAGCGCATAATGTTGGATGTTACGAGTCATATACATAAAGGTGGCTGACAGACCATATTGATTGTAAGTTGCTCCTGCCTTATCTCATTGCTCTTGTGAAACTGGTGCTCTAAATGTCTCATCTACTGTTAGCATGACAGGCTCGGGAGTCCCTAATGGTAACTGCAGTAATTTGCAGCCTTCTGCACAGCCACTAGGGTGATTATTACTCTAATCCTCTTGTGTACTTACATTACATACAAAGGGAGCAAAAGGATGGGGAAATGTATCTCTAACACCCACTTTGCTGGTATTAAATTGAAACAGAGAGACTAAGGTCAAAAGATGAAGAAGAGAAAGAAAAAGAAAGAAAGACGAGAGGCAGAAGCTGTTGTCTTCCTCACAGAGATACTCCTACTTGCTTTATTTTGTTGCGTCATTTTGTTGCTTCATCACTTTTTTATATTATACCATAGTCTTTATAAATCATTTTACTAAAACAACACTCAGTGTCACAGAAGAGTTTAAAAATGTATGTCAACCGAAATATAGAACTTTATTAACAAGTTTTTTCAGTTTTACTGTTTTATTATCTCCAGTGCTATTCTTTCCTTTATCCACTACAAATACTCTTTAAATGTCAGTCGCTCTGTTCATTGTGTAGGCTACAGTCTAGAATAAGTGATCTATTTTTTGAAGTTGAGGTAGACAGCTTCAAGAAAGGGCCCAAAAAGTACATCTCAAAATGCTTTTTCTTCTTTCTCTACTTCTGACTTTAAATCAGTGTCAGTTTCTATATCTAAATTCAGGCATCTATTAAACACACAGTGTCACACACAGAGATATATCACAGCATATTCTTTACCATGTAACAGTGATAATATCCTCTACCTTTGCATGTTTTCATACTTGAAATCAAAACAGCTTCTTTTAAAGTAAAAACAAGTCACAAGAATAAAATATTCCAACAACAGCAACTGTTATATCAAAAAGATATAAACATAAAATGCAAAGGCCTTTAATAATTACACAGACAACATACTGTGAAGTGTCGAAATATTTACCAAAGCCTCAGATGATGTCAGTTTAAACTGCATAGCAGTGTCTTAAAGAAAATCTATGTTGGCTAATGGAGTTTGTAGTTTGTCCATTTGTCCATATAAAGGCCCTTCCTTTATATTTTATCTTTAAAAGATACGATCAATTGGGGGTTAACCAATTGATATGCTAATTTAAACTGAGGCTACGGTTGTTTGTATTTGGCACTGCATCAGTTTGGGTAATTAGAGGAAAAGATGAGGGCAGTGGTCACTATCTCTGCTATTAGACTGTTATTTGCCTGCATGTTGTTCTTTTGACACTGCAACATGTCAGTCAGGGCTAGAAGGTTAGAAGCTACAACGATGATGTCATGTTGTGCCACATCTATGCCACTCAGAGATACTGAGTTCCTCTCTAATGGAACCACATCAATCACAGGATTAGCTCTGTGGTAACTTTTCACCCTGTAGTGATTTCACTACTAAGATCTGACCCTCCTCGCCACGTTTCCAACTGACCTTTGTGTGGAAGGGAAAGATGACTATCTCAGTGAGTAAATGGTTTCGCCCCATACAAACGGTGCTTCTTTGTTAGTCAGTTCACATAAAGACAGAAAGAAAAGGATGTCTTAGTATGCATGTTGAAACACGATGTAATACTGATTTCAAATTGGAAAAGGCCTGTCTTTATTACTTCAATATTAGCTGGGCGTGTGAAGCATAAGTATTAGCTTGGGGTGCCACAGCTAATAATGTCTCCACAGTATATGTACTAGATCTAAAAGCTCAATCTATCAACTGCATAAGTGTAGAAGATACAAAACTATACAGCTATGTAGTATTGTCAAAGAGTTGCACCATATTAGTTTAACACTACTTAAGCCTCCATGTCTGTAAAACTTTTCAGTCTTAGCTCAAAGCTATGTACATAAATATTTAAACACTCTCAATGGCTGGGGAATGCAAAGAAAAAAGAGATGGATCCAGTCCGGCTATTGATGATGAGGCTTCACAAAACACAAACATTAGCCGATCACACCATCATATGTAAACCACCTTCATAAGCATCATATTAAACTTGATGTATAAAGGTAAATTCCCAGTCCAAAATCCTATTATAACATCGATTACCAGAAGATGCCTAAAGCAACACAAGTATTTTCCCACTTCTAACTTTCCAGACTGACACTGAACCTCACTATGTGGGTTTTGCAATATTAATAACACCATTTCCGAGGTAGTTCTCACCTGTCTCAATAAGTTCTTATGTTTTTGTCTCGCTAGCTAGGATTGAAATTAAAATGCAGAATTTAAAAAACAAAAGAAAAGAAAAAAAATCAACAAAAAAAACAATAGATAGATTTAACTGGCACCAAATAAAGAATAAAATAAAATAAAATAAATGAAAAATGGAAAAAAATATTATCATTACAAAAGTAGGTAATTATTTTCAAAAGACTATTGCTATGACAACAACATTACAAACATTACAATGCTATATATTCTTTAGGCCAGAGTTCCCCAAAGTGGGGGGCACAGAGCCATTACAGGGGGGTGGGGGGGTGGCACGGTATGAATTAAAAAAAAGAAAAAATAAAGAGCGCTTGGACACTGCTAGCATAATGGACAGGTTTTTGACGGGGCTCCCACACAAACGCAAAGCAGAAGATGAAGCATCACCAAATATGTTTCCAAACCAACTTCATTCCAAGCCAAATACTAGAAAATATAATGAAGCATATCTTGCCTTTGGCTTCACCTGCACAAGTGACAAGGTAGGACTCTGCGACAGAATTAGTTTCCCCTGCATTGGGAGCACGCGTTGGGCTGTCCAAATCACGGACAAACAGTATCCCACAGTTGTTTATGTTTCTGAACCCATTTTGTACAGAGAGACACTATTTGAAAAATGTATTGATAGCAGTGTTGAATATTATTACACAGGAAAAATACAATAACACGTAAAATAATTACACCGTGATGCTTTTGCCTTTCTAAATGGAGGGACAGTGCGACTGCGTGTGTATATGTAAGTGTGTAAAACCTGCAGATAGTAAGATTAGCAGTATTTTGTCTATATCCGCCATTGTAGAAATTCATCTCATGTAAACAATAACGTGGCCAACAGCGTCACGTGAAAAGAGGTACATACCCTTGACGTTTCGTGACGAACTCAGTATTCCTCGTCCACACGTAAACGCAAAAACGGAGTTTTCACAAAATCTCACAAAAAAACGCCATTTGCGTGTGGATTATTATTATTATTGCACGCAGTCAGGCTAGCTAGTTCTAACCAATTCCCGTGATTATGCTAGGCTGAGGAACTTGACAAATAGCTCTAGTTTAACTCTGATCTTTCCTTAAAGCCATGCTAGATTGTCTTTCTAGCCAGATGCTACAGCTATAGGTCCAACCAACTTCTTTTGCAAAACCAAGTCCTAACCAACGGGGCATGAGAATGGGGCCTCAGCAGAAAGTTACAGACAGTTTCTTTTCTGCTCTTCAACAGTTGTTTGTATATTGCAGGTCTGCACTTTGGTGGCTAAGGGCAAGAGCACTTGTAAACTAGATGGACAGTACTCACCTCCAATCAAAGGTGACATCACCAGACAGCTGGTGTTTATTGGGCCCTGTTTCCATGTTCTCCACATTCCTGTTTCCAAGATGTCTGTCTCCATCTCTGCCTCCCAAAGTGTATGAAGAGTCACTTAGCATCCTTTGTATCAAGAGCCAAGGCTACTGAAGTCAGTGCATTGGTTGCCTCCTCCAGAATCAAAAAGGGAGCTGCCAGTGTCTGGAACTAGCCCTGAGGAACCACTCAGTAAAATTATGGACGTCTTTCTCATCTAAGACTTTAATTGATGTTATTGTTACAGCATGTAATAGTTATGCCATAACATGTTCTAAGAGTCCTCAAAAAACCAAGTCAAATGGAATCAACAAAGAGTTTTGTGAAAAAGAATCAACTCAAATCTCACATTTTTAGTAAGACAACAAGATTTCACATCTTAAGTCTTGAGCAGGATCAGTGTCATGTATTTTGGTATTTTTGTAATATTTGTAACATTTTTCTTCAACCTTTATGATATTCTTTAGAAAACAACAAATCAT
The DNA here is from genome assembly GCF_057381845.1 of Rhamphochromis longiceps. NCBI lineage: Eukaryota > Metazoa > Chordata > Actinopteri > Cichliformes > Cichlidae > Rhamphochromis > Rhamphochromis longiceps. The sequence goes on from NC_140561.1 coordinate 36,366,329, forward strand.
AATACAAAATGATTTACGGTTATATTTACCTCTTGATTAGTATCTTAACCTACTATTTTATTTTAAGTACACTCACTAAAAGTTGCTGGTACTTTTAGGAAGGCGCAGGGCTTTTTGCCAAAGATATAATGCATATAATTTTATAATGGAAGGATAGGTACTTAAAATGGACAGACCCGTACATCCAATATTACCTTGCAAATGGACGTGAGGCAACATTAGCTTTTAACATTGCAGTTGATTTACATTTATTATAGCTCCACTTTGATTCAGAAAATACAGTGGAGGGTGAGCTATAAAGAGAATGATGACCTGTAAGTTTGTAAGTGAGAAGCCATTAATCAAACTGACCGATAATGTTTAGTTTTAATTTCAAAATACAATAAGTTCTTTATCTGCTTTGGACTTAAAGAACTTAGAAAAAATAAAAAAGTTATTTTTATGTACACTGTGAATATTACAGATCTGGATTACTGTAGGTGTGACAGTACGCAAAATTTTCTACAAAACTGAGCTCAGATGAATGCAGCCCCAAACCAACTCTGCCACATATTCTGCGGTTAGACAGAGTTAATGGTGGTGAACAATCACTGCTAAATGATTTGAGAAATGCAGAATTTTAATATTATTTAACGCGACTCATTGTTGTGCATTTGTAAGGTAGAAAACAAAAAACAAAAAGACAGATGGAAGTTTGACTGTCCTCAACTTGCTAGTAATGCATGCAGCATGAAAAAACAAGACAGGTGGGATGCGACTAGTCGAACAAGCAACTACTCGAACATGTAACTACTCGAACACGGAGACTAGATTTGTAGTTGCAGCCAGGGTCTTCTTGCTGTGTGGTACTGTTCCATTATTGTGGCAAAAATAATGGAATCAGTAAACATGTAAATAGAAAATGCATCGATATTATGGCAGTTAATATAATTACGAACCAAGAAGCATAGTTAGCTCAAGTACTTTTACTGGTTGTGCTGATTCAAATTGATCTTTCACAGTTTATCATCATGAATTGGAGCACACCTGTAGGTTTCCATGCTCCCTTTTCTGTTCCATCATAAACGTATGCATGATTCTATGAACAACATTCAATCGTTCGTACGCAACAAATCTGATTTAAGACAGCAATTTCATTAGACACACATTTTCCACAGGGCAACGTAGAGCTCAGACCTTCATGCTTCATCATCAGCTTCAGTACTTCTAATTATTGCAGTTCTCCTTAACAAATACTGCTCAGTGGGTGAAAAAGGGTTATTTTTAAGAAAGAAAATGCTGAGTATACTAAGTATACTAAGGATACAGATAGGCAACCAAATAGGATGCCCTAACAAAAGGGGCGAGGCGAGCATAGAGAGGCTTTAAGACTATGACAAAGACGAGTGCCGGGAGACATGACAGGGGTAAAGATGAATATGCCTCTGGCAGTTGAGTCCTGATTACTTTCTTACTGTTATGGCCTCACGTGTTCCAAGGCAATTTGGCTATATGGCTGAGCATAAAACAGCACAGTGAGCATATCACTGGTGTGGTTAATGCTTGCAACCTGCTTCCATCACAGCAATATCAGAAGAGCTGTGTCCAAATTATTTGAAAGTGATGATTCTACTGAGGTTTTGTGCATGTACAATGTTTTTTTTTTTTCCACAAAGAAAAAGACAAATCAAATTTACAGTAGATGTCAGCACATGTTGAACATGCTCATAGGGCATGACGACAAAATTCCACTGGGAATTCATTAAACAACAGTAACAGAGCAGCAACAAAATAAGAGGATACCTATAAATTCTGAATGATTTTGAGACACATTAACAAACAAAATAAAAACTCAGCGTTTATAAGACAGGTCTTGTTTTTGTTTTCCTGGAAAGGCTAAAAAGTCAATATTTTGTACATCCCACAATGTTAGTACCTTCTCAAATTTCTATATTGCTCTGCCCCACTGTCTTTTGCTCCCAAAACAAAAACAGGCCACAAAAAGCAATAAAAATAGCACAAAACCAGTTTGTGTCATAAAGAAACATTTTCCTAAAACAGCTGGACACTGTAGGTTTTACCAGATTCTACTCAAACCGGTGTAAGATGTTGTTAGGAACTATTTTAAAATGCGGATTAGTAAATTTGTTGATCCAGTGGAAAGTAGGGTTCTACAGAATTATCCAAAATAAAAAGCACTGAAACTATTATAAGATATATCAATATAGCAAATGTTATACTTTTACATTTATAAAAGTATACGTCCAAACTAAGTGACATTACTGTCGTTAAAACATGGAAATGTCAGTAAAGGTGATGAGCTGGGAAATGGTGAGTGCCAGTCAAACAGGTCAAAAGAAAAGACACATGGATGAACCATGAGAATGCCTGATTTAGTGGTGAATGTTATGTCATTAGTGGTAGCACACCATGAGAATATGAACTGTCTATTTATTTCTTATATAATCTAAGTGAGACGTGGCAGGGTCAAATAAGGGACAGAGGTAGAAGAGTTATGATCATTAAGATTACATAAACTATTATTAACCAAGCATGGCTTTTAAGGCTGCATCTCACTCTTTCTTGAGGACAGCTCCCCTGTGCTCCCCAGGGTTTTGCATCATTTTCTGAAATTGTGTTTATTCCTTTTCTCTTTATCATGCTCCTGTTTTTGCTAACTTTCACTTTCCTTTCTCTCACCGACTCACACACGCATGCATACACACGCCATTCAGTTTTAGAGAGCAATGTAGGCAGAAATGCCCATGCTTTGGATCATGCTGAGGAAGCAGGAATTAATTCCAATCAGGCTTGAACAGGAAAGAGCCATTCCATTTTGCACCACTCCTGGAGTCACTCAAACAAGAAGCACCCCTGCCTCTACTGCATATGCATGATCACACACACACAAACACACGGACGCATATACCCGTATCGCACAAACCCTTTGGAGTAAATATGGTGATATTGCTTAGCAGCTAAACAAAATTTTGTCTATTGAATATCAGCTGTCTTTGACATTAATACCACGCTAATGAAGCCCTTGACACCCTCATTCACCTGTCTTTTCCATTTTGCAAATAGTTTGAAGCAGCCATGGATTGCTGCTAATATACTCAGTCACAATAAAAACACGTTAGGATTTAAAGTATTGTAGTGTCATTTTTACTGACAGTGTACTCTCTCCATAAACCGCACTCCTGGAGCACTGTTCCTATGTTGCTCTTTCCCTCTTGTTCTTCCTTTTATCATTTGCCTCAAAACAGTGTTAGAACACAGCTTATCTGGGAGTAATGCAATTTGTTTGCCTCTACTTTCTTTATATGCCTGCACTGTTTCTTTCATTTTCTACTTCCTACTATCGAGAGTAAATTCAGTGACTCCAAATCCATTTTCATTTAACATAGCTATCTTACATGTCTGCTTTTTCATATATCCATCTCTCTTGTGGAGGAGAATTTTAACATATTGCTCTTTCTGGCACTTTACGCCTTCCCTTGAGCCCATAAAAAAAGCTCACACACCCTACTTATGTATCATGAAAATAGCTGCAGTAAAACTTGCAATTCCATACATTACAGGCACCCTTGGGCTTTGCTATGTACAGAGCCTCAAACAGTTATCCAAATGGTTCTTGTCTGACTGCGCTAGACATTTTCCAGCTTACCTATGGGTGACAACTCTGCCACGCTGCCAATATAGGGTCCTTCCAAGAACTTGGGTTCACTGTCATTGATGTCCTGGACCTTGATGACAAACTCTGACTCTGGCTCAAGGGGATCATTAGAGAGCCGGTCCCGGGCCTGAGCCCTAAGAGTGTAAAAAGCCTTTTCCTCTCGGTCTAGTCTCTCTGTGGCATGTATGTCTCCTGTAAGCTCATCAATGATGAAGATGGATCCAGCTCCTTCTCCAGAGATAGTATATTTGATGTTGCCCTCACCATCATCAGAGTCTGTATGGATCTGTAAAAAAAAACAGAGCAGTTTTGAGAATGATGACTTCAATAAAACACACACATGCATTCCATCTTTTACGACTATGCAATGTGGTACGTACCGTAAAATTTCTAAAAAATGTTTTGTTAGTGTCATGATCAAGTTGCATATTGATGATGGTAAATGGTACATGGCCTGTATTTGTATAGCGCTTTACTAGTCCCTAAGGACCCCAAAGCGCTTTACACATTCAGTCATCCACCCATTCACACACAGGTGATGGCAAGCTACAGTGTAGCCACAGCCACCCTGGGGCGCACTGACAGAGGCGAGGCTGCCGGACACTGGCGCCACCGGGCCCTCTAACCACCACCAGTAGGCAATGGGTGAAGTGTCTTGCCCAAGGACACACCGACCAAGACTGTCCAAGCCGGGGCTCGAACCGGCAACCTTCCGATTACAAGGCGAACTCCCAACTCTTGAGCCACGATCGACAATAATTCATTGAATCAATGTTTATTTTGTTTTCTCCATAACAACTAGTTATATTATCAAAAGTATAGTTTTCTATTAAGGTTCTATTAAGGTTTGGGCACTAATAGTCATTGTTAGTACCCAAACCTGAATGATTTGGGTACCATTCAATGTTAGCTGAATGCTTATAAAAGTCATAATTTGTTTAAAACACAAAAACTGATTAACTTTTTAATATGTAAATATTACATTTATTTATATATTAAAAACTCTGAGTTGAAAAGAAATCCACTTTAATGTAATGAACTTGCTACTGCTGTTGTTTTCCTTTTATTAGCTATTACTTTACGAGTGTTGTATTAATTTATTCAGATTGCAATCAAGTACTGTTTTGTTGGAGTGCATTTGAACGCAGGCTAATTCAAACCTTTCTACTTTAACTGAACATTTTGATACAGACAACAAAGCTATCTGTGAACCTCAGGCAAAATCTGCTCACCCCGTCCTAGCAGTCTGACGATCGGGGCCAACCAAATCAAACTGCAAAACTGTGCTTGAACCACGACAGGGATTACAGTCCTGTTTAAGCACTTGTTATCACATGGCTGACACACCACACTCGATGACACCTCAAAGTATTAGAAACTGTTGAAAGTTTAGAAAAAATATCTGAAGTGATCCTTGTCCAAGTTGAGATTATTCTGTCACATATTTGCCAGGTATCTTATTTTTATGATTTTGTTTTAACTGCTGAGAAAAGGGTTAAAAATGGACAACCCCCAAATGATATTTGGTCATCAACCATGACCATAAGAAATATGTGTATTTTATTCATCCATTGACTTTTCTTCTCTTAGGGTGGTAAATCCAATTCAAGTCCTTCTAACTACTCCCTGCAGACTAGCCATCATCAGTGTGGTGAAAAAAAAGACACCAGAGTTCCTGTGATGATTTACACCTTTTCTGCACATTGTGCCCTTCACAGGATGTGACGCCCAAATTAGGAGATCAAAGTCATTCAAAGACTCTTAAATGTAGAGACATGGAGGTGCTGTGGCTGAAAAGTGAACTTAAAAGAGCCCTTATAAATCAGAGCTATAGTTTCCCCTAATGTGATTAGAAGACATTCCAGGGGTAGCAATAGGAGATGCATTGGTCCCCCATCCTAAACTCCCCTTTGGCTCTTTAGTGAGCATTAGACCTGCTTGCTCCTGCTCCCTCTCCCTCTCACTCACCTTCTATCTAAAATTATAATTCAGAGCTGTCTATGCAGTGTAACTGTGGTTCAATCTACTCAACAGACCAGAGGAGAGGGGAAATCGCCCTGGCCTCCCTGGTTAATTTTTTATAAAGGCTTAATTAAATACAGGCCTCTATCACCCTTGCAGGGATTTTCATTAAGTATTTGTCGTAAAACCGAGGAATAATGCAAGCCTGTGCCTTGATATTGCTTCCATCATCCATTTTCTCCTTCTTTTTTATCTGTCTGTTTTTGCCTATTCTCCCCATTCTGAATCTTCCTGAAGACAAATACATGGACAGTCAGTGGAAATATACTGCTGGATACTTTGGCGGTATCAATATTTCAGTTATAATAAAAAAGAAAAAAAAGGAAAATAAAAGTTTCATTGGTCCAGACTGTGAAAGTTATCCAATAAAAGTGAGCACACGCTTCCACCACTTGATATGTTTCCTCCAGACTAAACCTCCTCCTGAATTTCTAAATTAGAATCTCAGGAGAGAAATGCATGTGTGAAGTGTTGCCATCTTGTGTTCATTCAGTTCCACAAATGTTGGCACAACAAGTCCTGCAATTAAATCTAAAAAACAAACAAACCATGAAAGCATTTTTATAATGACCTATGTCAGAATTCCTGAAACCACAGTGTTTACTCTTTATAAAATGTGACAAATAGGGGAAAAAATGGTAAGAAGGTAACATGGCAAAATCACACTCTCCATCTCTTGACTAAATGGATCTCTCTTGGCTCCCTTAACTCTTAACCCCTTTCTTGGCTGTCACTTGGGAACTCAAAGCTTCAGCTCCCTCCACAGATTTTGTATAGGATTGAGTTCTGGAGACTGGCCAGGCCACTCCATGACCTTAAAACTTCTTCGTTGCACTTCTTCTTTTACCTCTCTTTCGTTGCCTGGCAGTATGCTTTGGGTCATTCTATTCTAGAAGACCAGCTTTCATTGTTTTGTCTTAGGGAAGGAGATTCTCCTCCAAGATTTTACATTGCCCCATCCCCTAACCCCTCAATGCAGTGAAATTGTCCGGTAGGCTCATCTTGAAATGTTTCCACCTTGGTGGTTGAATGTGGTGATGATCTTCTGTGGGTCATACTTAGCGTTTTTCTTTCTTTAAATACACAAGGTCAAACTGATGACAAACAGCTTGATTTTGGCTTCATCTGACCACAACACTTTCTCCAAAATATATTCTGAATCATTTAGATGCTCACTGGCAAACTTAAGACCAGCCTCTATCTGTGCCTTCTTGAGCAGGGAGGAACTTGTGGGCGCTGCAAGATTTCAATCCGTCACCGATGGTGGTCTACTGATTGCTAAAAAGCTGTTTGTGTAGGCGATAACACAAGCCTACACAGTCCCTGCATGTTTTGTCCCTGACTGGGACAAAACATGCAGGGACAGTTTTGTCCCTGATGTCCTTTGACAGCTCTCTGGTCCATAGCATTGCAGAAGTTGGAATGAAAAACAAGCAAACAAAAAAAACCACGATTTATTTATTTATTGACTTTAACCCGTGTGGTGCATGGTTGATATTTTGTCTTTTTATACTAAAATTAAACTATCATAAATTTCGTTTCTTTGCAAGTGAGGGAACTTACAAATTCCGCAGATGATCAAATAATTATTTCCCTCACTGTACCTGGGATTGTTACGTACATTAGCTTAGAATGTTTCTTACAACAGGACTTTGAAATGTCTAAAAGTGGCTAATATCAGAGTACATTATTTTACATGTGGACACGCTCTCAGAGTCTAGAATTAAAATCCAGTTTAAAATCAAACTTAGGCTTTACATTCTCTCAGTGTTCACTTCAGTCTAAATTCTCTGTCTGGTTAAGTTTAGGTAAAAATATTGCTTGGTTTGGTTTAGGTTTACTATGTCAAAAAGATTTTTAAAAGCATAATTTTTCTACATCAATTAGGTGCAGAGACTTATTTACATCACCAAGGTTGCTTAACCTCCTAAGACCCGAACTCTTCCACGGCATGCATTTTTAATTTCTCTTTGATATTTGGGCTGATTGGGGCCAGATGAATGTATAAACAAAGAATTACTGGATTTTTATTTATACCTGATTTTTGTTTCTAAGAAAAATAAGAGCCACATATGAGGACATTTGTTTAAAATTTCGATAGATCATAGGCAGTATAATGTCCTCGTAAGTCGATATCAGGCCCTTGTAGAGCAAAATTGAGTATTTTGGTCTAAATAACCCAAAATGAGATGTCCACATATGTGGATGCCAGGTCCTAGGAGGGGGAACCCTAGATGATTATAAGATGTTATAAAGAAGTCCTATGAGCTTTTTTTTCCTTTTTTCTTGCACACATAGACACGAACAAACATACACTCATGTGGGGGCACACACACACACACACACACACACACACACACACACACACATACATGGATCATCATTCTGGAGGAATGATGCAATTTCTCTCCCCTCAGGCTGGCTATACCCATCCTTCTGTCAGTCTATCCTCACTGGAGTGATTCAAGTTGGCAGCTTGAAAAACACACACACAGACACACACACATGCACTACGCTTAGCTAAGTTGTTCTCTGCAAACTAAAGGTCAGAGTCAGGATGTCACTCACAAAAAATAACCGGGGGTGCAAAAGTGCACAACAAATTTCAAAGAAGAAGATGGGAAAGACGCACATCCTGTACACCTGCTGAGCATGACATTATAGATGTTTTTTCCTAAAATCTTTAAACGATATTCCTGACACTTTTGGGGGGAAATAGATTCTCCACATTTGGACAAGGTGTGCTATTTCTTTTATTGGCTAGGTCACTGGTATAGACATTATCAAAAAATACTAATACACACCAAGAAAAACAACATATATTTCAAATCAGTACTAAAGGAACTCTACTCTTTGATGTCATTGCTTCACTGTAGAAAGCTAATTATCAAACTGTGTAGCTTCCTTGTAGATTTTCACTAGTCCATACTAGCATATGGAAATCACACCGGTAGTCTAATTCCCTTCAATTAGTTAATATAAAGCTGATGAAGCTATGAGCATTTTGGACATACTGAGGACATAGCACAACAGAGAAGACTTTTATGCTGTGGAAAATGTAGGGTTTGTATTTTTTTCCCCCCCATGGGCAGTGCACTTCTTTTCCACATTTCAATTCAATTGAATTCAGTTTTATTTAAATAGCACCAAATCACAACAACTGTTGCCTGAAGCTACTTTATATTGTAAGGAAAAGACCGTGCAATAATCAGACATCTCTATAAACTAGCATTTGGAGACAGTGAGAAGAAAAAACAAAATTTTAACAGAAAGAAACCTCCATCAAAACCATGCTCAGGGAGGGACAGCCATCTGCCATGACCAGTTGGGGTGAGGGGAGGATGACAGGACAAAAGACATACTGTGGAAGAGAGCAAAAAATTAATAATAACTAATGATTAAATTAATGATTGGTGCATAAACATGAGTGAATGAAAAAACTTGAGCAAAGAAGACACTCATCATCGGAAGCTCCCATAACTAAGTGGGGACTCAGGATCACCTGATACAGCCATAACAATATGGTTTTTCAAAAAGGAATTAAGCTAATCTTAAAAGTAGAAAAGGTTACTCTCTCCTGAATCCAACCTGGGAGCTCGTTCCACAAAAGAGAGGCGCCTCTAAGCTAAACACTCTCCCATTCTACTGGAAGAATGGAACCACAAGTAAGCCTGCAGTGTAGAGCAAAGTGCTCTATTGGGGCAATATGAGGTCTTCAAGACATGATCGGTCTGATTATTCAATTAATCAGGAAATTTACAGCCGTCAAAAGTGGGATTGGAGTTTTTTTTTTATTAATAACACTTTGTTCATGTCAAAATATTAGGTTCCTTTAAAAAATGTAAAAGAAGGATTATTGGTCATTACACAATGACCAAATTTCCAAAGTAAATATAATGTAGGGATATAAACTACAATACCAATTATCTGAACCCTTTCTATAAACTTACTAAAAAATATATCATCCTATCACTGCAGCTAAACATTAATTTGGTTTCTGGCTTTATGCTAAACTTGATGCTAGCAAGAGTCAGCCATGCTTTAGGATTTACAGTGCAGGCCTGTGGGTTGACTAAGAGGACAGTGAGGTTGTTGATGTCTTGTCAGACTCACCTTTAGGTCATAACAAAGTGTCTAGCTGTCACTATAGGCTAACCTACTGAAGGGGATGACATATGACTCACATGCAGTGACTGAAAGTTTCCTTCACATTTAGTCAGCTATTTTAAGTTTTTATGAGGTTGGAGGGGCATCTGGTGTACAAATCTACCAGATCAAACATGTGAAACTGGGGACTTCCAGATGGTGGGGAAGCTGGTTGCAGCATAATCTTTCAGCTCCCGGGCGGTTACCCCTTGAAAACGGACATATTATAACACAACTAAGAATATTCATAGTAGTATGCCAGGGGGTAACAAGAGAAAGACAAGAGGAATTCGGCAAGAAAGTGCGGAGGAAGGAGTTTTTTCACCGAAAGAAGTTGACGGTGCTAGCAAGCTACAGCTACTCGGAGCTATGGAGGCAATTGAAGCTAGCATTCTTGCTGAGCTTAAAAAAGTCCAGGATAATTTAAAAAGTGAAATAGCGGAAAAAACTGGACTTGTGAAAACAGAAATGTCGGAGTTTAGGAAAGAAGTGGGGCAACGGTTCAACGAAATTGTCACGGACATGAAAGAGGTAAGAAGCAGGATCGAGGAGGTCGAACAGAGAGTAACCGAGGTTGAGGAGGTCACAGTCGACCTTAAAGATGGGCTCGGCCATACTCTCCAGTTACAAGAAGACCTCCAGACACGTCTGTCCGACCTGGAAGCCCGGTCTCGCAGGAATAACATACGTGTTCACGGGATACCAGAGGGTGAAGAAGGGGACAACATGCTCGAATTCATGGAAAATTTTATAAAGAATGAACTGTCCCTCCCCGACATCAATCTGGGCATACAGCGGTGCCACCGCTCACTCGGCCCCAAGCCACCTCCGGGCTCCAACCCCAGGTCCGTCGTGATTCATTTTTTGGAATACAACACCAAGGACTTGGTTCTCCGGTCTGCGTGGACCAAAAAAGAAATACTGCTGAAGGGCAGACGTGTGTATTTCGACCAAGACTATCCTAGTGACATTTTAGCGAAACGCAAAGCATACAACACGATCAGGAGGATTTTAAAAGAGAAGGGGCTCCGCTTCCAAACACTGTATCCGTCGAGACTGCGTGTGTTTTATGAAAACGGGCCCGTGATTTACAACAACGCGCAAGACGCAGCCGACGACCTGGAGAAGAGGAAGTTGATGGGAAAGCGCAAGCGGAGCGCCGCGGCGGACCCGGGAGGAACGGATGAAATAATAATAATAATGGATTGCATTTATATAGCGCTTTTCGGACCCCTCAAAGCGCTTTACAATTCCACTATTCATTCACTCTCACATTCATACACTAGTGGAGGCAAGCTACAGTTGTAGCCACAGCTGCCCTGGGGCAGACTGACAGAGGCGAGGCTGCCATATTGCGCCATCGGCCCCTCTGGCCATCACCAGTAGGCGGTAGGTGAAGTGTCTTGCCCAAGGACACAATGACCGAGACTGTCCGAGCCGGGGCTCGAAACAGCAACCTTCCAATTACAAGACAAACACCTAACTCTTGAGCCACAATCGCCCTGAAATACATCCAGGAAAAGCTCCAGAGATTCAAGTGCATGGATAGTAAAACCTAAAAAAATTTTTTCCGCACTTAAGACTGCAGTTTTCCTGTGTAAAATAAGAGTGATAGGTTTGACCGCAGTTTGGGATGCTAACAGCTTTCTCCAAGAGCGCTGCTATGATGAGCGGAGCTCACCAAGCAGCACTACGAGGGGCTCTCTGGGACTTTAGGGACTCTCCTCTTTGTTTTGAAGTTGGACGTACACTTCATAATTGGAAGTCATATATGTTATTTGTTCAGGTACGTTGTTCCTTTGTTCTGTAGACCCCCTTTTCTTTTCAGAGCACAGAGCACAGAGCACAGATTTACAGGTATTGTGTATTTTCCTTTTGCTGATGGAGATCAGACAACAATATAAGGTAATTACAGTTAATGTTAATGGTTTACATAACCCCATTAAAAGAAACAAAGCTCTTGCTAAAATGAAGCGAGAAAAACAAGATATTATTTACTGGCAAGAAACACATCTTTTTGCCATCGAGCACAAAAAATTGTGTAAAATGGGGTTTAAAAATGTGTATTATTCCTTGCATATAAAAAAACATTCTAGAGGAGTGGCCATCTTATTGTGTGACAAAGTACATTTCCAACTTTCCTCACAAATCAGAGATAAGGAGGGGCGTTATATACTGGTTAAAGGGTACATAGATCACAAGGAAGTTACATTGTTTAACGTGTACAGACCACCAGGGACTGATAAACATGTAATCAGGACCCTTTCGGAATTAATTGCAACAGAAACATCAGGCATATTAATATGCGGTGGAGATTGGAATATTCACTTGAATCCGTTTCTGGACACGTCCAGCAAAACTAAATTGTTACAACCAGAAGCAGTATATGTTAAAAGAATGCTTAAGGAATTGGGGTTGGTTGACGTGTGGAGGGATGCACACTCACTGGAAAAGAAATATACTTTTTTTTTTACATTCCCACCATATGTATTCAAGACTGGACTATTTTTTTTATGTCACACTTTGATAAGCATAGAATTATAAATTGTGATATAAGGGTGAGAGATATTTCGGACCATGCAGGGGTGTACCTGACACTCCATTTGGATTCAGATCGCAAAGAGACTTTATGGAGGCTTAATACTAGTCTACTAAATGATGTAGAATTTGAAAAGTTTGTAAAATAAGAATTTAAGGAATACATGGACTACAATAACAATGGTGATGTTTCTCCTAGTATTTTATGGGATGCAGCGAAGGCAGTTCTTAGAGGGAAGCTAATTTTGTGGTCCTCATACAAAAAAAGGAAAAACAGAAGTATCTAAAAGACCTTACTACTGAAACACCTAGAATCAGAACATATGAAAAGTAACAATGATGACACGTTATCACAAATTAAAGAAATACAACAGATATTAAATAGGTTATATGATGACCAAATAGAAAAAAGGGCTAAATTCATTAAGCAGAATTATTATGAAAATGGTCCCAAATCTAAGAGACTCCTTGCTTGGAGGATACGGAAACAGCAGGCTGACAGATTTATTCAGAAAATTAAAAACCCAGCAAATGATAAGATATGTCATGACATGAAAAGCATAAAAGAATCTTTTCTGACCTATTATACCCGACTGTACGCAGAACCACACAGGATAGATGTGCCCTCTGTTAATGTATTTCTTTCTTCACTTGATTTACCGTCGATAGGAACAGAACAAAATAAAAGATTAACACAAACAATAACTGCGGAGGAGATTAACAAGGCCATTTCAAAATTGAAAGGTAATAAGATGGCCGGTGAGGATGGCTACCCGGCAGAGTGGTATAAACATTTCAGAGATCTAGTAACCCCTCTGCTGAGGGATTGCTTTAACCATGTGCTTACAGGGGGTGAGATACCACCATCCTGGAAACGAGCAGTTATTTCAGCAATTCCCAAACCGGGTAAAAATAGAACGGAATGTGGTTCCTATAGACCCGTATCAGTCTTGAATATCGACTGTAGGATATTTGCAACAATATTAGCTAAACAGTTGGAATTTATAACTTCAGAACTAATGGATACAGATCAAACAGGTTTTGTTCGAAATAGGCAAACTCATGATAATGTGAGGCGGGCTCTCCATCTAATAAATAAAATGAAAAATATCGAATCAGTAGCTGTTAGTCTTGATGCTGAAAAGGCGTTTGACTCTGTGTGCTGGAATTATCTTTATTTGGCCTTAGAGAGATTCGGTTTTAACAGCCAAATCATCAGATGCTTACAGTCTCTATATAACTCACCCACTGCCAGGATTAAAATTAATGGTGATTTAACAGATACACTACAACTAGAAAGAGGCTGCCGTCATGGATGCCATCTCAGTGCCACTATCTTTGCGCTATTCATTGAGCCCCTGGCGCAAGCTATCAGGGAATCTAAAGACATTAGAGGTGTACTAATTAACAATATAATGCATAAAGATGGTCTGTATGCTGACGATGTTCTCATAACGCTAACTAACCCGGAAATCAGTCTGCCTAATCTTTTTTCATTATTGAAAAAATTTGGCATATATTCCGGATATAAATTAAATTTACAGAAAACTCAGATTCTCTTATATAATTACCGCCCATCACAAGACATTCAAAAGATAGCCAAGTTTAACTGGAGTAACACCTCTATAAAATATCTAGGAATCCATATACCCACGGATCTATCCGACCTCTACGAATGCAATTATGTCCCACTGACATCAGAAATTAAGGCAGACCTACAGCGCTGGTATTTATTGCCAATGAATATGCATAATCGGATAGATATAATAAAAATGAATCTTTTGCCAAAGCTTCTCTATTTGTTCAAGGCGCTGCCTATACACCTACCCTCCAAGCAATTTAACGATTGGAATAGGATGATCTCTAATTTTATTTGGGCCAAACAAAAACCAAGAATAAAATTTCAGACGTTACAACTGCAAATGGACAAAGGTGGACTCACTCTGCCGTGTCTTGAGGACTATTATAGGGCTGCACAGTTACAAGTGATGATTGGGTGGTGTGATCTAATGTGTAAGGCTAAATGGAAGGAGATATATCAATCCTACTGTGAGACCCCACTTCAATCACTGCTTGGAGATCAACCACTCATTAAAAGACATATAGATGCAGACCTGCTCCCGGCACTAAAGAAAGTGCCCATAGAAATATGGCATAGGATACTCAAATATGAGAAAACTAAAAAAAGTGCCCGGACGTTACGATGGCCTGCTTATGATTCGGATTTTGCACCTGCAAACATGGATAAGAGATTTATACAGTGGTCACATAAGGGTATAACAGGCTACTGGAAGATTACAGATAAAAATGTACTAAAAGACTACCAGCAACTCCAGAGAAGTTCTTACTTGGAAAGACAGGATTTCTTTAGATACCTCCAGCTGAGGCACCATTACGATTATATATATATATATATATATATATGTATATATATATATATATATATATATATATATACAAGAAGGCATCGGTGGGCAAGAGACGAAAACAGGGCGTTGTTGGAATGCTACTACGCAAGTAACCCTGGCGGAAGGGGCTACATGAATAGGCTGAGGGACCTATGGATTCTTCGATACCCAACATCCACAATGACGGCGAAACAACTAGTAGCTCAGTGTTCCAACATTCGAAAGAAGGGACTGCTCTCACAGCTAGAGATTGACAAGGTACAACACAAATGCTACGGCAAGAAGGAGTCAGGACGCCAGGTCAGGGGGGCGATATCATCACCCCCACCCGAGATTGGGTACATAGCCCCAAGTGCGATAGGAGAAGGATCGTTAAGTGCGAGAGGAACTGACCTGAAAGATAGGATCATGGCCAAGCTTGAAACCTGGATCCCCCGTAGCCGGTTACCAAGATTACGTGAAGTACCCTCAGAAGGTCTGCTAGATGATGTTAATGCAGCACTACGGACGATACCTACAACCACGATTACCGACACTAACAAGCTGATCTACAATACGGCAGCAGTGATCAGTGAGATGCTTGGCTACAAGTTGAACAGCCACAAGGGGCAGTACCCTCCATGGAGAAGGAGGCTAGAGGGCAAGATCAAAGTAGCACGGAGGGAGGTTAGCCAACTAACGGAGTTGCAGAAAGGTGCGACAAAGAAGGTGCATAAGAAATACAGCAAGCTGTCCATACCTGAGGCCTTAGAAACTGCCAAGCAAAGACTCACAGCCTTGGCCAGCCGCTTGAGAAGGTACACCAGAGAGATAGAAGGCAGGAGAATAAACCAGCTGTTCTCCACAGAACCAGCAAAGGTGTACTCTCAGTGGCAAGGGAACAATAAGAGAACAGCACCACCAAGGCTGGAGACCGAGCAATACTGGAAGAGCATATGGGAGAAGGACGCAACCCATAACGGCAATGCTCAGTGGCTAGTGGATCTGAGGGCAGACCACAGCGACCTCCCCGAACAGGATCCAGTAACCATCACAGTGGCAGATATCCAAGAAAGGGTCTCCAGTATGAAGAGTTGGACAGCACCAGGGCCCGACATGGTTCACGCCTACTGGCTAAAGAAGCTGACTGCACTCCACGAGCGTCTAGCAGCACAAATGAACCAGCTGCTAGTTAACGAGAGACACCCGGAATGGCTAACCGAAGGTCGGACGGTCCTGATCCCCAAGGACCCCAAGAAGGGACCGGTCCCCTCCAACTACCGACCAATAACCTGCCTCAGTACTACATGGAAGCTCCTGTCAGGCATCATATCGGCTAAGATGAACAGGCACATGGGTCAATACATGAGCGGGACACAGAAAGGAATTGGCAAGAATACCAGAGGCGCAAAACACCAGCTACTGGTAGACAGAACAGTCAGCCGAGACTGCAAGACCAGACTGACCAACCTGTGCACTGCCTGGATTGATTACAAGAAGGCCTATGACTCAATGCCCCACAGCTGGATACTGGAATGCCTAGAATTGTACAAGATCAATGGGACCCTAAGAGCCTTCATCAGGAACTCAATGGGGATGTGGCGTACAACACTAGAGGCCAACTCCAAGCCCATAGCACAAGTCACCATCAAGTGCGGGATCTACCAAGGAGATGCTCTGTCCCCACTGCTGTTCTGCATAGGCCTGAACCCCCTCAGTGAGATCATTAACAAGACTGGCTACGGATACCGACTACGGAACGGAGCAGTTGTCAGCCACCTCCTGTACATGGATGACATCAAGCTGTATGCCAAGAGTGAACGAGACATCGATTCACTGATCCACACTACCAGGCTATACAGCAATGACATTGGAATGTCGTTCGGACTGGAGAAGTGTAGTCGGATGGTAACAAAGAGAGGGAAGGTAGTCAGAACTGAGGGGATTGAACTACCAGAAGGCAACATTGCAGACATAGAGGACAGTTACAAGTACCTGGGGATCCCGCAGGCGAATGGGAACCATGAAGAGGCCGCTAGAAAAGCTGCAACCACCAAGTACCTGCAGAGGGTCAGGCAAGTCCTGAGGAGTCAGCTGAATGGTAAGAACAAGATCCGGGCCATCAACACCTATGCCCTGCCCGTGATCAGGTACCCTGCTGGGGTAATAGGCTGGCCAAAGGAGGAGATAGAAGCCACTGACATAAAGACAAGAAAGCTCCTTACCATGCATGGAGGGTTTCACCCCAAGTCCAGCACCCTGAGGCTGTACGCTAAGCGGAAGGAAGGGGGCCGGGGACTGGTGAGTGTCAGCACCACAGTCCAGGATGAGACAACGAACATCCAAGAATACATTGGGAAGATGGCCCCAACTGACCGAGTGCTCAGTGAATACCTCAGGCAGCAGAAACCCAAGAAAGAGGAGGGAGACGAGGAACCATCATGGAAGGACAGGCCCCTGCACGGTATGTACCACCGGCAGATAGAGGGGGTGGCTGATATCCAGAAATCCTACCAGTGGCTGGACAAAGCTGGACTGAAAGACAGCACAGAGGCACTAATCATGGCAGCACAAGAACAAGCTCTGAGCACAAGATCCATAGAGGCTGGGGTCTATCACACCAGGCAAGACCCCAGGTGCAGGCTGTGTAAAGATGCCCCAGAGACAATCCAGCACATAACAGCAGGGTGCAAGATGCTAGCAGGCAAGGCATACATGGAACGCCATAACCAAGTGGCCGGCATAGTGTACAGGAACATCTGTGCCGAGTATAACCTGGAAGTCCCGAGGTCAAAATGGGAGATGCCCCCAAGGGTGGTGGAGAATGACCGAGCTAAGATCCTGTGGGACTTCCAGATACAGACGGACAAAATGGTGGTGGCTAACCAACCGGACATAGTGGTGGTAGACAAACAGAAGAAGAGGGCCGTAGTGATCGATGTAGCGGTTCCGAATGACAGCAATATCAGGAAGAAGGAACACGAGAAGCTGGAGAAATACCAAGGGCTCAGAGAAGAGCTCGAGAGGATGTGGAGGGTGAAGGTAACGGTGGTCCCCGTGGTAATCGGAGCACTAGGTGCGGTGACTCCCAAGCTAGGCGAGTGGCTCCAGCAGATCCCGGGAACAACATCGGAGATCTCTGTCCAGAAGAGCGCAGTCCTGGGAACAGCTAAGATACTGCGCAGGACCCTCAAGCTCCCAGGCCTCTGGTAGAGGACCCGAGCTTGAAGGATAAACCGCCCGCAGGGGCGTGCTGGGTGTTTTTTTTTTTTTATATAGATATATATATATAGATATATATAGATATATATATATATTAGGGGTGCAACGATATTCGTATCGATATTGAACCGTTCGATACAGTGCTTTCGGTTCGGTACGCATATGTATCGAACAATACAAAATTTTTTATTTATTTTATCAACTTTCCTTCTGAAGATGCTGTCTGTGTTGAGCGCTCAGTGGATCTGCGCTGGACAGTGCAGCCTAGGCGGAGTAGTCAAACGCAGATTCACTGAGCGCTCAACACAGACAGCATCGTCAGAAGGAAGAGCGCAGGGCAAGCTAGCGAGACAGAAGTTAAGCTCTCCTTGCAACATGGACCTTCCGCACCCTCATTCAGATCTGGCGTTTGGAATTATTTTGGTTTTCATGTGACGTATGACCCTGAAGGTAAGCGAGTCATGCACTAAAGTAAAACAGTATGTTGGATGTGCCATGCAATGCTCAATTACATGGGTGGGAACTAGTGTGTTAGCGCAGTTAGCTCGTTAACGTGTTGGCCGTCTAGCCCCATGCACGGGGCGATCGGCGGTAGCTCGTTAATGGAGATTTGCCGTGTTGTGGCGTTAAGGTCATTTCAACGAGATTAACCTGAAAGCACTAGTGGGAACACGACAAATATGACTGCACATTTACGCCGACATCATCCTAGTGCAAAGACAAGTGGAAGCAGAAAAAAAACAAGCAAGCATGCTACTAACTTTAGCCGAGTCATTTAGACAGCTGTTAGCACATGATTCTCCTTATATGTTTAATATGCTGCCCGTCGGGCTATTGTAGGAAGGAGAAATATATGTCAATGCTTTTGCATTCTTTCAGAAATGTAGCTGGGT
Organism: Rhamphochromis longiceps; assembly: GCF_057381845.1. Lineage (NCBI taxonomy): Eukaryota > Metazoa > Chordata > Actinopteri > Cichliformes > Cichlidae > Rhamphochromis > Rhamphochromis longiceps. The sequence continues at coordinate 36,385,192 of NC_140561.1, forward strand.
AATTATGTCATTGGCATCGGTGAGCCACTGTCAATATGTGACATATTGGAATCGCGTTTGAATTTGCGCTTGTTTTTTTGCTTTCACTTTGCAATGACAGCACTGATCTGTGAGTGATGATAATTTGTGCACCAATTCCTCTGACATCGTCTTATTAATTGGTAGCTTACTATGCAAACATGACAAGTGAAATCTCCCGCAGCAAGCTTAAACATGTGAGAGGTTGATCGCGCAGAGAATCGCTGAGCTTATGTGAGTGCGCGTGTAAAAGCAGCAGGATATATATTTGACTACGATGACCTTCACAGACAGATATATATTTTAGTTCTGCTGAGCCAAATAAGACAGGTCAGTGTGAAGAAGTGACAGCCAAAGAAAAGCTTACCACAAAACGGAGAAGTTATGACAAATCAGACTATAAGGCAAAAAGAAAGTGCAGCTTTATGGTTTCATGGACAAAAGAATTTCTGTGGCTGCAATATGACGAGCTAAATAACCAGGGCTGCACATAAGTGGTCCGCAGGTGCGCATTCGCTGTCAAAATAAAAAACACGCACAAGGGTTAGGGTTAAATTTAAAAACTGTACTTTTGAGTTAAAATATATAATTATAATTTTAATAAATGACAAATTAAAAAGGCATGAACATTTTTTGTATCGAAAAAATATCGAACCGTGACACCAAAGTATCGAACCGAACCGAACCGTGAATTTTGTGTATCGTTGCACCCCTAATATATATATATATATATATATATATATATATATATATATATATATATATATATATATATATATAAAAAAAAAAACACCCAGCACGCCCCTGCGGGCGGTTTATCCTTCAAGCTCGGGTCCTCTACCAGAGGCCTGGGAGCTTGAGGGTCCTGCGCAGTATCTTAGCTGTTCCCAGGACTGCGCTCTTCTGGACAGAGATCTCCGATGTTATTCCCGGGATCTGCTGGAGCCACTCGCCTAGCTTGGGAGTCACCGCACCTAGTGCTCCGATTACCACGGGGACCACCGTTACCTTCACCCTCCACATCCTCTCCAGCTCTTCTCTGAGCCCTTGGTATTTCTCCAGCTTCTCGTGTTCCTTCTTCCTGATATTGCTGTCATTCGGAACCGCTACATCGATCACTACGGCCGTCTTCTTCTGTTTGTCTACCACCACTATGTCCGGTTGGTTAGCCACCACCATTTTGTCCGTCTGTATCTGGAAGTCCCACAGGATCTTAGCTCGGTCATTCTCCACCACCCTTGGGGGCATCTCCCATTTTGACCTCGGGACTTCCAGGTTATACTCGGCACAGATGTTCCTGTACACTATGCCGGCCACTTGGTTATGGCGTTCCATGTATGCCTTGCCTGCTAGCATCTTGCACCCTGCTGTTATGTGCTGGATTGTCTCTGGGGCATCTTTACACAGCCTGCACCTGGGGTCTTGCCTGGTGTGATAGACCCCAGCCTCTATGGATCTTGTGCTCAGAGCTTGTTCTTGTGCTGCCATGATTAGTGCCTCTGTGCTGTCTTTCAGTCCAGCTTTGTCCAGCCACTGGTAGGATTTCTGGATATCAGCCACCTCCTCTATCTGCCGGTGGTACATACCGTGCAGGGGCCTGTCCTTCCATGATGGTTCCTCGTCTCCCTCCTCTTTCTTGGGTTTCTGCTGCCTGAGGTATTCACTGAGCACTCGGTCAGTTGGGGCCATCTTCCCAATGTATTCTTGGATGTTCCTTGTCTCATCCTGGACTGTGGTGCTGACACTCACCAGTCCCCGGCCCCCTTCCTTCCGCTTAGCGTACAGCCTCAGGGTGCTGGACTTGGGGTGAAACCCTCCATGCATGGTCAGGAGCTTTCTTGTCTTTATGTCAGTGGCTTCTATCTCCTCCTTTGGCCAGCCTATTATCCCAGCAGGGTACCTGATCACGGGCAGGGCGTATGTGTTGATGGCCCGGATCTTGTTCTTACCATTCAGCTGACTCCTCAGGACTTGCCTGACCCTCTGCAGGTACTTGGTGGTTGCAGCCTTTCTAGCGGCCTCTTCATGGTTCCCATTTGCCTGCGGGATCCCCAGGTACTTGTAACTGTCCTCTATGTCTGCAATGTTGCCTTCTGGTAGTTCAATCCCCTCAGTTCTGACTACCTTCCCTCTCTTTGTTACCATCCGACTACACTTCTCCAGTCCGAACGACATTCCGATGTCATTGCTGTATAGCCTGGTAGTGTGGATCAGTGAATCGATGTCTCGTTCACTCTTGGCATACAGCTTGATGTCATCCATGTACAGGAGGTGGCTGACAACTGCTCCGTTCCGTAGTCGGTATCCGTAGCCAGTCTTGTTAATGATCTCACTGAGGGGGTTCAGGCCTATGCAGAACAGCAGTGGGGACAGAGCATCTCCTTGGTAGATCCCGCACTTGATGGTGACTTGTGCTATGGGCTTGGAGTTGGCCTCTAGTGTTGTACGCCACATCCCCATTGAGTTCCTGATGAAGGCTCTTAGGGTCCCATTGATCTTGTACAATTCTAGGCATTCCAGTATCCAGCTGTGGGGCATTGAGTCATAGGCCTTCTTGTAATCAATCCAGGCAGTGCACAGGTTGGTCAGTCTGGTCTTGCAGTCTCGGCTGACTGTTCTGTCTACCAGTAGCTGGTGTTTTGCGCCTCTGGTATTCTTGCCAATTCCTTTCTGTGTCCCGCTCATGTATTGACCCATGTGCCTGTTCATCTTAGCCGATATGATGCCTGACAGGAGCTTCCATGTAGTACTGAGGCAGGTTATTGGTCGGTAGTTGGAGGGGACCGGTCCCTTCTTGGGGTCCTTGGGGATCAGGACCGTCCGACCTTCGGTTAGCCATTCCGGGTGTCTCTCGTTAACTAGCAGCTGGTTCATTTGTGCTGCTAGACGCTCGTGGAGTGCAGTCAGCTTCTTTAGCCAGTAGGCGTGAACCATGTCGGGCCCTGGTGCTGTCCAACTCTTCATACTGGAGACCCTTTCTTGGATATCTGCCACTGTGATGGTTACTGGATCCTGTTCGGGGAGGTTGCTGTGGTCTGCCCTCAGATCCACTAGCCACTGAGCATTGCCGTCCTGGGACATACATATATATATATACATATATATATGTATATATATATATATATACACATATATATATATATACATATATATATATATATATATATATATATATATATATATATATATATACATATATATATATATATATATATATATATATATATATATATATATATATATATATATGTTCTTCCTCTACCCCCCCCCATTTTTGCACATGTCAAGGAGCGTGTCAGGCTACATTTCACTGTGTCTTATACTTGTATAACTATGCATGTGACAAATAAAGAACCTTGAACCTTGAAACATAAAATTCCTAGAAGAGGAGGACACGGGCTTGGTTAAAATCTTCCTTGACTCTTGTAAGGGGAATGCACCAAAGAAACAGATATCCAGATTATACAAATGTTTACACACATGTAGGAATAATGACACAACGTATATCAAAGCTAGATGGGAAAAAGAGGCTGAAATAATAATACATGACGACAACTGGTTCAATATATGTAAGGCTGTGCGTTTTTTTGTCACGCCTAATGCTAAGAGTAAACAAAGTAAATACCCCGACAAGACTCAGTGTTGGAGGAACTGTGGAGGTGTATCTGCAGGACATTTTCATATTTTTTGGGAATGTGCTAAGATTGTCCCCTATTGGCTAGTAGTGATCAAAGAAGTCAATACCATGATGGGCTTGAACTTGGCCCCTGATTTCACTGTGTTTTATCTATATGATTTGCCACAAGGACTGAGGAATTCAGACAAATATCTTTTATTGATATTATTGGCTGGTGCAAAGAAAGCCATAACTTGCAAATGGCTAAACGCTGATCCACCGTCATTCTTGGACTGGATAGGCATTATCAAGGAAATTTACACAATGGAGAGACTGACTTTTTCACTAAGACTGGCTGCCGATAAATTTGAGAAATACTGGAAAAAATGGGACCTTTACTTAAATGGAAAAATATTATAATTTCTGGTACCATGTTTCATTGCTGTAATTCACCTATTTAATCTGATTGTACCACAAAGGGATATGTCTTTTTTTTGTTTGCTAGCCTGTGCTAGCCTGCTCTGTGCTTGTTGGGGGTCTAAATGTTTTGTAAAAAATATACAGGACTGTCAATAAAAATAATGTGTAAAAAAAAAAAACTACACGCTGTGGCGACCCCTTTTATTTCTTCTTCTTTTGGTCGGCCCCTTTAAGAGTCACAGCAGATCATCTGCTTCAATCTCCTATCCCTAACATCTTCATTTGTCAAGCCAACCTTTTGCATGTCCTCCTTCACTACATCCATAAATCTTCTGTGTGGTCTTCTTCTTTTCTTTCTGAGTGACAGCTGTGTACTCAAGATCCTTTGTCTACTATCCCTCCCCCGTACCTCCAAACCATCTCAGCCTTGTTTCTCTAATTTCATCTCCAAAATGGTCAACCTATAGCTGTTCCTGGCTGTAGCTCAGGAGGTAGAGCACATCATCTAAGAATAGGAAGGTTAAAGGTCTGGCTGTACCAGTCTGCATGCCAAATATCCTTGGGGAAGATACTAACCCTAATCTCTCTGATGCATCCATCGAAGTATAAATGTATGTGAATGTTCGATAGAAAGCACTTCAGCATAGAAAAAAGTGTTTGTATGAGTGGGTGAATGTGGCATATTAAAATGTGCCTTGAGTGCTCGAGGAGAGTAGAAAAGCGCTATATAAGAATCAGTCAATTTACCATTTCCTCTGATATATACGTTCCTAATCTTGTCTCTCCTGGTCACTCCCAATGAAAATCGTCAGCTCTTCCAACTACAACTTGGTCTTCTGTCTTTTTGTCAGTGTCACTGTCTCCAAACCATATTTTAAGCACAAGCTAACACTAAACGAATGTGTTCAGTAGCAAAATAGAATAGAATAGAATAGAATAGACATGGAGTAGCATTTTCATTACAGTGAAGATAGAAAAATGTGAGCTGCACTGAAGCTTTAGTTTATTGAAGATTTCAAAGACGAAGCAAATTGTCTTATATTTAAGTCTGTGTAATCTGGACTAGGCATGCCACATTTCACTACAGCTTGTAAAGCTTCTGATCTTAAAAGCTTCAAAGTGTTAAGAAGGTGACAAGGTATCAGAGACAGTCTAGGTGGGGATAGCTATGGGGAAGGAAGGATACATACCAAGGACAGAACCTGCGATGAGAATGGATAGAAAATAGTAGCACAGTGGACTAGGAAAAAGGAAGAAAAAAGTCGCAGAAAGAAGTTAAAATGTAAAAGTGATGTTCTGAATTACAGTTACGGAGGCAAACCTGCAGAAGCTTAGACAGAAACAGAGAATGAATATCTAGACATCAAAGAGAAAACATTGTCATAATGTGTTAATATAATTTAGGACCTTTCGATCAATGTTCACGTTTTGGATGGAGAAGACAGATGGTTTGAAAGAGATGTGAAAGAAGCCATCTTTGTCCATTGTGAATGACCATCTATGAACAGAAGGGGTGGCTAACAACACCAACTGTCTACCACCTATAATCTAGTTTTGAGATCCCTTCCCAGGCGCCTTAACGCCAACTTACATCTTGCATGATTTGATCTCAATAGTCACATGCTAGAGTGTGGCAAGGTTTTACCCGAAACCTCTCCTGATAATGACCCACACCCTTATTCACACCTTAGCTCATGTGATGTGGCACATGGTCAATAGTGCGTCAACGGTCCTTTTAAGGGGCAACTCCCATAGGGCTTAAATACCTGGGACTCTCCAGCAATTGCTCTTAGAAGTGAAGAAGCTTCTTGGATGAGAGGTGAAACATCTTCTAGAAACTTAAGGAAGTCCAGACATTTTTCTTTTCAAGTGCCTTAGATTACCGTGACCTGGATGACTGAGAACCTACACAGACAATTTAGGACCTTATTTAAAAATAAATAAATAAACCAGATAAGTGACATAAACCTGGTATGTATATATGCATGTGTCCAAGAGAAAGGTTACAGCAAAAGAGAAGAAATATAATCAGCTGTCTCTCCAATGACTTTCTTATCTTATAGATGGATTTCAAAGACCATTGAGTTGTAATCTCTCTAAATGCAAGCTAAGGCAGTGGTAAAGCAGACACTAGTGAGGGGATTGTTCAGTAGTAAAAGAAAATCATCTAATTAAATAAAATAAACAAATAAATGAATTAAAATGATTTTTTGTTATCGTTCAAGAATGTTTTGATAACACTTAAAGCTTAAACAAACTCACTTAAAAAACTCAGTGTTTTATTCAAACACATTTCTGATTATTACAAAATATCAGAAAACAGATAAATCAAAAAAAAGCAAAAGCCTCTTTTGATTTTTACCATTTAAATGGATTTTACTTTATGTCCAACAAACCTGCTGCAACCAAAATCAGACACAGAATTTGATACACCATAAATCAAATTAATAATTTTCAGAAAGACAAATGATGTATGAGAAAAATATTTATTTTAAAAAAGCCAATTTGTTTAATTGGGGTTAAGAATTAAAACGGGATAAGAAGCACCTTGAAGTGTGACATGGACTGTAACAACCACTTTATCACTTTTGCTGAGACAGTATGCAAAAACTCATCTCAGATATAGACCCAAAGTTCAGAGAAAATTGAAAAGACATAAAGACAACACTGACACTGTACACGTTACTATAGTGAGCATAGAATGTGTGCACACGCTGCAGAAATTGTCCACCTCGTACACATTCACCCTCACAATGGATTTACTTCTGACAGCATTTGTCAATATAGAAGAGAAAAAAACTACCAAGAAAAACCCAGAGTAGATGAAGAATGTATCATTTCCCCTGTCAACTTCCTTTAACAACAGCCATTTAGGATTACCTGTGCTCTACAGCAATTCTCTTTCCCCAAGTTCCCTTCCTTTTATCACCGCACAGAGCTTTGAAAAAGAGCTAGGAAAATGCATGCGTTTTAGATCATTAAAGTACACAACTGGTATTTATCTAAATACACAGATAAAATCTTCCAGATCAACTGCATGTAAGTGACCATCTTACTAGAAAAGTGACTTCACTGGCAGTAACCACAGTGTGGAAAAAAAAGCAAATTTGTCAACTTTGCTGTGTCGGGGCAAAGCAAGATGCACAATTATACAATGCAGAGGGCCAATGCTTGGCTCTAATCCTTCATAGCTTAAATTATAGTTTCGATACCAAAAATCCAGCCAGGGTACTTTGTGTTTGAGCATGTATTAACACCCAGACAATCACATCCACACTTACGCACGCCATAAATAGCACTGGCCGCTGCCCTTGTGACATGAAATGCAATAACTTGATAATTTTATTAATAAAATCATCTCTTTTCTCCCTCCTGCTGCATCATTCCCTCAAGCTCTTCCCTTAAGCTCCTTTATATCAGCTCACTGTCTTCCCTGGCACCCTGTCCTTTTAATGAATCACCAGTCAGTGTATGAAGGCTCTTGTTTTCCAGTCTCCCTTTGAAGCCTTCCTCTCGCTTCCTTCCTTTTCTCATATGTCACTCAGCTTTATTCTGTCTCTTGCTCTACCAGCAGACAGACAGTGCTGCCTGTTGCATTGTTTGGATTGCATTGGTTTTGCCAGCAGGAATTCATCACATTCACAATTGCAGAAAAATACTGATCAAAGGATAATTATTCTGTAAGACCAGGCTCTGGTACAAAGAACATCTCCATTCATTTGTAAGAAAAGAGAGATCAATATATGCAGATGCAATATTAGCTGGTCAATTGCCATGTCTAACTGATTAGAAACAAGGGGATTTCATGATTGATGCATGTGACTCATCACCGTATCTCATTCTGTCTGCTTTAATGTTCTGTCTTTTCATATCACGTCCTACGTAAAGCAATCGAATCATACGCGGTGTCCACTCTCATCAAGTCACTGAGGATCATATGAGCAACAGCTGATGAATGGGATGTGAATGAGACGAAATGGAAAAAAAAAAGTGAAAATATTAATAAATGCACACTTGCTACTGACATGATAACAAACTGATTTCATTTGACATATACCCATTAACTATGATTACATTACAAAATGACATTCACTGATCACATTTCTGGTGTGAAGACATTGTCCTCAACATCAAAAGGAAGGGCATTGCTGAGGCTGTCATCACTAAGTACAGAGGCTTTGTTAACAAACACCAAAGACAGAAAAAAACACAGAATTTTTATGGCTTCATTTATGATTTAACAAATTGGCTAACAATGTATTAAGGAGTATTAAAGAACAATATTAAACTGTCTTTAAAGTTGTCTTTAACTACACTGTACTTGCAAAGCATTTATTGTTAGTTATTTTTGGTATAGTTGCTCATTACAATTAAATATAAAAATACTTTTTAATATACTTTTTTGCATAACGTGAGAATTTGTACATGTTGTAGGCAAACTGTAGCAGACAGGCTAGTGTTTGACAAGTGAGTGTCTTTGTGCTTTTTCCCAAGGTGATCAGACAGTACTAGCCCCGGAGCAGGAACTTTTTAGTGAACAGAAAATAAGACAAAAACATCAGATTTAGATGTCTTGAAGACAGGTGGGTAAGATAGTTCCTTGCTTTTTTTTGCTTTTGTTTTTTTTTTTTTTTTAGTTTAATAAGGACTTTAGTCAGCTTTAAAAAAGTGATACAAATTAGTAATTCAGTATCAACTAAATCATTTGTAATTGTTTTGACTTATAACTAAGTAAGTGTAATTGAGTAATCTATGACTTTTTTTCCATTCACTTGGTACACTGTGAGGAAAAGAAAAATATTGTAGTTCGAGACCTTCTGAGCAAAATTGGCTTTGAAGACTAATCTCTGAAAGCTTTTTATGTGGAGCATGAGATCGAAGTACTCAATTTTATGCCAGTGGGCTACGGTTTTCAGAGAGACTGGCTCAAGAACTGAAAGAAGTCTGGAAGCCACAGTGACTCTTACATTGCACTGGAGCCAAAAAGCTCCTGACAGCTCAAAGTATTCATGTTCTTTAAAAATGGTGCCTTCCTTTCAGTAGCATGAGTCATGTGGGAGGTATATGCCTACCTTAAGTCAACATTAAAGAAAATATTTCCTACATTATATTGGAAAATCCATACGCGTCTGTCCAGCACTTTTGTTTTGAATAGCCACAGTGTTTGCATTACAGAAAAGCTGAAATTATTGTTTAGAGTTTGTTCAGAGGTAGTTCTTAGCAGCAAACCACTTGGATTTAATTTCTTGCTCCTCATTCAAAATGTCAGGGTCTTGATCTCAAGAACTCGGTAATTTTATGCAGGTTAAAAAGAAGACAAGTAAATGCAACTACAATGAAATGGCTGTTGATTGGAAGCAAGGTTTTAGTGCTAGTGTCGGTTTAGTAATTCAGTGGCTTCAAGTGATGCATTTTGGCAACAATTCTGGCCACTTTGCATCTTTGTCTTACAAAGCAAATGCCAAAGAGCAGAGGGAAGCATTTGTGGTTACTGATTAGAAGAGGTGCATAATTAGACCGTTCAAAAATGCTTTTAATGTAGTTGAGCTTTGACTTTGACCAAATCACACTTTTATCCTGAACTAAAATCATTTTCTCTTTTATGTAAATTGAATAAATATGCAGATTTTTATCAGGAGTTGACAGTTAATGCAAACACATAGATGCCTAAACAGTATATTTAGTTTAAATCTACAAATGTCATTTGTGTGTACTTTTTTCTGTATGTACAATTGTGTGTAAAGGTTCGGGCAGGATAGGGATGCTTGCAGGAACTGTCAGCTGATTTCCGAGCCCAATGAGAATGCTTCTCTTGAATTCTTATGGTAACACTCAACGATCATGGTCTACTTAAAGTAACTGAGTAAGGATCTGACAGTGATTCCAGCTACTGCCTTTCTGATGGCTGTGTGAGCTGAAGGGGTTACATTTGATTATTTTGTTTTCACAAATATTACAGCAAAATAGTCTACAGTATACTCTAGATTGAACATGTATTATTCTATAAAATATGTATACCTTTTAACGGCTTTAGTAGAGTATAGTATTTTAAAGGAGATATGCTGGTGTCACATAAATTATCATGTAAAATAACGTAGGTGAGTAACTATGTGTTAAGCTCCTCAAACAGCAAATTCATATATAAGTGCATGTCTGCCCTTGAAAGCCTGTTTGTTTTGCTGTATATCTATGTTTGGCCACTTTATTTACCCTGTTTCACAAGGACAACAAAAGCATTTGGTTAAAGGAACTGATCTGAATTGCTCATTAAAAAGTCTTATGTGATTGAGAGAGGTTCTTAGAAATAATGCTTTCATCCTGATAACATAAGGCATCTGGAGTATTTTAACAACAAATTGGGAATTTGTCCCTCAAAAAGTGTATACTGCAAAGGAAGTTGGCAAGTATTTTTTTTTTGTCTTGATAAAATCTTGAAACCTTACTTAGAGAAACAGGTGTCAGAGGTTATCGACTTTCTTTGTTAAGTCAGACTTTCGGCATCACTTTCTATGCACACTCACAAAAGGGGGGATTTGATGCCTCATTTGACTCTTCTTCAGCACTAAAAGTTTGTCACCAACTCCAGACACTCGTAACATTATCATAAGAATTGGTGATAAAGTTCACTAAAGAGTATAAAAAAGATAACAGTAAAATGCAGCACTGGTGATCCAAAGATAAGAGAATATTCTTGCAGAAGATCTTTAATTTTTTCCTAACATATCAGCTGCTGCATGTTCATCTCTATAGTTTAAATATTTAAATTATTTAAATGTTAATCAGTGTGTTCAGGTCTGACATTCTCTCACAGCCTAATAAAGGAGATAAGAAGATCAGTTTAGTTTGGGAAAAGTTCAATACATAATACATTTTATTTGTTCTTAGAAATAGAACTTATCTGTTTTTTAATGTTTCTGAGTTCTATTAGCTGCAATTCCAGCGAGACAGTAGTTTAGGCCCTTTACAAAGTTTCTTACTGCTGTAACTTTACAGCTGTAACTTTCATTCAGTTAGGTATGGTTGCATATGTAATGCATCTTCCTTAAGCAGATAATCTATATTAGAATTACAGCTTATTTTAAATTAAAAAGAAACCATGACAATTTTGTGCTCGCTTGAATAGGTTGCATATAGCATATGTTACCATGGTGATTTAGCTAGGTAAAATGAGAGCTACCTTTATGAAACTCTGACTTTAACCTCAACATAGCTTGCCAACATATTAATCTCCCTCCACAGTACATCACTAAAGCTTTCCTGAACATTATCCAGAGTATTATACTTTATTTTACCTGAAATGTTTTACCCATATCTTAACTGCATGCTGAGACATTCTTTTCTTTTTCTTTTCACTACCAACAGTTCAAGGAATTGACACCTGTTCACAAGGTTTTTCATATATTTATGTAATGAGTCATAATGTCTTACCTTTCCTACATATAGAGGCTCTGTTCCTGTATACTCCTCCACGACAAAGAACTGGTTCCACACCCATCCTCTCTTTACACGTTCAAGTGATGAGGGTCCTTGCTCTTGGTCTCTTTCTCCTGAAGTTGTTGTGCCACTAGTCCTTGAGGCTTCACACCAGGTAAAAATATTGCAGCTAAGTAGAGTTAGTGCTGCCAGTAGTGTCCAAACTCCTGATGTCCATGAAGGAGCCATTTTGATTTAAAAAAAAAAAGAAAAACAATCCTTCCTGTGTCTACATGTAATTTAAAAGATTCATGCAAACAAGAGAAGGTTTTCTGTTGTAGTTTTATCTGAAATAAAACTCCAAAAGGACACGCTTAAAGGTCTTTGTGAAAGAGCTTGAAAGTTAATCCATGGGATCAGAAATCAATCTGAAGTTATCTGCCAAACACAGGGCAGGTCAGAGAGCATATAGGAGTTGTACCACCTGCAGAGTAACTGTTTGCACTGTGACATTGTCAGTAATTCTGATTCTTCGTAGTGTTTACTCCAACTTATAGGGTCTTTTTTATTGTTTGTTTTTCTTAATATGTTGTTTATGTGACCGAAAGTAGCTGGACAAATTGACTTTGGAAAATGTTATTCAAGGTTTTTGAAAGCAAGAAAAACAGGCTTTGCTAGACAGGCTCACTGATCATTGAAGGAATTAGGGGGGCCAAGCATAGAATGACATTGAAAAGCATGCCTATGAAGACTGAGAGTGATAGCTTCCATCCATTTTTGACTTCGTATCGATTACTGCTCGCAGTGCTTCCATTTCCACTTCTAGCCATGTCACCTCCAGTAGCTGGTGTGTGTTTCAGGTGGTTTGATACTAAGCTGCCAAAAAATGACTTGATTAAACTTTGCTGAAGAGAAAACTCTTCAGTAGTTCAGCTCCTAGAAAAGTCACAGCTGGCTTTACCTTCTGAAGCAGAAACCTTGAACTGACGAAAGGCCAAAGGATTTTACTGTTGGTGATAATGTTTGGTCTCTGACAGCTTTGCCCTTCAAAACAATCCATTGGTTTGGAAAGTTCATTCTTCAAAAGGTCCTACAGTGTTTTTTCAGCCATTATGACAGCTCCATCATGGATTGAAGGCAGGAAAAGAGGGAACCTGTAAAACAGAAAAGACACTGTTGTCATGGCCTCAGTATGGAAATAGTTTCTATTTGATAGATTTAAGGATTGACTAACCAGCAAAATGATGATGATGATTATCATTATTAATATTATTATTATTTTAGTTGGATTTTTTTCCCTTACTTGACCTGTTGTGGATTATTGGTGTCAATTTTTCATAGCTCTTTACAATCAATATTAAATCAATGTACAAATAATAAATAAAGAACAAATCCTATAGCACCGCTTTTTTGTTTAATTTATCTTTGTTTAACTCTGTGTTTTTGAACTACAAAACCCATAAGTGTTTTGGTTTTGTTAGGATTATCTGCAACGAACATTTTTCTATTAGTAATTCTTGTGTTCAGCAAGAATTCCAACAATTTGCTGGAGAATGGTGAAAACGGGATAGAAAGACAGGAAACTAGACAAGTGAAAAATAGGAAGGAAAATAGGAAGGAAAGAGAGAGAGAGTAAGAAAAAGAGAGAGGGGGAGTGAGAGAAAGGGAACGCAAGCAAGAAAGGTCACTGTTCATCACACAGCAAACCCAAAGCATCTGTCTGCCTTTCATCCAACTGATGGAGCGGACCTAACCGCAGCCAGCTGATTAATTGCATGAGGGAACACTAATTGGATAAAAGTATTAATCAATTAATTCTATCCAATGAGGCAACACCCCCTAATACTTCAGACAAACATTGGTGAGTAGGAGGGGGTAACAGACATGGTCCTTGGCTGCTGTGAAACATGCACAGAGGCTGACAGAAAGGCAGAGTTGACAGAGCAGAGACAGAGAGGGTAAAAGCAGGGTTCTAAAGGAGACAGAAAGGAAGACATGAAGAAATTAAAGGGCCGAGAATATAAGAGGAAATGAAAGAGAGTGTGTTGTGTGGCTGTGGGTGTGATTTATGGCCTCTTTGAAACATTCAGAACAAAAGGACCAAAAGGAAAAGAAACAATAACATTTACTATGTCTCTGGCCTTACAACTTTAAGAAAGAAGATTGCAACACCAGCCGAAGAAAAGCTCCTAAGGCCAGCAGGTGGTTTAACCTATTTCTGCTGGCTTAGAAGGAATTTCTAATCGTGCTCTCCTGCTGCCCGGTAGCAAGCTTGGAGCATCCGGAAATAATTCCTTCTCAGACTGTTGGTCAAGGAAATGTCCGTGGTATTGGAAACCAACTGCTCCGGGGGTGTCCAATCTCCGGGGGAAACAGCTCAGGAGTAACTTAAACAGCTCAGATCTCTTTATTAACTTCAGCACAGTGAGTATTAATAGAAAAACTGCACATTGATTTCAAAATATACAGTTTTGAAAATGTACAAACATTATCACTATTACAGTTGTGTGATGCAGGGATTGGTGTGCTACTCTAAGGTAAGTAATCATATAGCAAATTTTATTTTATGACTAAATGTTCAAGTATTGCATATTAACATTAAGGATTTTGAAAGCAGCAAATTTCCACAGGTTTACAATGAAATGAGAAACTAAATGATTTTGTCTTTTGGCATGCAAAACTGATGATCAGGTCGCATGTTTATCTATATCTATAAATTCTATGGCAGTCTATGGAGAGGCTAAACTGGCAACAGGCAAGTATTTTTCTTATTTAACTTTTGGTTGTAACATTCTGAAAGATTAAGGCTTGATTGCTCAACCAAAACTGAATGATGATAGCACATTCATTTTCCTCAGTAGCTACTGGTAACCTTCCCCAGGTAGCTGAAACAGCAGAGTTTAACAACTCTGTGCCAGATGGTTTGTTAAAGAGATCCATCTGGGAGACGTCCTTGGAAACTTTTTTAGGAAAGGGCAGGCACGTTTGGAAGCCATCAGCCAGCCAGTGATTCTTTCTATGTTTGGAAGGAATGAGAAACCCTGTTCATCAGTGAACAAACCACATATCAATTGCTGCCCAGAAGATGCTCTACATGCATTCACTCAAAGTGGAGCAAATCCAGCTAGAAATTTTTCCTCAACTTTATTAAGAACCAGAACAGGGCTACGTACTAGCCTAGGGTAGCTGGGTGTATTGAATCTGAAAAATTAAAGGACCCTTCTGTTCCATCTTATAATCCCACATGATTTAGCAGACCACCCATGTCTTTTAAAAACATGTTCATGTTTGTTACTCTGACTGTTTTTTGGGGGGGGATACTACATTTTGTGCTGTTGTTTATCCAGCAATGGATCCTATTACCATCTTATTTATAAATTGGCTTGTCAATGATAAGCTTACCAAGAGCTTACAGAGGAAGGAGATGAATGCTAGGGCCATTTGAATGGCAAAAATCATAAACAGGGTTATTACTGTCAACATTGAGATTAGAATTATTCAACACAAATACACACCGACTGAAAACATTATGTATTGCAATTGTTATAACTAGTCTGGTATCTTACCACCAAAGCATTTCTAAGCAACTGAACTCATTTAAGTTTGTTTTTTTTTTTTGCTCATCAAGTGTTTTCAGTACATCAATCTATACAAAACCCACCAGTCTCTGTCAAGTGGTGACTTTGGTTAGAACTGTTAGGCAGAAGTGGCGATACACTGCTGTAAAGGAAAGGGGGTGTACTGGAATTACAATTTCAGATCAAGTGCATAAATCGTTATGAAGTAGAATTCAGCACAATAATTTTTGTCTGGTTTTCAGAACTGCTAGACGTCAAAATGACAGCTGAAAATAAATTGTATTAAATATGCGCAGAATACAAGGCCTTCTCTGACCCCAGTAGTCTTTCAGCACTATGCATAACACTGAACTGCGGTGAGATAATTTAGCAGTCAGGGACAACTTTGTTTCTCATCACAAATACACAACCCTAGACCTTTTAGTATGTTAGAACAACACCAACGGTGCACAGTGTGCCTTGGCACTACACACACGGCTGCCTGTGTCCACTAACAGTGGGAGTGTGGTTGTTGGCAGCGATAGGCCTATTTTCCAGCATTCTTTTCAGATGGAGCTTTGCTCAGACAGCAGTGATACAGAATGTGATAAAGCTTTTCTGGGTCTGCCATGTATCCCTCTCTAAAATCCACCACTTGTAACTGAAGATAATGACCATTCCCTGCTGCCTGGCATGGGGGATGACAGAGCGTTTTTTCCCCCACTGTGACCAGGCCACACCCACAGTTCTGATAAAGAGCAAGTTCCAACTTCATGTCTTCATACTACTGGACCATATTACCTATCTGTCTGGTGTTTTGTTTTTTGTTTTTTTTCCGCAAGATATGCAAAAACCCTGAGGTTAGCAAATTCATGTATAAAAAAAATGTCCTGCTTATCCACCATGATCTCAGGTCCAAGGTCTGGCGAGGCAAAAGTTTACTCAACCAATAAACTTGCTGCTAAATGCAGTTTAGCGTCATCTAAAAACACACTGTACTGATGAAGAAAAAGGCACTATGATGAGTATAGCCCTAAGTTAAGTGTACTGTTTATTTTGCAGTTTACCTCGCTGTTTATCTTACCCGAGGATTGAACTTCTGGCAAGAAGTATAAATTGTTGTACACTAGCTGGGCTCTTATTTAATTTTCACAGTGGCACCTGTAGCGACACACCAGCAGCAAATGTAGTGTCTCTAGGGCTTTTAACGCAGTCCTATTTTCTATCTGAACACTAAAAGTAACCAAATGCCAAATCCAAGAAGATATGTGTTACTCAAGAAGCACATACTTGACACTGACTAGTGTTCATTATTTTTGCAAATTATGTCTAAATTAGAGATGGACCGATCCAATATTACGTATCGGTATCGGTCCGATACTGACCTAAATTACTGGATCGGATATCGGAGAAAAATAAAAAATGTAATCCGATCCATTAAATATCACGAAAGCACCTCACAAAACTTGCAACACGCCGTAACTCACCTCAGAACGTTAGCACGTCGGAGCAGTATGCATCACGTGATAGAGCGGCTGTGGCATGCGGGACCTGTGGTGGTCTGGATAGCATGTGGAGCTTCGCTAGCAACCCGGCATTTCATCTCCGACAAAGTTATCCCGAGAGAAGTAAAGCAAGTGTGTAAGTCCATCTCTGAATGTTTGTAAAGCATTCCTGCGTTAAGCTTAACAAGCGACTGCCTCTTCTTGCTGCTACTTCGATCATGAAACTGCTTAATGATCAGCTGATCGGCTTTTCTGTCGCGAGTCCGTGTCTCTAATTTGCTTTTGGCCCACTTTGCACCAGAAAGAGGAAACCAGCGGCTGAACAACAGCAGCACGTTTAAGCTTGATCAGCTGTTGTTAGAATGTATTTATTATTACTTTCTACTCGAGGATCTTTTTCTACGTAGCTGATGCTGGTAACTGTGCAGGGGCGGATCTAGCAAAGTTTAGCCAGGGGGGCCGATAGGGCATTAACAGGGAAAAGGGGGCACAAAGACATACTTTTCTTTCTTATTCTCATTTAAAATGTCTAGCTTTTAATAAATAATTATCTGACACCCAAAGTTTTAATTTGATGCAAAATGAATAGAAGTCCATTACTGTATATAGTGACTATTAAGTCTAATATATATACCCTAGTAAGCTATAGTACTTTTTCCTTTGGGAAGGTACCATCTGTGCAGTCTGCAATTTTGTTGAAGAAAGATGTTGAATCTATTTAATATTTCTTGAAAAATAATTGATTTCTGTGCATTTTTTTTCACACTGCATCAAATTAAGGTTGATTACGTCGATTAAGCATCATGAGGTGGTGCGTGAGGGGTGGTTCCCTATTTTTTATTTATTTATTTTTGTTGTTGCTGGGAGTTGGAACCCTATTAGTTAGGTTGCTTAATATTTATGCTAAGTACTCTTTAAAATACCAGAATAGGGAGGATGGTGTAGGTTTAAGTTTATTAGATTGATCAGTATTACTGAACTATGAAATATTTTTTTTTGCATACAGGTATAACAGAATAGCTTTAGTGTAGTTCTTGTTTTAAACTTGAGTATGAACTTATACAAAATGCAGCAAGATATTTAAAAAAACAGTTTTGTTGATTTAAAAAACACTATATCGGATTCATATCGTATCGGCAGATATCCAAATTTATGATATTGGTATCGGTATCGGACATAAAAAAGTGGTATCGTGCCATCTCTAGTCTAAATAATTACTTTTATTCATTAATTTGTTCAATTCACGTCTCAGAGGAGACAGTTTTAAGAGACAGACTTAAAACTAAGACCCTGAAAAGACAGCCTAAAGACAGTTTTTTGTTGTTTTACAATGTAATGGATTACTACAATAAGTATATTTTTCAGTAATGTAACATTACATTACAGTTGTTTCTTGTGTTACAATGATTCTTCATTTTTCATTTGTCTGCATTCCAGATAGAAAGCAAAAAATATCAGTATCGATTTCATTTCCTGTGTGGGAGGAGGAAAAGGGTGGAGTGAAGCACAGCTGTTCAGAATTGGCGATATGGAAATTACTTTTATTTTTATTGCACAAAAGGACATGAGTACATAAAGTGAAGCTGTGTCCAAGACAGAAACAACTGCATTATGCTGCTAACAGAACTTGGGTTCTCTGCATTCATCCGCACAGACAACATGTTAATGCACAGCTAGCCAAGAAAGAAAGCTGAGAGTTTGCTGACCCCAACCCAGCAGCCAGAGCCTGATCTTCAACAGGTAACAAAATAATACATGAATAAATATATAAGGAAGTGTAACCAGATAAAAGATGAATAATTACTGCCAGGCTCAGGATGGGATTTTGAGCCTGAGCAGAGCAGGTCAGAGTGGGTAGTGTGTCCGGAAAACCAGACGGGTTGCTGGCTGTGCAAAGCAGTGGGCGAGCTGTAGCTGAATGAAGTATCCAGAGTGTGGAGAACTAATCTGAGCAAATAAAGAGTGAGCAGAATAAAGAGCAGAACAGCCTCATCATTTTCAGGCCTGAGCAGGAGAGGTGAAATTGTGAAGAGCTGCAAACTGACATGGAGCAAATTCTGTTATTCTGTTATAAAAATTATTCAAATGTGTTTATTACATTTTTGTCACCACCTGTGATGTCAATGGTAAAATCAGCTGTTCAGTCGGTTTCACAGTGAGCACTCTAACCATAGTCTTCAGTCACTAACCTGGCAGGCAAACCGACCATGTACTCATGCTTTCCAGCATACTTTAATTATCACGGTTGCTGCTACACACAAACAGCTGCAGGTTTGCACCCCGCAGCCACACACGCTGACAACAATAACACTGACAGGACCCAGTACGGACTATTTAATGCAGGTGCAGCGTGAATGCTGATGCCGCTCAGGTGTGTCCGCCTCGCTGCAGCTGTGCCACCGACCACGCCCCACCACACAGGGATTGGTGATATTTGGCCTGTAAGTCAGGGTTAGGACAGGTGTTCACATGTTGGTGCCATATTCTCTACCTTTCTGGCAGCTGTCAATAAATGCTGGTTACTACATCCGATAGTACAGCAAAGGATGGCTGAAGAGCATTGGACCGCAGGTGGGTGTCACATGAAAACTATAAATACTTTATATTCTTTATTTAAGCACAACTAATGCTGTTCTTCTGTAAGAATTACATTTTTGGGTGTTAGCTGTTATACTTACCTTTGTTTATTAATCTATTTTAATGAGTATTTTAAAATTACCATCTGTAATGAAGTGATCTATATCACTGATAAAATAATAAAACTGCTAAGAATTAAACCTAAATATGGCTTTTGTCAAAAGGTACTTAAAAAGGAGAAACATTACATTATTAAATTAACAACTTCTGCAAGAAATTATGTCTTTGCCATTACTGCTGTAGGATTCAGAGCATCGTTTAAAATGTTTATAATAAATATATTTTGTGACGAAAGGAAATGTATGTCTTTTATTACTTTGTGTGTGTGTGTGTGTGTGTGTGTGTGTGTGTGTGTGTGTGTGTGTATTTAGAGCGAGAGAGAGCGTGAAAGGGAGGCAGAACTCTTCTTAAGTCTTTCACTTGACTTAAATTTATCAAATATATTTCTTTTCAAGTTTCCAATTAGATATTTTACAGCTGTGGAGTGATAACTTCAAAGTAATAAAAACACACTGTTTATTCCTCTTTGCCTCAAAGGCAAACAACATTGGGAAGATAGAATTAATTTCTTTCTGCCTATCTGCTTTCCCTGTTCCCTTACAGTAGATGATTTAACAGTAGGACAGGCGGTTTGAATTTGATTAATTAGAGAGCATTTGTATCAAATATTTTCTGTGTGCACCAATGGCCCAGAAGTCGCTTTGCAAACTGAAACATTTGCTGAGCACCAACTGCTTGGCATCCAAAGAATAAAATGTACACTCCTCCATGAAAATCCGTCTCCTTCTGTTCTGCCTGTGCACTTAGGGAATTCCATTAAGTGTGTACACATTTACTTATACTTGGGTCTAAAAGTGGGTAACTGTAATGAGCTGTGGAGAAAAACAGAGAGAGAGAGATTTATGTTAGTGTGTTCTGATTTTACTAAAACTTGGCCATCACTACAAAGGAGTCACAAGCCTTAGCTGGCAGAGGCAAATTAGCGGCATGTCAATTACCACCCCTTTGTTTTGTAACAGTGGGCAGTAAACCTTGTTGAAAAAAAATAAATAAATAATGATTAATCATTAAAAAAATATATATGTTTGAAGTACCTATCCTTCCCTGTTCATTTCTCTTTGCCCTATCTCTTTCCGCTCCCTCCTCTACTCATTCTCTAGTCCAAAGCTATTGGCAAGCACTGTGCAGCCATTCGTGACCTATTAGAGTGCTGGATTGATTCTAGAGCATGGCTGCAGCCTCTCATCAGTGGGCATGCCCAGAGCAAGCCCTTTGACAGCTGGCAGTGAGCAGACGACAGCCAGGCAAGACTGATCACTGCAAACTGATAGGCATGGGGCCAATGACCAGCAGACAGGCCTCTCTGTCTCTGACACTCTCTCACACACAGATGTGGCCATTCACAGACATGAAAGGGCACAATACATCTATATCTGCGTGTGTGTTGATATGCATTTGTTCTGGGACACAGCATGGCCATGTCGTCTTAAATCAGTGGCCTATTGCCCTTTTCAAAGAAAAATAAACATTAATTTTACTTAGGCTGTTGTTACTATTATTAGAGTGCTTATCAAGCCTTCTTGTTGTGAGCAATGATGTCACTGTCATAGTGTTACATAACGTAATGTATTTTGTTCTTTATAATTATGTAGGAGATTTACCCGGCAATTATGTTGTGGCGTAAACCGCCACTTAGTAGTTTGCCAGAAACTAATATATATTAAATGACTACTAAGGACGTAATTGGCTCACAATATATACTTAATTAGAGTAGATTCCATCTGACGGTGCCCATGTTTCTATGGTCATTGTGTTTTAATTGCTATCCTATTCTTGTTTATTGTCATCTTTTATAGATGTATGGACATTTTCTTTGTTTACATACGGGTTTATTACTCATTTTATCACATTACACTGGATATCTTGAAGGTCACAGCTGCTTAACACATCTAATCGGCTGTTTATTGTATTTAGGTGTAATAGGTTATATGGTGACCATGACTGGGTAAGGTTAAACACAGCATTTCCAAGAAACCACATAGTGTTATGGAAACAGTTACACTTCTCCTTAATTTTTATTTTTTTATTTTGTATTACATGTGTTGTTGTTCTGCCAGTGACTGGTGTCCTTAATAAAATCTGAATGGAACGAAACATTTAAGAAAGCCAAAAACCCTAAAGTCAAAGAGATCTAAATTACCCATGTATTAATTAATTAATGACGACTGATAAAGCTCACCTGTTGAAATGTGTGTGAGAAAATGACACTGACAAGCCAGCAAACTGGTCAGTGTTTTGTTTGACATTGTCTTCAAAACAAGTTTTGCCCAGTTTTTTTTTTTTTTCACACTGTGATAAGCTTGTTATCTTTGCCTCTCTATTCTGCCATTAGCCCTCTCTTCTCTCTATCATGCCTCCCCTGACCAATCAGATTAGATGCCACTTCAGAGAGTTGTGTGGAGTGCATATGTGAGTGCTGTGAACCACTGAACGAAAAATACTGGCAGCTTCTTTTTTCCTTTTAACTTGGGTTGGAAAAGATGAATCATTCACTGCAGAGATTTGTACCATTTGTCAGTGCCTTCAGTATGAAGCAGATTGAGCTTGATCATTTTAAGGCAGTGACAATTACTGCAAACACAGACTCCATAGCTACAACAAAAGCTAGCAAAGCAGGTAGCTGACAACCTCTCATCAGACACCCTAATGTACTGACTGATTTTTGGGCTAATTAAGTTTAAGATTGTGATAAACCTTGAAGTGGTGGTGGTGGTAAACATTACAGCTGCACCTTATGCAAACAAAACAGTCACTAACAGCAGACCAGGAATTGTCCAAGAATTCAGTCAAGTCAAGTCTATAATGATAGACTACCCCCCCCTCTGTCCCCTTCTGGCTGCCTCTGCCTCAATTTTATCCCACAACTTAGACATTCACATTACTCACACTCTCATTACACATACATATAGGATCTTGGGGGTGGGCACGATACACGGAGCCCAAAGTACCATCAGGGTGTACACCCCACCCCTGGCATCGTTGCCCACCTCTCAATTTTAAATACACGTAGACATTGAGGGCTAGCAGGAGGGACCATGCGCTTACCTGCTGCTCTCTGGCAGGTAGCTCCATGCCCTCCTGGGTTTTAAATGCACCTTAGAACACACATGCATCAACATTACAATGAGCGGGTGGAGGGAGGTTCGGAGTCTTCTCTCACCCCCGTTCTCTGCGACCTGCTGGAGCAGGGGGGCTAGGAGGAGGAGTTGGCCGTCCGACTGCGGTCTGGAGTGTGGAGCCTTCCTGCTGCTGCGGAGTCGGGGCGATCTGCCTCCCCCCACCGCAGGGAAAAGGGAAACACCACCTGGGTCTGGGTGCAGTTCCCCCCTCCAGGGGCGGGGGCACCTAGACCCGGTTTGTAGAGTACGCTTGGGGAGTGTGATCGTGTGTACAACGTCTCTTTATGTCTGTCTCCACGTTGGTTGAGTGTGGAGTAAGTGCATATGAGAGCATGAGGGTGGGAATGGATGTTTGTATCTGTGTGTGCCTGTATGTCTGTGTCTATATGTCAGGTTGGGTGTCAGGCGCCACCTCTCTGGGGACATCTCAGGCCCTCCAAGGTTTGGAGGCCTATCTCCCCCTACCACCACTTCCCCTGCCAGTGGCGGACCCCCTCAGACATCGGTGCGTTGGTGGTTCTTTGTGTCCGGGGATGGGCGTCCAGGTACACACCGGCTCACTCCTTGGCGGCCGCTTATCGGGGCCTGGAGCCTGGGGCTCGCTCGGGCCACTTCGGAGGTGGGGTGCCCCCGGCCTCTCGGCCTGGGGCTTGGTCACTCAGGCGCAGCTGGCTGCCGGCGGAGCTCACGGGCGCGTCACTGCAACTCCCCCTGGCTTCTGCTCCGCGGCTGCTGAGTGAGCCCTCATCTGGGACTCTCCTCAGCTCTTTCCGGGACAGTGGCGCAGCTGCCCCTCTGTTGGTCTTCCTTGGTCTCTTGTGTTCTGGGGGCCTCTGGATGTCTGGAGTTTTGATCTCCTCCACACCTGCTTCACGCCCTGGAGGACGGGGCTGTGGCCCCCCCACACCCTCTAGCAGATTATTACATGAAGGAACCTTTTAAAAAAACAAAAAACAAGCGCGTCCATGCTCACAGGTGTACACACGGGCGATCACACCCACAAACTACACCCTTTTTGGCTCCTACCTCAAAGCACACTGTGTTCTGTTGATCTTATGTGCTGCACAATAATGTTTAACATTTAGTATTTACTGTCATATTCCCATATATCATTGTGATGTTGTTTATTCTATTACTCTTGTTCTCTTCTGCTTGCTTTCTTTTTTCTTTCTCAGCAGGTGATCCAGGTGATTGATATATGCATTTTTTTTTCTCTGCCCGTTCTGTTGGTTTTTGTCTTTTGCCCTTCTCCCCCGTCCCTCTTCTCAGCTGTTTCTCTTTCCCTCTTTCTTTCTCCCCTTCTTTCCCCCAGTCAAGTCTGTCCCGTATTCATTAAGTGAAAAT
This sequence comes from Rhamphochromis longiceps, assembly GCF_057381845.1. Classification (NCBI taxonomy): domain Eukaryota; kingdom Metazoa; phylum Chordata; class Actinopteri; order Cichliformes; family Cichlidae; genus Rhamphochromis; species Rhamphochromis longiceps. Next base: position 36,408,881 of record NC_140561.1, read on the forward strand.
AAAATAAACAATAAAAGGTGAATCAAATGGACCATTACGGCAAGGCTGGGATGGTCAGTTTGGTAAAGTAAATCCGTTGGGCATCTTTCTTTGCCTTTAGACAACAATTCTGATGGCAAAAGAGCCAAACGGGACAGGCCAAAAAAAAAAAAAGGTTTTGCCACCCCCCAAACCAACAGCCAGACCTCACTGACACTTATTCTTCCTAAAAGAGAAACTCTTTGAGACGAGTGCAAGTTTCACGTTTCTCATTTTCTCCCACACAACAACACAGAATGTGTGTGTGTGTGTGTGGGTTGGCAGTAGTGTACGCTGTCTGTTTACTCATTAGAAACAAATCCCTCTGTTACCCTGTCAAACATGGTGACCCTCCTCTGCCGTTTGTTCCTGTTCTCGTCTTCGTTTCCACGTTCAGTTTTCTGCTGAGTTTAAATTCGTTTCATGAGTTATCTTTGTGACTCAAGCTGCATAAAAGCCTCATCGGATGTTGTGCCGGACTGCATTATGCTGCACAGACACTTCCTGTTTTGTCTATTGTCTGATTTTTATTTTGTTTTTTTACATGTGCTGTGCTGAAACATTGGAAATGGAATAGAAACCCCCTTTAGAATCAGACATTTTAACATAGAAAAGGTTTTATTGTTTCGACTCAAAAGCCTGTAAACTCCCACAGACGAAACAAAATCTAAAAATCTGATGCACATCTTCACATGTATTCACGTAGTCAGGGTATAGCATAGTAACTAAATGCAAATTAGTCAGAAAAAGCAAAGCAAATGGAAACATTTTTACTTTATATTGACTATGTAAGGTTTTTGTAATGCCACGGTCGTCTTTAAAACGCTCAAGCAATCAAGAGAGCGATCAAGCAGGGATTCATGTGCCTTCTTTGCTTTAAGTGTTGCCTTCCTCTGTTTGGTGGAGGTTAGAGCTATAGCCTGAAAGGTAGCTTTCATATATTTCACTTTTTCTTAATACTTAATATTCATTAAACCCCTTCAGTCAAGATAACACAGTAAACTACAATGTTCTGAAAGCAAATACAGCAGTTATTATAAAATTAAAGGACAGCCTTTGAGTATTAATTGTGATATTACTTTTTTATAGCATTGATATTTCTACACATCTAATCAGCCAATCACGTAGCAGAAACTCATTGACTTTAGGCATGTAGACATGGTTACATCAGCCTGCTGAAGTTCAGACTGAATGAATGCACGTGGCGCAGACGGGCGGTCTGAGTATTTTACAAACTGCTGATCTACTGGGATTTTCCTAAACAACCATCTCTGTTTACAGAAGACAGTCTGAAAAAGACAAACATGAGGTCATGTGGTACGAGGTCTTCAAGATAAGATGAGGCTTGATTGTTATTATTACAGAGCTTGGCCTTGTGAGGAGAAGGATTTTAAATGTGAACCTGAATTTAACAGTGAGCCAATAAAGAGACATTAATATGGGAGAAAAGTGATAAATGCACAAAGTAGTTTTTCAGCATCATTCTGAGAGGCGGTCAAAAAACGACTCCAAGGCCCGCCGCAGAGTTTTTGGAGGGAAAGGTAATGTCATCTGGTTGGATTGTGTATTTCTGAGGGTTTTAGAGCCGAGAACAACAACCTCAGTAAGGAAAAAAAATATATATATATATTCTCTCACCCTTCCAAATCATTGAATCCAGGCCTTCCAGTCACTTCCATGGTGCATAAAATCAAGCGCCCGGCATGCAGACTGCTTCTACAAACAACATTTGTGAAAGAACAGGTTGCTCTCATTCAGCTCTTATTGTTATTATAACAACGTGGAAGTGTCTGGGAACGACAGTAACTGAGCCATAAAGTCATGGGCCACATTAAATCACAAAGCAGATGCCGACGTGCATAATGTACAGAGTTCACCAACTTTTCTCATAGTCAGTCACTACAGACCTCCAAACTTCAGTGAACTTGAGACTAGCCTTACATCACCAAGTGCAATACAGAGCACTGGATGCAGTGGTGTAAAGTATGCCATCACTGGACTCTAGAGCAGTGGAGATATGTTTTCTGGATGAGTCTGTGTTTGGCGATTGCCAGGAGGTGATATTTCTCTGATTGCACTGTGCCAAGTGAGAAGTTTGGTGGGACTGCATTTCCCTCAGTTCCATTGAAAGAAACTCTAAATCCTTCAGCATACCAAGACATTATGGACATTTTCATGCCCCCAACTGTGTGGGAACAGTTTGGGGATGGCCCCTTCTTCCTCCAACATGACTGTGCACCTCTGGACAAAGATGAGTTTGGTGTGCAAGCCAGATCTTGATCAGTGTCTATCCTTCCTGAATAATGGTCAAAGAATTCACATAAACACATGTAAACTTTGTGGAAACCCTTCCCAGAAGAGATGAATCTGTTATCTGTGCAAAAGGTGGACCAGCATCATATTAAACCCTCTAGATTAGAAATGGAAGGTCAAGTTCAAATGAGTCAGACAAGCAAATGTGCTTTACTTGACTGTTTTTTTGATTAAACTTATTGGAAGAAGAAAAGACCCTAAGATGTATGTTTTTATTGTTATCGGAATGATGTCAAATGTTTAATTTGTGGTTTAGAAACCTGCCAAGTCATGAGAAGCTATACACTCTGGTGACCCCTTATTAGGAAAGTAATGATTTACAGGAACCTTTGTAGGCTATTGTATGGTATCTTTAATTGATAAATGTATGTTTCCTAGATGATGAGGAATCCCAAATCTTCATGTTTTCCACTAGCAGCGTTTAACACAGCTTACATCTGTGGATGTCATGTGGAGGGAAATTGAACGCTAAAGGATTTCAGCTCTACTATAATGACTACAGGCTGCTGTAAGCAGGTTGTAAGAAAAGCAGCAGCATTCCTTGGCTTTTTCCACTCAACGCCACTACCCTGTCATTCTGCCTCCGGTAATCACACAGGTTATAAAAAGACAAACCATGTTTATTGTTTTCTAGATTTACAGCCAAGCCCAAAGACTGTAAAGAGGTGCCAATATGTCCAGGAAGAGTTTATTTCCAAAAACATTACAGCACAAGGTGTTACCATAGTATTTGCATCAACACACAACTGGAATCTCCATGACTGCATTTGAATATACTTAAAATTGACCAATTACTCCATTTGTTTTATAGTTGTACATAATTTTTGCACATCTTCTCTGTAGCAGATAACCAGAACAGTCTTTGGAAGATTTTTAGAGCCATTCAAAAAAGAGAGGAAAAGAGAAAAGAAAAAAAATAAAATAAAATAAAATAAAAAAAATAAAATAATGATAGCCTTGAACTACATTTTGAAGAATGCAGAAATCTGAAGAAGTGAAATAAAGTTCTCCCTACAACTGAACTTGCACATAAGTGAAAAATATCATACATTAATTTATGATTCATGTTTTTACAGGCATTGGTGTGTGATGTAACTGGTCAAAAATGCAGTGTTCCCCTGCCCCGCTGGCCTCTTCCCCCCCATTTTTTTCCTTCTGGGAAGCTTGTATAGCAAAACCTAAATGCAGGCAAAGACATAGACACTCACTCGCCCAGACACATATGCATAAACACAAAGCAAGGTCACTTTTCACACAAATGTGCATAGAAATAATATGCAAACCTTGGTATTTTATTTTGTTAATGTATTCCAGCTTGTACACCACAATAAACTTTCTAACCCATCCTATCATTTGTTCCCTTCCTCACTTTTCCTTAACTGCTTTTTTATTATATCAAAGCCGTCTTTTCTTTACACACTGACATTGCTGCCTGCTAACACTTTGTAACTTGTTTTGTTGTCTTTTCTTTTGGCTTCAACTCACACTTTGTTTTGTCGTTATACCTTTTCTTGATGTCTTCCTGTTTTTGTCCATTCTGCATTGCCTTAAAATGCATGTTCCCATAATAGTTTTCTAAATGATCACTGTTTATTGAACACGTGGACATTGTGTTTTATTAGTCATCAGTTATTTTTTAAACATATATGCAGGCAAATATTTCTGTCTTCACCCACACACTAACAAAATCTGACAAGTCAGTTGAACCTAGTATCATTAGAGAATATCGCTGCATCTCTCTCTAATAACAGCTTCTCATTTCAGGGGCCATGGTGACAAAAACAGCACAAGTGATTACAATCTGACGGAAGGAGTTTATATTTGGAAGTTAATAGCCTGAGGTTAACACATGGCCACATTTATTCCCTTTGGGCCCCCTCACTCGCCGCAGTATATCTGTGCATCAGATTGATGTGTGCGCTGGTTTTGCATTTACACAAAACCATTCCTATGCACACACATACATGCACACACACAAGCATGCACAGTTTAATACACACAGACTCTGTAGATAGCAGGCATAGAGGGCTCCAACTTCCATTGCCAGAATCTCCCCATCAGATGGATGAAAGCTGCCATCAAAGCCGGGCCCAGGAGGAGTTCAGACAGTCTGCTTATTCGAGTGAACCCAACACCAGAGTCCAATCCCCTCTGCCATGCTTATTAAATAGCCTATTTTGTCATTTCCAATCCCAATTTGTCACAGTCACTTGGCTCAGCAGCCCTGTGTCATGTCACAGAGGGGTGAAAAAAAGAAGCAGAGGCACAACAGAAAACATGTTTCTGTAAATTGTTTATGTTACAATGGTAAAGTTTTAATGGGCTGTTTGCTATGAGACAAACTAGAACAAATAGCAGTTGCCTTCGGACGACAGAAACACGGGCACTGGAAGAAATGATGAGCATGTATGATATAATAAAATGCATTGCACTGTCCATTTTTTGCTTAGCTTAGCTTAGCTGGCATATTGATTTTTTTATTAAGTCCAAATACAAACTTATCATGTAGCCATATGTGTACTTGTTCTAACATGAAATAACATCCTGTCCAATCAATCCTACACTGTTTTTACACAAGTCGATAAAATTGTTCAGTGAAATGTGTCCACAGCTTTAAAGCACAATGGCTCTCATGTCATAATTGCCCAAACATTAAATCCAAATCAACACATAATCCGCTATTCAAACCACCTCTGCACAAACATCTAACACATTTCATCCATCTGAATTAATCAATCTCACTGTAGCCTAACAAGGATTCGAGTCCTGTCTGTTTGGCTGCCAAACATCCCATACTCCAGCAGCATGCTAGTTGGACCTTGCTATTGTTTGGGTCTCTCTCTCCCAGACTGGACTCTATATTCTGGATCCAAAACCCCATGTTGTATTGGCAAGTCAATGATATGCAGTCGAGCGTGACTGGGGAGAACAAAATCTGCATTGACACAGGGAACTGTCTAGAGAATGGGTGCTGCTTTGAATTAGGCTGCTGTGTTTGCTTATGGCTTATAATGAGAGGTGACATATTGGCAGTGCCTTGCTAAAGCTGGTCTTCTAATTACACTAATTGCTGCTTTTCCACCCCCATCCCTCGCTCCCTCCCTTTCCTATTCAAATCACTGCCCCTCCTCCCTTGCTCCCTTTCTCCCATGCCAATACTGTTGCTACTCTTCAAAACTAAAAAGCTTCCACCCACATACCAAGATGAGCCTGCACCCACTCTCTTGTCTTTCTCACTGTCCTCACAGCCATTAGTTTTCCCTAAATGTATTTTTCAAGAACTAACTGTGTTCCATTAAAATTTCCATCTTTCTGCTTCTATCTGTCTTTGCCTTTCTGCCTCTCTTTCTCTCTTTTCTCCCCACAGGAGTAGTCTTTTTGTCCATACATGCCACAGTGTCCACTACTACTGCAAAAGCCCCCGTGCCTGGGCTGCCAGCTGCACAATTACTAAATCGTTCATCTCACGGGTGGCTGGCGCTCAGTATCCTTAGCTTTGGCTGGTAGAAAGAGAGAGGGAGGGATAAAGAGAAACTGAGAGAGAGGTAGACTGGACTAAGACTCTGGGCCAGCTTTCTCCTCTCAGGCTCTGTGTGTGTTTCTACTTACACATGTGTGCACGCATGTGTGCAAAGGAAATATTATGTTAGTGTGTGTGTTCATGCATATACAGAGGTGCATGTGTGCATCTCAGTGAAAGACAGATGATGGCCAAGGTAGCTGACAGCTGTCAGTGCACATGGGCCTTGCATGGTAGAAGAGCACTGGTGTCTGTCAACACGCTGCTCTGACTCTGTCCTTAGCACCAAGCAGGCTATACTAGGACCCTCTACATGCAGCAACAGACCAGTGCTGCCTTTGAGAGCTGCTTCTAGCCAATGCAGACACAAAAGTAAGCTGCCATAACACCAAGTGGTTGACTATCTTAGAGAACTAGTATGACAAGTTTCTTTGCTCTTTTTATGAAAAGATGTTTCATGGCTCAGGAGTGTTTAGAGTTCAAAGCAATTTAATTAATGCCTTGTGACCTTAGGTTCACTTGGCACTGAGTCCTTACAAATTGTTACACTACTCCATGAAAAGCGCTATCCTGTGGAATCCGTTACAGTGTTTAAAATACAGTTTCACAGAAAAGACTCCAACCATTTCAAACCATGCATTTCAGGAATACACACTTATGTCTTTGGTTATTTTTATGGCATTCCTACCTTCCTGTCTAACAGAATTCATTGCATTTTTGACCTGCACAAGATACTGAACATTTAAATATATTAATAGAAATGCATCTCCCTTAACAGGAGCATCTAGTAGAGTACAGATTACTGCATTGTTACTGTGCTCTATACTATAAAAAGAGAGGAGAAGATAGAAGACTAACTCATAGCTCAGATGCACAGATATCTGAGGAATATGGAAGAAGTCTTTACAAAACAACCAACTAATATCAAAGGTGCCTTGCACAGAGAGTTTGAACACAAAGAGATGAATAGCAAGATTAAAAGATGTTGACAATTTTAAATTGGCTGAAGCTAAAGACTGGCTGCTTAAGCTAAACTTTCAAACAATACTAAGATAGCTTCCGTCTGGAATGGAGGAGAGAAAGTAGAAAGGATATATGAAAAGAACAACCTGAGAGAGCAGATCAAATACTGTAAGTATGTAAGAACTGAAATATACACCTTGGGAATGAGGCTCAGGTACCTGAGATACAAAATGACTTACTCGAGAAAGCAAAACACAACAAGAGAAAAGAGAGAACTGGATGAGAGAGCTTTGAGAGAGCACCACAAATGAAGCTTTCCATACTCAAAACAGTATGCGTGAGTTTGTTTCTTTAAATGAAACTCATCTCCTGGGATAAAATGTCAGTGAATGTGTAGAATGTGGTCTAACAGGAAATGCAATATCAAAGCAGCTGAGAGTATCAAGAGGTGAGAGTTGTTAGTAAGGTCTAATTCATTAAAGAAAATACAGCAAAACAGATTCGGAAAATAATGAAACTGTAAGAGATACTGTACCTTCCTTAAACACCCATATGGGATGTATATTGATACATTAAAGTGCTCAAACTTTTAGCAAAACTCAAGAGAAATTTAATAGTTTGGTGAGTTTGGCTGATTGTCCTTTAACTCTGATGATCCCAGTGTGGATAACCCAGCAAATACTGGAATAAGAAGTTGTTTTAAGTGGTCAAACTAACACAATGCTGTACATTTTTCTTTCTGTGGTTTAAGTTTATGATGAAACTGGGGTGTAATTTAATGATCAGCAGCGATATGTTCTAAAAGTAATCAAACTATAAATAATTCTGTTCCAAAAACTTTAAAGTGATTCCCACAGAGATAAATAAACATTAAAGTAACAGGAAATAACTTTTGCTATGAACGTTATGAATATACAGTGGTCTGTATGTTTTTTGAAGAGCTAGCATGAAAAACACTAGATTCAAAAACTCTCTAGCTAGCAAAAACTCTTTAACTAGAGACTTTGGTAGTGAAGGGATCTATAAAGTAAGGCACAAGGAGAACATGCAAACTACTAACAATAAGGCCCCAGCTAAACTGCAGGTTCAAACGCAGAACCTTCGACGTGAGCCAACAGTGTTAAGCACTACACTACTGTATTGCCTTCGGATGTAAATCCCCAAAAGATGATCGCAACCTGCTGTCAAACAGTCAGGGCATTATCTTATTGGACACTTTATATAAATAAAAAAATGTGTATGAATAAATTTATGCAGTTTAACAATAGTTAGAAACAGTGTGAAATATAACGAGTCCATGTTTTCACATCCTGTTATTCATGTTCATGGAATATGGTTTCAAATAGTTTCTGGGACTCCAGAATTATATGGGATTATCATCTTACATTTTATCCCTGATGTAGAACCAGCATGTTGAGATTGTAGAATAAGCTGTTGGGATTAACATCCAATAGACTGCAAGGGGGGAGGGGGGGGGGGGGGGGGGGGGGGGGGGGGAGTAAAATGGATGAATAAAATTAAATTAAAAAGAAAGATTTCACTTAGGTTTGCCTATTGGGGTTGACTGCAACTCAAACACAAAATTTAACAGAACAAAGTGGATATGTAAAAAAATTATGTCTAACAAGCCAGTGTGGAAACTTCAAGTTCAGGTTAAATGTACTGTAATGTAAGTATTAGTACGTTACAATCCATCTATATTTAGCTCTTATCCGTCTGGGATATCAGGGTAAAAGTTCAATATTCATCTTATTTTGGAGATATTATGGAGGTTTTTTTTAAGCTAACCAGGAGACAAAATCTTTTCAGCATGTCGTGGTCTTTATAATGGATATTCTGATGTTGGAAATAAAAAATAAAAAAACTCATCTAGGAGGCAACGACAACACCTAAGTTTCCCAAACCACCATAATAGTTTGTTTTCAATGAAGATGAGGCAGTGGCTTCACAATAAGGCTATCTCAATTGAATAAACTCCAGACCGTGTATCTATGAGTGACCACAGACACCCTTTAGAGAGAGCCCATTTCTATTGTATTGTATCTTTCAGTCACTATCACAGTTTGTGGAAATGGGTGATTATAGTATTGTAGACTGACATCCACAGTTCTTTCCTCACCACAGTAATAATGACAGGCACTGCACTGATCTATGTGTCTCCCTGTTTTGTCTCCACACCTAAACAGGAAAATGAATAAAATCAGGGGTTAAAGTTGGATTTGGCATGTTTACGAAACCCAGGATGATCTGTAATAGTGAAGTGTGGGGAAAAGAATCGCTCAGAAATAAGTTTCATTCATTTCTGTTGTGAGTACAAGTAGATTTTGGTTACAGGCTGTGATCAGCTGTCTTTTGTTGCTTGTGCTCTAAATTTCATTGCTTTCAGTGGATTTTGCCAAATAATTCAACACGATACAAGCAGATCTTACATGCACTATCATGTCTAATTTCAGATTAAATGTTTCAGATCATCACACAAATTTTTATATCAAACCAAGATAACTGGAGTAAAGGTGTGAATGTGTGTAGCTGTAGATCGAAAGCACTTACAGCAAGCATAGAAAAAGTCTGTGTATGAATGGGTGTGAATGAAGCATGCTGTATATATACTGGTTTGAGTGCACAGGTAGAGAAGAAAAGAACCAGTCTGTTTACCATGAAATCCGATTGAGATGCTTTGCTGTGACATTAAACAGGCTGTTCATGCTCATAAACTCTTTTCTTTCTCTGCTTTCCTGTCTTCCTTACATTTTTCTCCATTTGCGAGTGAGTTATTTCGGAACTTGGGAGACCAGCTGGTGGACTTTAGGAAGAGGAATGTTTCTCCTTTCTTGTCTGATATAGAATTCTAGCTGCTCTATAGTCCTGGGTCTTCTTTGTCATTTTTTATCATTTTTATTTCATGGTTCTCCAAATGTTTTCAGTTATTGAAAGATCTAGACTGCAGGTAGGTCAGTTAAATATTAAGACTCTTCCACTACAAAGCCATGGTGTTGTAACAGATACAGTATGCAGTTTACTGTTATCTTGCAGAAATATGCAAGGTCTTCCCTGAAAAAGACAAATCTGAATGGGAGCATAGGTTGCTCTAAAACCTCTATATACCTTCCAGTACTAATGAGGCCTGTCCAGAGTGTATCTGAGCCACCTGAAAACTAACAAAACAAGAAAAACATAAAACTGAAGTGAGGAAGAGAGGATGTTAAGTGTCACTGCTCAATGTCTCACAGAAATAAGTATCCTAAAGATCCTGCTGAGATACCACTGACCAGTACACAGTCATGAACTAGTGGATAAAAATGATCTCATCCATCATCAGCAGCTCAGAATTCAGGCGAAAAAAAGACACACATGAAGCTTCTCCATTAGCTTCATATATACTTCGGGCTTTTATTGCAACACAATGTTTTAGAGCTTACCTTTGTATGTATGTAGTACATCACAGAATAAATGAAACCTTTGTCAAAAAAAGGCCCATATAACTAATACAAATAATTACTATATCACTTCATGAGCTAAGTAACACTACTGAAAAACCCTGTCATTAAACACTGATGTTGTTAAAACTTGAGTTTGCAAAGAAAAGAAAGAATACATTCTTTGTGATTAAGAGGAAATTAACTGCCAGGTTTTTATCAGCATACATTCAGCATTTGAGCTAAATGACATATTCAAGTTTGTGTTCAGCATATGAAATATAATTGCTGCCATCCAGATGATGCATTTTTGAGAAAATGCCTTGCTCACTTCAGTAAAACAATGTAAGACTGCCTTTTATATATATTCCATCAGCATTTGCAGCAAAGGAGCAGAATGTCAAAATCTTCTCAGTGTCATGTTTTCTTTTTGCAGACACAGTTGATCAAACTTGACATCAATCTACAACGAAAGCATGGATCCATTCTACATTTTAGCAAATGCTCAGGCTGCTACTAGTAGTGTAACAGTGTGGGGTGTATTTTCTTGGCACGCTACAGCCTACCTGAGAATTGTGGCTGACTAGGTCCATCCCTTTATGATCACGTTACATAATGTGCCATGCTCAAAAGCCCAGATCATTTCAAAATGGTTTCTTGAACAGAAACTCATAGCTGAAGGTATGCCACCACCGATTAGAGCATTTCCGAAGGCAAAAAGGGGTTTAACCAACGTGTACCTAACAAAGTGGCCATGTGCGTGACTGTGTTTATGCATGCTGTCACAGTAATATTGAATTTTCTATTCAGCATTTCAGTTAAATTACCTGATAAAAACTGTAAATCCTCGTGTTACATTTTGTTTTTATTCATGTTTTAGACAGCGCCCCAAATATATTGTCTAAACATTAAAAAAAAAGGGAAAACAAATCCATAACTATCCCATGGATATTTATTAAGAAGAGGTCTCATAGCGTGAAATCACGGGCAAAACCTCAAACGTGCAAACATGTTTTTCCATATTTAATATTTCTTCATTTGCAAAGTCTGTTGCTAATGTTCTGTTTTCGTTTATGGAAGAAAAAAAAATCTTTCTTTGGAGTAATCTCTTAATCCGTCTCATAATTTCTGTTTATCCCTCACTTTTTCGTCTCCTGTGTATGTATCTGTAAGTATGAGTGTGTTTGCTTTGCGTGTGTGTGTTTACTCTCCCTCACTTTGATCACACTTCAGCTGCTTTGTTTATAATCATGTTACATACAATCTCTAATCCTTTAATATATTCAGAGGAGTACACATTTCGCAAGGACTTCAGAGGCAATAACATGTTTATTTTACTTTCTTCTTTATCACTTGGTAAATCGAAGCAATATGTTGTGACAACAGCCAATTTTAAACCTCGAATCGAGAAGTAAATATCAGAGGTGTGGACTCGAGTCACATGACTTGGACTCGAGTCAGACTCGAGTCATTAATTTTATGACTTTAGACTTGACTTGAAAAAATGTTCTAAGACTTGTGACTTGACTTGGACTTTTACACCAATGACTTGGGACTTGAATTGGACTTGAACCGGTTTACTTGAAAAGACTTGATATTTTACCCCAAATATAAAATTTAACATGCATATTATATAGAGATTGAAAATGTGACGTCATTCACGGGTAGAACCGCAAAGGATTCTGGGAACTCGTGGCAAGCGGTACTAGCGCATGCAGGCTTTCAATTGAAATCAGTCACACAGCGATAAAAAGAAACACAAAAATGTCAAGAAGCCGTTGTATTATTAACTGCAATAGCCGGTCGCATGACAGCCACGGGAAGCCGACGGGTAAAGAGATCGGTTGTTATCGGATTACGTCGTTGAAGAGAAATTGTTCGAGCCATGTTTCCGAAGTAACAAAGACGCGACGGATGGCCTGGATTGCAGCCATTCAAAGATCAAATATAACGTCCCAGAACCCTCCAGCTCACAGGTTAGTCTGCTCCAAGCATTTACACGAAGGTCAGAGTTTTGTAGTAGTTAATACGTCATTTTTCTTAACATAATTGGTGATATAGGTTACAAGCAAGTCTGGCGCTGAACAGAAATTGTCGCGCTATGCTCCTTTATTTATTGTGCATAAATAGTGAATTGTCCTGACACAATATTGCGTTTCGCTTCTGTTATTATGGTACATTGACAAAAACATATACTTTTATTCACAGGATAAAACAGGTTTTTTGTATCACTAATTGCCCAGTATGATTACAGCATACAATATTATTGTCACTGCTACATTTCTGTGATGGGTACCAGAAATTATTTCCACTACTAATTAATTACCATTGAGCTCAAAGGTCCTATTAATAAACGGTTAAGGAATGTGTATTTATGACGACAATTTGTGAGACTGGTAAACTTATGATACGTACGATGGTCTTTCTGTCACGGTCTGGCTGGGGCAGACCGTATGTGTTGCAGAGGAGGACTCAAACGCAGACCAAAACGTGGTGTGGATTAACAAAACAAGCCGTTTATTGAGGTTAGCAACGAGGGTACAAAATAATAGGGCATCGGTGAAAACTAAACAATAACCTAAACTGGGTGAACTAATAACAAAACATGAAAAACCTTAACCATAGTGAACTGACATGGGTACCTGGAGATGAGACATGGATGAGCAGACGACCTGACAATGGCATGCAGAAAACAAAGGGCTTAAATACATACATGAGGTGATCAGGGGAGGTGGAGACACATGGGGGAAACAGCTGACAGACATAAACCTAATGACAGGACCAGGAGAGGAAAGCTAAATACAATAAACAAAGAACACATGACATTGTCAGAATAAAACAGGAAATACTAAAACTAAAACATGACAACACAACTTAACAGACCTAATATGTGATGAATAAATACAAAACCCCAAAACATAGAAAACCCAGGAACAATAACTGCCTAAACTAAAGGCAGATAGGAAATAACACAAACTAAATCACATAACAAAATGAGACAAATACAAACATGAAATCAGAGCGCTGGGTCAGAGACCCAGCCTGTGACACTTTCGTTCTACACGGTGCATTTCAAGGTCCTGCACCCATCCGTCGGTAAACTGTACCTGGGCTTGTTGCAGTGACCTGAAGTTACTAAACTTCATGAGTGTATGCACTCACTCCAAGAAGCGTATAATTATAAACATGCATATAAATATGCTAAGATGAGATAGTTGACTTCATCTAACTAGCAAATGTTGTCCAGGCTACGTTGGTGATACAGTTTTTTTTTTAATGTGTATGATATTTTTGTCATGCGATTTTAAAGCTGGTCCTACAACCGCATCCAAGAATAACATGCAGCTTATCTCAGAACTGTCGGTGAAAATTATTCTTGGAGCTAGGTTTAATTGAGCTGCATTTTAAAGAGGTGCAATTTCACAATTTGTGTATATTTTCTAAGTTCACTATTTTGTCATGTGTTGAGAAAAACACAGATTTTAAAATTACATGGTCTAATATTTACATTTAGCATAACTGCAACATTATTTTTTCGTTTTTTTTTTTTAAAGACTCGAAAGGACTTGAAATTCAAAGTTTCAGACTTGTGACTTGACTCGGACTTTTACACCAGTGACTTGAGACTCGACTCTGACTTGCCTGACATTACTTGAGACTTGACTTGAGACTTGAGGATAAAGACTTGAGACTTACTTGAGACTTGCAAAACAATGACTTGGTCCCACCTCTGGTAAATATGTACAAAGTAAAAACAAGGCACGCACTGTAGTGTACACAGCTTCCTCTCCTCTGTGGCTCCTTCAGCCAGGAAAAATATAAAAACATAGTCAACAGTGCCAAACATAAATTTGCAAAAGTCAGCAAGTTGCAATCGATTATTGATCATAGTTAATTGAACTGATCAAAATATTCCCCAAAACAAAAAGAAACAAAGAAACAAACAAAAATATCTTGTCTAATAAAGATAAAAGAAAAATGTTTTCTTAACAACCTAATACTGGGCCATAACATACACTTATTTTTCTTCTCAGTGTAGCTCATTTTTCAGCTTGAATGCTTTAACTAGGTTGTCATACATCTTAACCACATGCCTGCTGTGTGGTTACTCAGCTATAAACAACTAAATATGCATGTTTCCTTCCAGTGTTTATATGTGGCTGCGGTTTTGAAAGTGTGTGTGAAGACTTCCTCAAAGGGATTTCTGTTTATCTCCCTTGTGGTTCCTGGTGAAAAAGTTACAAGAAAGTACATAAATAAAAAAAAAACTGAATTTAAAAAATAAGTTGTTATGGACCCCATGTGTTTGTTTGTTATGCACATATAAAAACTCCCAGTACATATATGCCCCCACAATATCATAAGTTCACAGCTGACTGCAGCTGATGCGAGATGACATCTTAGTTGTTGCGTTTGGAGCGCACAATAGGAAATGACATTCCCTGTTTTCACATTAAGGGAAATGAACATGTTATTTGCAGAAAGGTCAAGCCTCCAAGCCCGAGGACAGGTTGTATAACTGCAGTAATTATTATGTAGCTGCTCAGGAATTAGAGGAAACGTCATGTCAAATGTCAACATCCAGGACACAGGCTGTTTGAATCCTTATCTGTGGGTGTTCAAATGTCAGTGTTGAGGAAGTCAGCTGGGGGGGAAAAGTAATTCATTAAATATGATTACTTAATTGAGTTTCTCACATTATTATTCAATTCCTAAAAGTCATACCATTCTGCACTTGTCATTCATGTCATATTCAAAATTTGTCTGAAATATTGTAGATGGGAAAATGATATACATTTTATAATGCTTAGCAGGGTTTAAGTCACACGTATCAATATCCCTCCCATGGTGAAGTATCTGTTTCACAATGATGCTTTTTATTTATTTTTTTGACACTGTTTACTGGATTTTGGCTTTCAGCTTCAATCTCAGGGTGTTAAGAGCAAAACAAGACAACTCAAGTCTTTCCAGAAATGGAGCGATTACGGCACTTTCAAGCATGTTGAAGCAGCTGAGTGTTCGTTAAACCAGTGAATCTGGATGCAATTGTTTGCATCCTAAGGAGATGCAGCCTAAGCTGTTTTGGAGAGCTGGAAGCAATGAATATAGAGCATGCAAAAATCAGCCAACAGCAACTGATTTCACATAATAGCCACTTCACAAGACACACCTCCTCATCATCTCAGTGAGAGCCTTTTCCAAAATCAATAGTTGGCTGAACATTCACTTCTTCATAGTTACATACACACACACACACACACAATCCTCTCAGCAGTGTACAAACATACACACCAGTACTAGAACATACTAACACCACCATCTTTATCTGTTCTGAATTTTTTAACTTTTTTTGCAGCCTGATGAATATTTCAAGTGGCTACCAATTCCCCATAGTCCTCTAGGGACATGAGATCAATCAAAGTGTGTAAGATCAAGCACGGAGGCACACAGGAAGAAACCTGCTTGTTATCCTCCCAGTTATAGATAAACAGAGCAAATGTTCCTAGATAAATACATAGATCACACCCCAAAACTGAACTCTGCTGGTAAGGGCTGTTACAACACCCATTTGTTTTCTGCAGCAAACCTCCCCTGGGTTAAGGGAACCAACGTTGACACTTTATGGGGCAAGAAGTCAAATAAAACAAATTGCCTCAGCTTCAGATACAAGAGAATTTGCTCTCCGTGCCCAAAAGCAAAACAAATGGGATAGTAGGAAGATGGTCCCTCTTCTTTTAGGTTTATAGTGCACATCTTCTCACTGTAAATGACTGTGCACTGCAGACAGCATTTATATCAGTCATACACATGTTTAAAAACAATTAATAAAAGAATGTATTATGATTATGAATTTAATGGCAAAGAAGTTGGTGGGCTTAAAAATCGTCATACCCGCCTACAAAAGAGCGTTGTGTCAGAATTGAAACTAAAAGCTGAAATGAAGCGAAGAATTAAGCAGAACGACTGGAAAAAGTGGAGGCAGAAAAGAGAAAGAAAGGCTTGAATATTGTAAACAAATGGAGCATTCATGTATAAATCGACTGAAGTCCTGCTTTTTTTTCCTTGTTTATTTTCAAAATATTTCATTCACTTTAAATGTATAGTTTATTCGATTTCTTCACCACAAATTTAATATCACAGCCCACTGGTTTAGTTCACACCCCAGAAATAATAGAACAGAAAATCTAAGTAGCATTCAAATTAAGTGATTATGTCTTTTACTTGTCAGTTTATTGCCATTAAATAATGATGCAACTGCTCAATCCTGTCAGTGGGAAGCCTTTGTTTTCATGAGAGGATTAACAATGTCTTAATTTCACTAGAAACAAATACAAAAGCGTCAGGCTTTGATGTGCAGAGTATTATTTTTGGATGGATATCAGGAATAAATACTCAACTAGACATTTATACACTCTCAAGCACAACATGTGACTCTGCTCTATTCCTTAGAAGTTTTTTGTCCCAGAACACTTTGTTTCAGTGGTCTGTAAATCAGCCTAAAATCCAATTTTTACCACCCTGCCCATGTCTACACTACTAACAAAGTAATTCTGCTGTCTAGGCATATTCTCTTGCTCTGACTCTATGACTGACAGGCTCATTACCCTATCCCCATTATGGTATTGACTAATCAATCTATTCATTGTATTCTTCTCGTGGCAGAAAAGGCCATCTTTTGCATAAAAATTATTGGGGCATTGCAGGAAGCATTCCAAGGAGAGAGGGGTGAGTGGATGAGTGTCAGGGTTCAATTTACAGCTGAGCACAGTAGCAGCGTCTACTGGCAAATTGATCAATATCAATGTCAAGATGAGTTGTGTTTCATTTTTCTTCTTTTTCCAATCCAAAGTGGCAGTTAAGCACATGGCTACGAGAACCCTAATGGTGGTGCTGAAAAGACTATGGTGTTGTTATATAGGGAAAAAAATATATATATATAAATCAATTTTTAAGAAATCACATAAGACCTTTACACAATTTTTCTCCTCAAGCACCTGGCCAGAGAACAGCAATTGAACTGCAGGATCAAAACAGAGAAGTTCACCAAGAAAATGACAGCCGCCCACGTGGGCCGCAGTGCCCTAGACTCCACTGTGAGGCAAATCGCACCTTTGAAGTCTGCTCACTCACTCCCTGCTGAGGTTGTTGCACGGCTATCAACACACTATTGGGAGATTGAGTTCCCAGCATTATGATCACTATCATTAGGATAGCATTGAAGTTATTGTTACCACCATAAAAAGAATAATGTCCATCAAAAGTCAATCAGAATCACGGCATGTGTCCAGAAGTGGACCGGCAGGAGGACGGTGGTTGTGTTAGTGGGAGGGTAGGATTAAATTGAACAAAGTTCAGTTCTTGGACTTTGTCAGCATGTAAAATAACTATATTTCACTGGTCTGTGCAATGGGAGTAGATGCATATTGAACATTCCTCTATAAATTGCTATCCTACAACTAAGCATTATGTAGCTAGAATAAGACGTGAAAATATTTTAAAGCAATGCATAAACTGTCAGATGTATTTTTACTATAATGATATGTATATGGGTCTGTTCCCCAACTCCTCCTAGGCATGCTAATCAATCTGGAAGAAACTATCACTATCATCATCTTTGGAGCTGTTGGGAGTTATTTTTATAGCGCTTCTTCCTTACAAATTATATATATTATGTTTCGTTTTTGATGTCAAAGTGAACTGTGCTACTATGTGCACATTCCCATGCATCTGTGAATTTGTTTTCTCTCACAAATTATATATAAAGAGCATGTGACCCAAAGTGAACAGCGATGTTACGTTTATGTTATGTGTACATTGTAAATCAATTTTGATCAACAATTTTTAGTGCTACAGAAAAGTAACACTAATAGTGCTTGTAACTGATTACTTTGTCTTATACAACATATATGTAGTACACCAAGCAGAAGAATATGTTTTTTTTTTATTATTCATCTGTCTGGCAGTTATTAAAAGCTGTTTTTCCCATCTTACTACCCATATGGAAAAGATATATATATATAAATCTTATAAAGTTTGTATCTGTCTTGTGTGAAACTTGTATGAAAAGCATATAAGAGTGAAAACCGATATAAGATCCCTTGAAAAATTATATAAATGAAACTTGTATGTTTTGGATACTTACTAAAAAAAAAAAATGAGAGTAATGAGAAAGTGGCCACTTTCATGAGTAAATCATATAAGCCTTTTAATGATTCACTATATGAAGTAGGCTACATCTTATGCAAGTTTTTTATAAGTTTTTTCTATTTCTTTTCCATATGGGTATATGCAGTGATATAATGAAAATCCAAAGAATAACAAAGTAAACTAGCATACAGTACATGTCTATGTCATCATATACATATTAAGTGAGTACCTGCTGTAGGGCTGAGGAAAACTGTCCTATGCTATAGATATTAAACGTTATTTATATACTGTAGCACCTTTCAAGACAAAGATATAAGGTGTTTCAAAGACAAGCCAGGAAACAAGCAGCGATGAAATTTTTTAAACGATAAATGTGAAATAATATCAGGTAGGCGTACACTGCCAGCACAGGGTGATTAAAAGCAGGGAATAAAGAAAATGAAATTTAAAACAGGTGAATTAAAAGCAAAGATAAAATAAAAAAAATAAGGCTAGGAAGAGACGATAAAACAATTATAAAGGACAACATTGAAATAACCCAAAATGGAGGCACAGAAAAGGTCTGCTTACAAAACCATGTCTTAAGAGGGTTTTAAAAGATGAAAAGGAGCTTGCAAGTCCTCTTCCCCTCAGGGAGTTTGCTCCAAAGAGTGGATGCCCTGACAGAAAGAGCCTGATCACCAATGATTATGGGTTGGCTAGTAGAGAGCCGGCCAAAAACTCAACAAATCAATTCTAAAAGTAAAAGGTAACCAATGAAGAGATGCTAAAATTACAGTGATGCATTTTCTTTTTTAGCAAGTCTGGTTGTATAATAAACAAACTGTAATAAATTGCAATCATCTAACCTAGAGGAAACAAAAGCATGCATGGCTGTTTCTAGAATTCTTTTGGATAAAATTGAGCCTATCTTACTAAGTCTCTAAGTTGCATATATCAAGATTGGATGACTGAGTTGACGTGCTTAGTGGTTCAAAAGTCACACTAAAAATATTATAATACTGGCTCAACTTTATAGACAAGGACCTCAGATGTGTTATTGTGAGTGGGTTAGATGCATCAGGGCCACTAGTCAGTTAGTTTGGTTTTATCCATATTCAGCTGCAGGAAGTCCATCATTTAATATCTTGGATACAAATATCCAATGCAATGAGTTTAAGGATGTCACTGGGGTCAAAACAGATGTGCAGTTGCATGTTATGTGCTTAGAATTGACAGAGAATTAATGATCCAATAAAAAATAATGAAATGGGAAAGATATTACCTTTGGGATATAATAATGTGCCCAGGGTCTCACCTGACAATTAATTGCTTTGATTGCCCAACCACACATCACAGCATTGTCTCTCTACAACGCTCCCCTTTCAAATGTCAGAACCACTCTAAAATTGCTAATTAAACAAACAATAACCAAAGTGATTTCTACAAAATTGTACATACTTAAGTGTCTGTGAAGGTTCTCAGTCATCCAGATCATTGTAGTCAAAGGAGCTTGCAAAGAAAAGTGTCTGGACTTCTTTAAGTTGCTTGAAGATGTTTCACCTCTCATCTCGTTTAAATCTGGGACTCCCCACCATTTGACCTTAGAACTGAAGAAGCTTCTCGGATGAGAGGTGAAACGTCTTCAAGCAACTTAAAGAAGTCCAGATGCTTTTCTTTGCAAGCTCCTTTGACTGTACATACTTAAAGAATTTATTAATAACATGTAATGAAATGTAAAAATGTGCATTTTGACTCATTATCAACTAGTTAAATAAGATGCATACCCATTAAATAGACATCAGTACAAATTCATGACTGTATATTAAGACTTCTCATCTAACCGGATGCATCTAGAGAATTAAAACATGGAAAAATCCCAGACCACTATGTTTGTTTCCCAATGATTACAATGTAAATGACCTCTATTGAAACCACATCTAATAAAAGCCAGGTGAAGAAATTGTGTTTTTTCTTCTCAGACCCTCTGGTTTCACATCTATTGATCAGTTTTTGATTAGAAAGAATAAAAAAATAGTCTAAACAGCATTTACACTATGTTGTTTTTGTCTTTTATTTGTGCAGAGGTCTGAAATATGAAATGAGCCCATATCCACATATAATGGGCACCCAGCATTGTCAGGAAACGGCGTAAAAAATTGGTCCCTGGGAACCACTTAGTAAGAGTACATTTACAAACAGTTTTCAAGACTTCTTGCTGTGATCTCCACAAGAGTGAAATTTCCTATACTGTGCACAGGCAATTGAGCACACCTGCAAGCCTCTGCACCCAGTACTAAATATGCATAGTGGTACATTTTTAATAATTTGAGTTTAACATTTTAGATTTGTATGTGGGCTTCCTGACATTGATTAAGGAGATGATTACAGAGTAAAAGCTGTGTAGCAATCTATATTTGGTACATGCAGTTTGTCTTAATAGAACAAACTGATTTTAGCTTGAGTGTTTAAGATGAACATGTTTTAGCAGGAAGCAGCCAAATGCATCAGTTGTATTTTTCACCTCATGTCTTTAAATTTGCAGACAATGCAAAAAAACAAAAAACAGCCAACAGTGGAAAAGAGAGAGGAAACAAGGGGGGGGAAACAGTGACAAATAAACTCTGAGACAGACGCAAGTCTTAGCGCTACAAACGGTTAAAATGATTGAACTGAAAAAGTTTAGCCTATTGCTATACTCCCACATCAAGGAGAGGACAATTATGGTGTGCATCTGTGTCAGCTTTCAAACTCCACTTCCTTTCATTTTTCTTAATTAGCAGGCAAATATTCTCTCCTCTTCTGCTTCATTAACTACTTTGTTGAGCGTTGAGTGATGTCAAAGAGATGATGGAGGGACAGAGCAGTGAAGCAAGAGGGGGAAAATGATATCACCAAGAGCCCTTGTCTTTTAGTCTGAGATTAGGTCCCTTAAGAAGGCCTTCTGAGTGCCAACAGCCTCTATAACTCAACCAACAACTCTGACAACCAAATGACTATAGATAATGGTTTTGATGGGTGACCCACTCCTGTCTGGCAAAGTTAAAGAGATGTTCGGGTATTATGAATTTTAGCGGGTTATCTCTCCGTAACAGGCACCTCTTCTATTGTGGGATAAATGTCCTTATACTAGTACTTAGCCATTGTTTTGGATAAGAAATGTAAACATCACAATCAAAACTTAATAAAAGACAAAGGCAGAGGCAGCCCACACCAAACACTCACACTCAAGTCTTAATATTCAAAACGTATTGTGTCCCATTAGGATACAAAAGATATGGTCAGTAATCAACCAGACTTATAAACACATGCATCAGGAAGGAAAATAACTCTTGACTTGTGTGTGACTTGTCTAAAAATACAAGGCTTTATCTTTTCAGAAAACCCACGGGGATTTTGACTATTTTCTACAATTTAGAAAAATCTTGTTAAGTCTGCCGCCCCTGGAATCTGTTCACTTATGCCTGCCTCTCTTTCCCCCTCTCTTCCTCACTGTCTTTGTAACTTTCTTTGTCTGTCTCTTCTCTGTCTTTTCTCTCTCTTTCTCTCTCTCCAGTGCCTTCCCAAACGGTGCAGCAAAATTGTTATTCCCAAGTCATTATCTTATTTGTGCGTCTCCACTCAGCTGTAAATCCTCTAGGTATTCCTCTCTATTCTCTATTAACTCAACTGCAGTCAAGCTTCAGCTGCCAATCACAAAACATTGCTGAGGGAGAAAAGAAGAACAGAGACAAAGACAAGAAAAGAGAGACCAAGACACGAGGACGCAGAAATGTGGTCAAGAAATACCAGAGAAAGAGAGAGAGAAAGAATTAATCACAGCAGTTACAAGAAAAAAAGACAGAAATGAAGGACAATTTAAAGAGATGAGAGATTCTTTTAGAAATATTATGTGCTACATTTGCTGAAAAAGGAGTGAAGTAAACTTGGAGTGAAGTAAACAGGGATTCAAGTTTACCGGTTGCAGAGGAGACAAGTGTTTTACTTTCCATATTTCTGTAGTAAAGTTAAGAGTCAGCGTTGAAAATGCAAGGAATAGTTTATACTAATTGGAGCCTGAGTAAAGAGAAGCATTAGAGCACTTGTGGAAAGGATGGAGATTTCAACAATGTGGCCACTTGGGTCCTTGGTTGCAAACGCCAGAGAAGTGAGATATAATGCTTTCCAGCTTTGTTTTTAAATAGACTTGGTCTCAAACTTTACATGCGTGCGTGACATGAATTGTTTAAAGTTATTAAGTTAGTTCAGTATTAAAAGATAACCCAATTAAACCTCTGTGTTAAATTTAACTGTATTCACATTTTGACATGCTGCATTCAAATACAATACTGATAGACTGAGTGAGATTATGCATTCACCTTATTTGCTACACATTGACTCTGTTACCCTACCTCCATGTATGTCTCAACTCCTTAGAACTATATTTTCTAAATAAATGATATAATTTAATTGTTTTTTGTTTGTTTTTTGGGATATTTCTTCATTTATTTGTGATGACTCTCTGAGCATGTCATGACAGTTTTCTTGATTTGATATTTACTTCTTATAAACTGTTGATTTGATGTCAATGGTAACAGCATGTCAGTATTTAAACCCTTGAAATGCACTAATATGCAGTTGAAAAAAAAATCTGCACGTGAAAGAAAAACTCAAACACAAACGATTCAGCTTTTACTGTATGTTGAGATGAGTGAACTCGCTAAACCACCAAGACAACATTTCTGCTGGCTCCTCAGAAGTGTTGCAAAAGCCAAACTCTGAGAATCTCTGCCTCACTGCCAACAGGATTACTAAATTTAGGCAACCGATTAGCACTGTTGAGAGCAGAGGATTTTGAAAACTAATGACCTACATAGGAGCAGAGTAGTCTTCTTTTCAAAATTTCTCACCGTATCATTTAAGACTATACTCTTGCTATATCATTTTAGTTTGGGATGAGGTAGTAAATAACAAGACACGTGTATTCCACTGCACTTCAAATCTGCGAAGGTGTTTTTGGTTATGTGGCTTTGTAGCCGGTATAAATTTGACTACATTTGCATTCCACACATTAAATAGCATATGCCCCATTGTAATGTGTGCTATGGTTAGATAAACAACGCAGCCTGCTAAACAACTTTTCACCTTAGGATCCCTGCATATGAATGGAATATATGTGTGATAACAGTACTAACAGTTGGTACATGAATTATAATGTTGCCTTAATTATGGTTACAAAATATGCTGTGTAATGCTAATGTTTTTTTTCGGTATATACATATATAAAAAAATCACAAATATTAAATATTAATATTAAAGTGATTAAAAATCAGATGTTTGCACTAAATTGGAGTGCCTTTGACTACACAACAGATTCAGGCTCTGTCTGCTGGCAAATGCTTGCCTGAAATGCAGTTGGACACCCTGGATGGACACATGAGCAGGACTGTAATGATGACGATTACACTGAAGATGATGAGAGCAAAGGCAAACCGAGGCTCAGAACAGAACAGAACAGAAATGGAAGGATCTGCAGAAATAGATGGTAGGAAAAAAAACAAAAAACAAAGGGAGAGCAATGCTATCAAACAAAAAGCTTGTGTTAGATGATGTTCACAAAAAACAATGGCAGCCACAGAGGCAAGTGCATGTAGAAATAAAAACACAAGAGCAACTTGTGTTGTTGAGCAACACAATCTCTTACAAAATCAAAAGGTTTCCAGAGTTGTGCCTGTGTGTGTGGCTATGCATGACAACAAGTAGTAAGTAGACCATTTGTCAGCTTTTTGCAGTATACCAGACCAGTGCGTGACAACATACAGCAATGGAAAAAATAAATAAATAAACAAACAGAAACATGCATGACATAAAGAGATTTTAAAGTTAATCACAATCGGAATCAGAATACTTTAATAATCCCTAAGGAAATTATGTAGAGGAGGTGGATTGGTGGGTCTCCGTGCCCCCCTCTCCTCCTGTGGTGCGTGCAGGCCCGTGTGGGTAATTAACTAACAAAAAAGAAACAGAAAATACATTGTTCTTACCTGTTAAAATGTAAGTCTGAGATCACACAGAAACATCTATGTATGTGCATGTGTGTCTTTAAAACCATTTTAAGACAAGAACATTGAGGCAGCACGGTGGCATGGTGGTTAGCACTGTTGCCGCACAGCAAGACGGTCCTGAGTTCAATTCCAACATCAGGCCGGGGTCTTTCTGTGTGGAGTTTGCATGTTCTCCCCGTGTTTGCGTGGGTTCCCTCCGGGTACTCCGGCTTCCTCCCACCGTCCAAAGACATGCGGCTTGTGGGGATAGGTTAATTGGATAATCCAAATTGTCACTAGGTGTGAATGTGCGAATGAATGTGAGTGCGAATGGTTGTCTGTCCCTGTGTGTTGGCCCTGCGACAGACTGGCGACCTGTCCAGGGTGTACCCCGCCTCTCGCCCTATGACAGCTGGGATAGGCTCCAGCGCCCCCCGCGACCCTGAAAAGGATAAGCGGAAGCGAATGGATGGAACAAAAATTAAGACCATTACTACCTGTGTTTTTTGCACAACTCTGAGCTAATTTCGGATTTTGGATGAATATGTGTGGACTCTTCCAAGAATTTTATGTTTAGTTTTCTTTGTATTGACGATTATGAAGAATTTTTAAAAATGTACAGAATAAGAAGGAAGCAAAAATACTCCAAACCATACAGGTAGATATACACGTAGGAATGCGAGTCACGTAGTTGAGCTCAAATATTGGCCAATAATAAAGCCAAGCCTAGCTCATAGACATGTTGGCTGGATGTGGATGCATGTGAGTCTTTGTTTCTTTAATTTTACCCATTGAAAATAGCAGGCACTAAGGACTAAAATACAACACGATGCATCCTTAACATGTACGTACAGTTACACACATTTCCTCTACCACTGTCAGGTGTGACACGGTGAGTCGAGTCCGTACTGCTTTCCTCAAGTGTGGTGCTGGTACTTGTTTGCTCTCTTCTTCCATCTAAGATTGGTAAACACAACTGCTGTCTGTGCTCTGCATGGGAATCAGCTGGGGAGCCTTCTCAGCCCTGTCTGCTTGAATTAATCTTTAACAGGTCAAGGTCAGACACATTACAACAATGCCAGCCCGGTAATAAGCATGTCTGAAGATTTCGCAAGCTCTAATTTAATTCATGAAATGTTATGTGAAGCAGTTGAGGGACAGAAAAGGGAGAGAGATAGGGTGAGAGGCAAAGAGGGAGAGAACAGGAGGAAAAGACAAGAGGTGAAGCAACTCAGTAGCTGAATTAATGGCGGGCTGCTGCAGGACCTTGTCATTGCACCACTAACAGTTTTCCTCTCTAACCTTCTCTGTGCATCTGAATGTGGCAATCAACTTCATTGGGGAATTAACAAGAGCATTAGAGTGTAGGACACAAGCAATCAGTATCTTCAAAGTTTGCCGTGCTGCCTTGCCAAAATGAAGCATTAACACTCATCAGATCCTACTTCACATAAAAACACATTTCACAGACACCCAAGATGCATACATTGGGAGCAAAGCTTTAGAACAAAATATTTCTAAACAGAGCATAATGTTGATTTAACATAAGGAGACAACACCATGCATTTGCTGTTGGTCTTATGGGATTTCTCCTTCATCTTGTTTCTTGTTGTTCCCATGAATGGTAATAGCCCCATATATCCTGGAAGGCTGAGGTTGTTAGTAGAGATTGCTGCTGGAAATTGAAAATCTCTTGTCAAGTTTCAAGACTTTTTGGGCGGATGAGGAACGAGAGGCTATAACAGCCTGATAAGTGAAAAGAAATTGGTTTTGAATCAAAAATAAATTACAACCCTGTTTCCTAAAAAGGAGAGATGATGTTGTGTAAAATGTAAAAAAAAAATAAAAATTTGCAGATCATGTAAAACATATATCTTATCGTTAACGGTACAATTATTACTATTATAATTGTTATTATAATATCCAATGGTTTCTGTCTCTGACTTCCTGTATTTCTCATGCCCATGTCAGCATGACATAGTGTTAATGAAAAAAAGACTCTTGGTGTATTTTACCTGTATTTTTGGGGCTTAACTCTAAACATGGTGTGCAAGGGCTTAGTGAAAAGTTACAGGACTGAGCCAAAGCTTTGGCACCACACTCACAGATTTCCCAGTCCCTATTATGCACTTGTTCTCATAACATAGTATCAACTATACAGTTACGTTAAGCGTATGCTTTTCCCCTGTTAATTTCAAAACAATGAGGAGTAAATTTCTTTCTAAAAATCTTAGTAAATTATATTTGAAATATTCTCATCACAAAATGTTGCTTTCTGAAAACATTAACAAACACATTAGACCAACAGACCAAAACTGACACTGTACCTCTTTAATAAACAAACAGTAGCTGTATAATGCTGACGTAGACCTTTAGCATATCTGTTCCTTTGTGGATAAGCAGTTTGGGAAAAAAGAAAAAAAAAAAAAAACAAAGGAAAAGAATAACATTTGGCGCATGGTATATTAAAAAGTTTTGTGTACATAAATAAAAAAGGCTAAAAATGATTACTCACTCTTTGTGAGATTTGGCACTCATATAGCACAGCAAAAACAGACAGTAACCTGCAATTAATTAACCAGTGTTAGTGAATATCACATGTTAGGTATATCACTATATAAATGCATGAAAAAATAAAGAAAAGAAAAAAATATATAAACAAGATCTACAGATTCCTTTGCCATCTGAGTTATTTTGACATGGACTGAGACAAAAAGAAAAACTGTCTAAGTGTGGTCTGACAGATTACAATTTTTATCACAGTTTTATGACTTTGCATGTTCGAATTCTATGAATTCTATGATGTTTTGTGGATGCTATGCTCAGTGATTTATACAGTTTTTAAACCAACATATGGTGCCACACAGCTCGGGAAAAGTCTGTTTTATTCAACTAAGACAATACCAAACCGCACGCTGCACACATAGCAGAAGCATGGCTCCACAGTAAAATACCCATGAACCATCACCCAGTGAAAAGATTTGGCACATTTTGAAACAAAAAAATATTTTTTTAAAATATGCACTCAGCTGTTGAGTTTGTGGAATCCCATATCAAGCAAGACTGGGAAACAATGTTGCACTTTTTTAATATTTTAAAAGATGAGGCACACAGTTGTAAACATGTTCCCATCTGAACTTTTTTTTAAAAAGTGGTATTAGTATCAAATTTTTAAAGGCATATTTTTTTCTCCAAAAATGATAAAATATGCTGTTTTCAACACCTGTGATATCTTCAATAAATAGTGATTTTCATTTTGGTGCATCTTACAATATCCCAACTTTATGGGAAACAGAGTTGTAGCCTTATATAAAAAAGACTTTTCAGCCTGCACAGCTGAGAAAAATAGAATGATTTTTCACTTCCAAGTTGGAGACAGAAAGGGCCTGAAGGTGTTCAGGTAGTAGTGTGTGCGTGGGTTGACTTTCCTGTCCAATGCTGTGAGTAAATGGCTGCTTCTGACCTCAGCCTTGCTCTACATAGTGATGAGTGATAGAAAACTATACGGTAAGTGCATAGATGTGAAACCCATCACATACATCTCACACATAAAAACATTTGTCACATTAATAGGAAAGTCTATTTAATCTGTTTGATCACTTACTCCTACCTACAAAATTCTGCGAAAATCCTTATTTTCTGCTTTAGCTGATAGTGTGACCAATATGCCTTAAAGATAGCATCACCTATTTTTTTGGCTATTTCCACAACTGTACTGTGAAAACTTTAGGTACTAACAGTAAACCAGTGGTTCTCAAACTTTTTGCATCATTCCCCACATGGCAGGAAGAAATATTTTCATTTCCCACCTAAACAAAACAATGACAGAAAAGCCTAGCTGCAACTTTGTTTAGATAATAAGCTCATTCACAATAATTCCTTCAGTAATTTTTGTTCTAAACTAAAAACTTTCATTTCAAATGACTATTTGTAACTTTTGTCACTAGACTGCTTCGTCAGCCTGCAGCACTTCTTCAAAAAAGCAACAAGTTAAACAGAATGCAAACACTGACAAACATGGAAACATAAAGTTCAGTCTTCGTCTTATGAAAAAAGAAATCCAAAAACTTGTGAACAGAGATTAAAAATATACAATTTAGTGAGAGTTTAATACTTTTCACTCTTAGTGGCTGCAGTGAGCTTGTTTTTGACTGCAGAGCAGTGGCGGGGCGTGGTCTGTGGCAGGGCTGCGGGGGAGGCGTAAGTATCTGAGAGGCATCATGCCTCGCCGGCTTAAAACAGAATAAACTGGGTCCTGTTCTTGTTTTTGATGTGTGTAGGGTGTAGTCGAAAACCTGCAGCCGCGTGTCTTGCAGCTGTCAACTGCCAGGTAACTTGCACCCCACCTGTCAGAACTCTGTGTCCCACCTGTGGGGCGCGCCACACACTTTGAGAACCACTACACCGCGGCCCGCACTTCAACTTTTGCTTGAGTGTATTGCACTTCTTAGTTTAAACACCAGGGGGAGCTGCTTTTGATCAAGGCAGTTGCTCCACCAAAAAGGACAATCACAGAAGAAATTTACCCCCAAGTTACTAAACATGGCAGAATCAAAGAAGCGAAAGGTAGAAAGAGAGTGCAGAAAATTTCAGACACGGTGGGAGAGTGAATATTTCTTCAAAGAATTCAAGGGGAAGTGTGTCTGTTTGATCTGCACTGAAACTGTGGCAATTATGAAAGAGTATAATGTACGACGTCATTATGAAACCAAACATCAGGCCTATGCATCCTACACTGGTGCTGAGCAAGAGCAGAAATTAAAGCAAAGGGTAGCTATCCTGCAGGGTCAGCAACAGTATTTTTTTCGTGCTCAAATTGTCCAGGAAAAGGTTACAATAGCCAGCTATGAGGTCGCCCAACTCATCGCAAGACATGGCAAGCCTTTTTCAGACGAAGACCTCATAAAACACCACTTCGTTAAAGTCACCGAAATAATGTGCCCGGAAAAAGTGCAGGACTTCAACAACGTCAGCGTGTCCAGAAATCCAGTTGTGCAACGCATTGAAGACTTGTCAGCCAACATTAAACTGCAACTGTCTGATAAAGCTGTGCTTTTGATTTTTACTCCATCGCATGCGATGAGAGCACCGATGCCACAGACACCACACAACTGATAATTTTTTTGCGGCGAGTGGACGAGTGGACGAGAGCACGAGCGCTTTAGGTGAGTAAAAAATATATTCCACAGTACCCATGTGTTAATGTGCAGGAGGTACACATGCTTCAAATATCAATAATGCACATCAATTCTGTCACTACCCTGCTTTTGCACACCACTTTCTTATATGTGTTTTTCTTGTTAACACACAGAGTACACACCGCTGTGCACAGCACACGCACACGCAAAGTCAGCTGATCTCATCTGATGCAGATCTGCTCCTTGATCAAGTGACATTTGTCCGGATTTTTGCCACGAGTGGCGTCGGATCAGCACCGCAGCTGGATGGCCCGATTTACATACCCAGCGCAGCTGATACTCACCAGAATAATTTACTAAAATTATATGGACTCCTGTTATTAAGTCCAGTTCAGTCTGTTAATATTGATAATCGTTTCAAACAGACGTTAATAGATGTTTTGCTAAGCCTAATAACTTAAACAACAAGCTTGAAATGTACCCGTCCCATTTCCCCCTTTATTGTTTTTTCTCTGTGCTGTAAATCTTCTGTCTAAGAAGAAATCTGAGGCTGCTGTTCTGAGAATGAGCTACCAAAGCTTTTTCTGAATAAATCTACACTGTAAATTCTACACTGTAAATTTTGAAACCTCAGCAAAACAATTTGTCAGAACGTGCATGACGTGTCAAAAATATAATGCTCAGGGAAACCTGAGACCACACAATCCATATGGACTTTATTGAGCTAAATGAATGCCAAGGGTAAAAATACACCCTAGTGGTTATAGATGTATTCTCAAAGTGGCCAGAAATCTACCCAGTGAAAAAGGCAGATACAATTTCAGTAGCAAAATGTATGTCTAAGTTGTAGGAAAATAAAGAGATGATTGTAAATGACGAAGAATGTAATGATGTCTATCAAGTGTCTTGCAGATCACAGCCCGGTGACTGGGTTCTGATCAAAGTGCTCCAAAGGAAAAACTGGAGCTTGCAAAAATAGCGGAACGACCATCTTGCATCCATCAGAGCCAGTAAGTGAAGCCATCTAAACACAGCTGACAGTAGGCTTGCCCACTTGTTGTGATCTCGCCCGGTGGAGGGGTCAGCTTTCCTGGCCGGGGGGTCTACTCGCGACAGGAGGGTGTGTCCCGTCGTCATGAAGTGGTGGCTCTTAATAACTGCAGCGGCCCTGACCATGGCCGGGCTCCTCATCTTTGCTTCCGTGAGGGACAATAAGTCACGCTATATGAAGAAAAGGCAGACACTGTATGACAAAGGAAAGTACACCAAGTTTCCCCATGGCTACGCCACTAATTTCTGGTGGCAGTTTATGAACACTACAGCTTACTGGAATAATAAAACTGACTGCTATGCAAATACATATACACTTTCTGCCCACCGAGGAACGAGAGGAAGTGTATGGACTGTTCACTCAACGAAACCTGTGCCAGTAACGCGACACTGATGAGCCTCAACTGTCGCTCCAACTACAGCTACCGAATGATACTACAAACAAAGACTCATTACCAGACAGGATGTGCACGGACGGCACCAAGCAGTAAAGGAACCAGAGTTTCGCATCTGAGGAGGAGTGAAATTCTTACAGAGCTTGATCCCCGGCATTGGAGTTGCCGAGGTGCGGGATCATGTGGAAATCAACCGATATGCTCTGCTACGACACATCAACTTGACTAAGACCCTGGGAACCGCCTTAGCAGGTGAACAGCAGGCCATCAGAACGATGGTGCTGCAGAACAGACTGACACTAGACCTGCTAACAGCATCACAAGGAGGAGTTTGCAAGCTGATCGGGGAAACATGTTGCACTTTTATCCCTGATGGATACGAAACTGGAGGAGACATTTATGAAGCTTTGCAGAATTTGACCGCTCTGCAAAAATATGTCACTGACCACACACCTGGAGCAGCTACAGCACAAGGCTGGCTGGACTGGCTGTTCAGCGGTTCATGGCTGGCTGCTGTAGCAAAGCCATTTTTCCTTCTAGGTCTCATCATGATAGCACTGCTCATATTAGTGTTGTGTGTGTTGCCATGCCTAAGAGTAATGATTTCAAAGATGATAACAACTACAATGACTGCTTATGTTGCCGTGCCTGAGGAAGACCAGCATCCCGTTGCAATTCTGTTAGAGGAGAACTTGTAATAACTGCTAATGAATGACGTGGTGATCAAAAATGACTTGTCAAGTGATCACGCACTGATTAAAACATTAGTAGGTTATGCAGGTTTTCATCCTTTTATTTTTTGAAGTTTTCATTTTAAATATGAAGTTTTCATCATTTTACATATAAAGTTTTCAATTTAAGGTTTGCATCATTTTAAAATATAAGGTTTTTATCCTTTATTTTTTGTAGTTTTAGTTTTATTATTTTTTCTTGTTTATTCCACTTGTTATTTCATTTACTATGATTTTCATTTACTATGTTTTTCTTTTTATTATTTTCTTTTGTTTTATTCTTTAGACCAAATGACTTCCATTTCTGCTATGCTGACATTTTGAAAATTAAAAAATTGCTTAAGATACTTAATAAATAACCTTCACAGACAATTGCTGTATACATTTAAAATAAGTTAAAACAGGAGGGAATGTTACAGGAAAAATGATTCTATGTTTCTTTACCTTCTTTTAAATGTACAAAGATGCCTTTTGTCTGCCCTCTGCCTATGGTTAGATTAGTTTAGAATTATCTTTTTAGACTTTCCCAGCAAACACATCTTGTTTCTGGGACATATTGTTTTAGATTGTTTTATCTTCCCTAGCTCTCTGCTGACGAGACTAGCACCATATATGGAGTTGTTTTATTTTATCTGTTTATTATTTGTTATCCTGTTCTCACTGTCTCTGTGCTCTGTGCCTATAAAAATTACCAAGCCACTGTGCATGGTGTGAGTTGTTCTTAGCAGCTCACCCGTGTACACGTTTGATAAAGAAAGTAACTTTGTCTCATTGTGTCTTTATTTCTCCTGGGTCTTTTACAGAGTTTTCCCCCAACATCAATAAAGATCTATTCATGGAAAGCTGAGGTGAAGGCAGTTTTGTCTTTAATTATATTCAACAATATAACACATTTGACCACTTTTAAGTGATTTTTCTAACTTTAATACACTAAAGTTAAGGTTATATACCTAATTTCTAGTAAGTGGCCCAGCCCCTCCTATATTTTTATGTATGTGGCCCTCAGTGAAAAAAGTTTGGACACCCCCGTTTTAGATGTTGCAATTAAGGCATTGTGGGGCCATAACATCTGTTCCAGATGAAATTTGGGACCAATTACATGCTTCACAGACAACAAAAGAAGATATTTTTTTAAATCTCAACTTAAACAAAACCTTTATAAAAACACTTATTGGGCTTGGAATGATCAGTGGTCAGTGATTTTATGTTTATGGATGAGTGCATGTCTATATTGGTCAGAGAAGGTCAGTGTTTCTTTTTTCCTTTTCTGTGAACTGTGTAAAATGACACTGAGTATCTGCAATTTCAATGCTTGCCTTGAACAATTTCATGTCCTAAATAATTTACGGGACACTAAAAATATAAAAGCAGCTAACTAAAAACAAAACAAACAAAAAAGAGAGAGATAAATACAGAAATAAGCCATGAACCGATCCATATCAGTTATGTGTCTGACCACAGTGTGTAGTGCTCTGGTAGGGGCCAGCTCATAGTTTGATTTTAAAGCCCCATGAACACTCGTACTGTGTATTTATCATAGCGCAATGGAAAGTTATGACCCTAAAAAAACAACAACATACAAATAAATAAATAACTACACATACATGCACAAACACACAAGCCTGCACAGTCAATCATGTATATATTCCTCTTCGTGCTCATACACAGAGAACACAGCTGCGGGACTGAGGTAACATAAAAGAAAACAAATAGTCACAGCTGCTAGCCATTTAATGACCCCCTGTTACTATGACAGTAATAGCCCTCCAAGCAGCATTGGGGTATTATGGCTAGTAGTCACACAATACACTCAGCAGAAAAAAATTCTACTACAGGTCTCTGACACTACATGAGGAATGTTTGCATTATTAAAAAGGTTTAAAAAATAAAATGGATTTATCTTTTCATATGCTAAATTGGATGCTGAATACCCTCTGCTCAAGAAGTTGCTTTGTATTTCATCATATAGGATCAGAGTACATATTTATCAAGCATCCACAATCACTCCTAGGAACTACACAGAAGTTCAAATTAGGACTCATACAAATATGATTTATGTTATTATTGAAGCTGCCCACAATCATTTTAGCATGAATAAAACTGTTCATTGAAGAATTAGTGATCCCACTCAAGTCAGAGTCTAGATCACTGAAGGGCTAACCAGTGATAGCAACTTGATTTAAGTGATCACTAGGTGCAAGATAAGCGAAGATCATTTTAATTGATTAAATTACATTAAAATATGTTTTTTTCTGGAGACGGAGCTCATGTGTGCCATATGATGTGAATATGGCATGAGAATTGCAAAATTAGACTCATAAAGAGAGTCATAAAAAAGTACGGGGGAAAGGGAAAAGTACATAGCGATTGAAACAAAGATAATGAAAGGCATTTATCTTACAAAGTAGCCCTTTTCAACAAATCTGTGCTGGATGAAATTTAGAATAACAGCCTCTAAACTTAATGCTAGCAAATGCAAAGCATATCTGTAAAATTAGTTAAAGTTAAAATTCTCAAACACAAGAGGTTTAAAAGCCTCACAACTACAAGCTTTTTTCTCAAAACATGGCAAAGCTATATTTTTAACTACTAAAATGGGTGGGGTTTTTTTCATGCAAAGAAATTGATCCTTTTACATGAATCCATTTTGAAAGTGCATTCAGTACTTACACCTTGTGAAAACTGAGTAATAGCTTGGCACATCTTTCTTATGACACGGAACAGGTGTTATGAAGCTACTTCATAGGTATGGTAATTGCTGCCAGCCCAAAGACTTCAAGACGCCAGCCTTGATTCTTTAGGAAGTGTAGAGATAAATAAGCTCCTTTAATGAGAATCTAAGTCACGCTGAGCTTCTACACTCTTGGATAAGCAACACAACTCATCCCCTGCAGGGATTACACAATGTAGTTCTTCAGCTGAACATCCACCTTCATTCAGCTACAGAAACGTCTGCAGTGTGCTGTTATATGGTTGTTTTGGGTGTATGCCACACCATCAGTAATGACTTAAGTGTAATCTGATTGCTCTAAACAGATGATCTAATGACTCAGTGTGTTTAGTGTCCTGGCTTGTGTGTACTTGGAAGCCTTTATTTAGAACGGCTCAACTTCAGAAAATGCAAGAATGAAAAGTTCATACCGTGTTACTGCTCATTATAAGAGACGAGCTAATACTGCAATTAAATGTTTCCACCTTTCTGTAATTAGCAATGGTTTGTCACTCTCTTTGAATTTGTTTCTTAGTTAATATAAGCTAACAGAAAAATCATTTGATCATTAAATGGCCATCAATTTTCAGAAGGTTCACACAGACATTCAGCTGAGATAGAGGAGATTTTGCTGGCACATAATATGGCTCAGTGAGCAGAGCCATAAAACAGTTGACTGCCTGATGATAACCGACAACTACAAATCAGAGATATACACAAGATTGGACAAACCCCAGAAAGATGGATGCCATAATACACAAACACACAAATATACACACACACACACACATCACATGTTGAGTCAATATGCTCGTCCTCCGGATTCTTTAGACGCTTAACTCCTGCCATTTATACAGGTTAAAAAACAAAACAAAGATTGGCAAGAGTGGGTTGAACAGATGGCAAAAGAGAACACCAAGGTGAGGAAAATTAGTCAATTGAAGGCATTTCCTCCTAATTTGAAAACAAAGGAATAGTTGAATGACACAAGCGGCACTTGATAAAAGACAAAGAAAGGCCTGGGCAGAGAAAGGGAGCAGGGAAAATCCAGAGGCATTGGCTGAGTGATCGTTTGTGTCTCATCCTTTACCCCAATGGCACAGAGCTCAATCAAATTCTCTTCATTCTTGACCATGCATTAGCTTAGCAAGCAGAGACCTTCTTTCACTCCCTCAATTAAATTTCCACCCGCACATAATTAACGACTGTTTTGTCCACAGATCAATAATGTGCCTGTTCATTAAAAGTCCCTTTGCTCCCTTAAAGATCCCTTTGCTTAGTTCGCTACGGCATCTGAGAAAGGGGTAGCACCTAACAAGTTTTCTATTGCAGCTTCATGTCTCTGGATTTTTTTCCCTTTTCTTTTTTCTTCAACAAGTGCAGAGTAAAGAAGAAAGCCAAACTCACAAGAAATGAGGGAAGCTTCTGAAATAAAGAACAATGACTTTGGGAAACTTTGAATGCCCAACTCATAGTAGCAGTCATAGTCTGACTCTTTGTCTCAGTTACTATATTTATAGTTCAAAACATAAGAGAAACAACATGTACTGTAAGACAAACATGTACTACACGTACTAACTATACATTCCTGCCCTGGTATTAACTGTAATGTCCACGTCAGTTCCACAACTATCACCACTTTCTGTGATGCACAAACAAAAACCTGTCTTGTACTTTTTAAAAGATAAAAGATCAATAAAGATTTAACATGGAACATGCCAACCACCTGCCATAGCTAACACACAGAATTATTACACCAGAGGTTCTTTCAACCTCAAGGTTGCACATACACACACATGTACACACACACGCACACACACACACACACACACACACACACACACACACACACACACACAGATTCACATTCACAAACACTTTCCCAGTGTAATGATCAGACTGCACTATGCTGTTGCCTCTTGCCTCTCCCATCTGCTACGGAACCACAACATCTCAAGCGATAACAGAGTTTGAACGCACAGCAGTCCCAAACTGGGTATGTTTTTATTGTTTTTATAGGATTACACAGTATCTTTGAATTACAGTACGAAATGTCTTTGCACCAGCTAGAAGAAGTTCAAGTAAGCTCAGCTGTAACAATTTTACTTGTGTAGTTCTGTTTTGTGGCCATTCCTTTGTAAGTTTTTCAAAGTTTAATCTCAACTTTGTTTAAATTCAACTTTACTTGACTTTACTGTTCATACTGGACTTAATAAAGGCTGACAGCAAATCAAATCCAATATCTTAGGTAGTCTTCATAAAGGACATGACAGAAGGTATTTGCCAGAACATGTTTTTAGGCTGTTTAGGTCAGTCTTTGTAACAATACAGGCCAATTAATACATGTACTGTCATGCTGTAGGCCTTTAAAGAATAGATTTGAAATTTGTGAAATTTTCTAAGATATTGTGTAAAATAATAGCACTACTCACTTGCTGATTTATTGATACTTTAAAATTGGCCTGCAGGTTGCAATTTATATACGTTGGTTCAGTTGAAGTAGGCATCCCCCTTGGGATTGCGTCAGGAAGGACATATCATGTAAAACTCTGCCATCCAGGGCTGACAATTATTATTATTCAGACTATTTCAGTGTCTAACGTTTTTATCATCCCTTGAAACTGAAGACAGCTTTTTTGTATCACACCTTAAATAATACTGTCTCATGTTACAGCCTTATTCCAAAATGGGATCAATTGATTTCTCACCTCAAAATTCCATGACCAATATGCATATATCATGGATATAAGTATTCACAGCCCTTGTTCAGTACTTGGTTAAAGCTCTTGGCAGCAGTTACAACCTCAAGCCATTTTGAGTATGATGCTGCAAACTTGGTACACACATTTATTGACAGTTTCTTCTTTGGAGAACCTCTCAAGCTCAATCAAGTTGGGCCTGGTGGTTCCATTCTTCTTCCATTTACAGATAATGGAGGCCATTGTGATTTATTGTGACCTTCATTGCTGCAGAAATTTTTCTGTACCTTTCTCCTGATCTGTGCCTTGATACAATCCTGTCTCAGAGATCTACAGACAATTCCTGGACTTCATTGCTTGGTTTGTGCACTGACATCCACTGTCAACTATGATACCATATATAGACAGGTGTGTGCCCTTCCAAATCATGTTCAATTAGGTGAATTTACTGGAGGTGGACTCCAGCCAAGTTGTCGAGAAAAATCTGACAAATGATCAGTGGAAACAGGATGCACCTGTGAGTGTCATGTCAGGCTGTGAATACGTGTGTAAAATGTTATATACACATTTATAACATTTTACATTTATATTTTTAAATACATTCTTTGAATTTATATATACACATTTATACAAGCAAACCCTAAAGTCATTATTGGGTGTTGTGTGCAGAATATTGTGTATGGTGAAGAATAACTTTGAATAATGTTTAGTAATATTTGAGGTTAATATATACCGAGTTGACAATATGGCCTTTTTAAATTTCTATGTTATAATATTAATTAATTAGTTTATATTTTTTGAACAGACTCTTATTTTTATGCATAAAAAAACACATTTTAGAGACAAAATCTGCCAAAATAGTAGTCCTGAAGATGTAATCTGAAGAGGGATGACTCAGTTATTACTCTTTTTAGTTTGTTTCTTTGTTTTATTTAGTTTTATAGCAAAATGGGAAAATCTAAAGTCAGATACACAATAAAAAGTAGCCATGTGTTGTTGTAGCATTATTACATAATCTAACAAGAGGCAGGAAAACAGCTGATAACAGAACAGCAGAAATGAAAAATGCAAGGAAATAAACTGACAACCATTTTTCATGAAGCACTCTATCCCAAATATTCCCTTCATCTGTTTGTATGTGAGGACCCAATTTTTCAGAGCCAATTTAGAACTATTCCACCCATGGTCACTCTTGCTGCAGATGAATCCCCTTGTGTAACATCTGGCAGTCTCTAGGCACCGTGCATCCCTCTATTTACTCCCTTTCTCATAAGCTAGTGTAAAATTGGCCCTTTGAATCTTCACCACAGTTGATTCCTCATTCAGTGAGGCAGCCGTTCCCAGTGCGCAGTCAAATTCTTTCTTTATTTTGTGTAATATGCTAAACACTGCCACATAAGTTCTCTCTGTCTGTTTCTTTAGACGGATGAATGTGGCAGAACAGCTCTGAATTCCCTTGCTCCCAGTGCTATGATGTGTGCCAGTCTCCTGGATTATGAGACATATGGAGGTATGTGAGTACACAAGCTAGAGCAAATGAACTCAGAGAGACTAGCACACTATCATATGCAAACAGTCTACAAAGTGTATGCATAAATACTGTGATGGGAAAAACCAATATAGACATGCACTCATCCATAAACATACAAATTCACACATTGTTAAATCTTGCATATTACAAATTTTAGTGCAGTAAGAGAGTTTAAATTTTGGAAATGCCTAAAAACCCCAACTTAGATATGCAGACGTAAGAGTAATATTTTCATTTTGAGAAGTTAATCCAAATCTTTAGTTGTTAAACCGCAGGGGCTGGAGGAACACTCTAAAGAGCACTTCCCTTTCCCATTATATAATAGGGGCAAAGCAAAACTGTTTCTTAAGATTAAATGTAAATTTGAATTGCTGTTAAACATTAATAGCTGACTAATTAAAATAGAAATGTGGACCAACATATAAACGGAATCACTGCAGCATGAATAATGCTGCTTTAAAATGATAAAAAAAAATCAGATCTTTTGTGTTTTGACCTTGTTTTCTTGCAATAATGAACATGGACATAAAATAAGCGTAAAACAGACGTGGAAAAGAGGGAGGGCTCCAATACAGCCTCTTAGACCACATTGTGTTGTGCTGATGGCTGCCATCTGTCCTGTGAAACTAGACCACAAAGGTCACTTTCATTTTGACAACTTATTGTCAAAGTATAGGTTTGTGTATGTGTGTGTGAAGGTCTTTGTGTTGCTGAAAGTACCAGTTTCTCTGTGTGTGCAGTAAGTCTTTTTTTCATCAGTGCTGAGGGATTTAAAGCTAGTAATGCCTTATCCTGGCTTGGTACCAGTGACATATTTATCACTTGTCTACCTCTTTGAACTGAAGATGCTCTGGGGTGTCAAGAAAAAAAGACAGTAATTCATATGTAACATCCTCTTTTTGTATGTCTTGTGATACATCTTTGAAGAACTTGCTGTTGTTGTATTTTGCTAAACCTTGTATGAACACATGAAACACACTTTCCTTCCACAGTGCTGGATTCATGCCAAATATCTTGTGGAAATGATTGATACTGCTAATGCTTGTCCACTGGAGCCAGGAAAGTTCCATTAGCATTAACACTGGAACGAGAGAGGAGCCTCTCTGCCTCTGTCCAATCATGAAAAGGATTAACCATGAGCATTTAAATTTTAACAATGAATCAACAATTAATATTTAATATTTTGTTTTCTCTGTACAAAACCCAAAGTGTCAAAAACAAGCCGATCCACTGTGGGCACGGTAGCCTCATTAATGTGAAGGGACCAGGAAATTAACATGCTCAGACAAGAAAATGACTTGGAAAGTGTCAGGGACCACTGGATTTGGAGACATTAAAAATTTTCTTTGAACTATGTCCTCATGTAGGAGCACATTATTCTCCGGGGCAATATTACAACCCTGTAGCTCAATGTTACGGTCACCAGTTATAATAATATCACGGTTGTTTGTAAGAAGTCATGTATTTTCTGTCATTTTGGTCTGATAGATTGATCCAAGTACATGTGTTATATAAGACTTAGACACCATTTTTATGGACTAGAAAGAGTGATGAACTGTTATGACGTGGAATTTAAAAAGGTTTTGTTTTTCCACTCATTTAGAAACCAGCTGCTGAATTCACTCAAAACTGACCCAGAATTCAAAAGTGAACTGAATTAAGCTACAGATTATGTTTTCAGTTTTGTCAACAGTATAATCTTTAATCTGTGCTTGCATTTAACAGACATTGTGCCAAAACTGTGAGCTCAGGGACTAGATGTGTCCCGAATACACCTTGAAAGTCAAAGTTACTTTTACAATAACATCTTGTGTATACAAGCTTGTACGTTTTAATAAAAGAACCAGATATTGTGCTCTGAAGACGTTTTTGTCCCGTTACTGCTTTCTTATTTTTGAATATTTGTGTCAGATCATCTATTTTCTCACAAGTCTTGGTGATCATCAAGATGATGATGCACACTTTTTTTTCGTGTGAAGATTATGTTATCAGTATATGATGTGTTAATTAGCAGCTAAGCAAACCCATTTCCTTGTTTCAGGCATTTTAAATTAGAATTATATCAATTATCGTCTTTTACCAAACTCTTGCCACAAAATCAGTGAGCCTATTGAGTAAAATGTCTCTAACAAAGATTAAGAACTCTTTGCTGGAAGAGCAGTTTTCACTAAGCAGTCTGTATTTCCTGTTACAAAAGGCCAATTGATACTAATGACTTATCCCTTTTAAAAAGAAATCACATTAATTGCCGGTATTTCCCATCACCCTTAAACCTCACCAAAATTCATTGAGCCTATCAGTTAACCCCTTATATACCAACTCAATTACTAACCTAAATGGCAAACTTGGATTGGAATATTAATATGAGTGTTTTTGTTGTGATAACTGCTGTGGTAAATGCTTACACAGGTACACTATAGTATCATATAATAATACTAATAGGATGACATGGCAATGTCTTCTGAAAGCCAGAACAACTTTTCATGTTACAGTAGCACCGTTACACTGTAGCTGGAAACAGAAAAAAAATAATTTAAAAAAGGAGAGATTCATTTTTTTTACAGAAAAAAGATCACAGACTCAAAGCACTATATTAAGTATGCATAGTATTTTTTAGTGCCTCAGTAAAATGCATGTGATATCACCATAACAAGTCAATTTTAACTTGGAGAACATGGTTCACAATAAGACTGAGATAAATTCCTGCAGGACATCTGCAGGCTATTTTCAATTCCTAAGGGATAGCTATGAGCTGTGTAACACTGCACACACTAATGCACAGACACAGACACACACACACACAGGCACACACACACAACAGCAGCAAAACATCACCCCCGGATGTATCAGATTACACCATGCAGTACATTCAATTGCATCTGATGGCAGATGGTGTAAACAAAATCAAACACACGTAATCTTGAGGATTGGATCCTTCAGTGAGTTATTAACCCTGATATTCAAAAACCTGACTAAGGACTAGACATATTAAGGCAAGGAGCAGCATGTGAGGCATCTGAGCTGAGTCATATCTTTTTTAAACTGCTTATTTAGCTGGGTTTCTTTTTCAATGTTATTATAATCACATGTTTGTTACACTAAATGCAATGAAACTGTTGTACATACAAATATGATATGACATGTGATATGAAATAATCTTTTTTTTGGTTGAGATTAAGCTTACCTACAGTGGTGATGTAGTTTGATACTTTGGAGTGGTGTATAGGCCACTGGTGTACAGTAAGCATCTTCATTTTATTGTCTTAAAAAGATGTGTAAGATTACCAGGTCAATGCAAGCATTAAAGCAGATAATAGGTAGGCAAATTAAACAGATTGCTGGTCAGTTTGCTAATGGTTGTCTAAACACTTTTTAAAATTACTAAAAATGGAGAAACTAAGCAGACCTTATTACCTCATTGCCCATGGCATATGTAAATAACAGACTCACCATCCCTCAGCCAGATGACCTTGCTGACACTTTGTGCGAATGATGGCTCTCAGGTCCTTCAGGTTGTCTTTATTATGCCATCTAACATTAGTCTCTCTCGAACACCGTGTCTCCTCCTCAACTTCTGAAAAATAAAACATACCCTAGAGTGAATTTCTTTGTTTGTTCCAGTTTAAATAAATTAATCCCCCAGTTAGATTTTTAATGGGGGTGTTAGGGGCAGGTGGGATGGTGGAAACGAGGAGGAAAGAGAGGGAGGCAATTTGCTAATGGAACAGAGAAAAATGGTGTATGGGCCCAGGATGAAAAAGGAGGAGAAAAAAAAAACCTTGGTCTGTCTGGAGAGTAAAAGACTGAGCTATAGAGCGGGCGCTAAAGTGGTTTTAAAAAAGATCATTAACTGCCATCTTCATCTCAGGTGCAAGGTTAGAGAGTGAGGGATACTTCAAGAAACATAGGAGAGTGGAAGAGTAAAGTCTACGAACTTCATTTAATTACCTGCTTTAGATCTGCAATGCCCCCCCCAAGCCCATCCCTACACACACACATGCATACCCTCATACCCCCACATCCTCTCACCCCGATGCAGCCATTGCACAGTCCTGTCCTACACAACGACTGAGTCTGCCACTCTTACCTTGAGGGTAAGATGCAGTGGACCCTTGAGACTGTGACACAGGTATTTAACTATTAATTACTGTGCAACTGGAGTCTACAAACTTTGTCCTGATACCCAGTTGCCCTGTAACTGCATGTTTAGATTAGAAGCCACAGACTCAGTCAGCAACATGACACTCCAGGATTTAGGCCTCTTAATTTGGTAAAACAGTATTTACAATTTATCAGGTCACACTTCAATGGAAATCACAAGGACTTGGTTAAATGTTCGTTTGATTGAAGCATGACAGATATTCTTTGGTGTGCCTTATGGCTATATACACTGTAAAGGGCTCCAAAAAACTATGCAGAATATTTATGAAATAATCTTTGGTGAGTGAATGTTCCCAGATATTACTCGTGTGTGAGACATTTTTATCCAGCTCTTGAAGTTGAAGAGAGCCTTTTTGTGCCACAGCTTAAATAGTATATAGTGTCAGTATCATTTTTTAATTCACAATGGAACCTAAATCTCTTTTAATCACTGCAAATGGCAGAGTAGCCAGATAAGGCTGACACAATATGAAAAGGGGAATCAGTTGTATCCAAAATCAGCCTGGAGAAGAATGCTAACCTTGAATAATGTTCAATTACTTTTGAGGCTACTACATGCTGAATCAACAAATCCGCCTTAGTATTTTAAACCACTAGATTAAAAGGCTATCTGATTAGATTAGATGTTTTGTAAGGACTGTGATATTTCATGCATAAGAGGACACATTTACACACAAGCTGCAAAGGCTCTGTGCGCAAGTACCACAGAGCAGCGACCCGGTACCACTTGTGTTTACACCGTCGTTAAAGACTATTGTAGGATATATCACATGCTTGGTTAACCATATCATTCTAATAGACTGCTAAGAATAGGGGTATTTTGATCAAGTGGATAAGAGGCCCTTGCGGATAGAAAGAAAGCAGTTTAACAAATACCTACAGAAATTTGACTCTAAACAAAGTAATGCTGTGATCAAGCGAATGTGAACTCAAGGAAAAAAAAGTTGAAGCAAAAGTGAATGGCATGACATTGATTTTCTACCATGATGATTTATCTATTCACCACAAACAAAGTATAGAAAACAAAAGGAATCTTCTGGCGACTGCAGCTAAACAGTTGCACTGGGCCTTGCTGAGATCCTGAAGCTTATCGTGATCAAAAGCCGCATGATGCAAAATCCTCACTGGGCTTGAGATTGTTACATTGTTTTTCATTTGTTTGTTATTATCATTCTGTCCATCCACTCCTTTTTCCCCTCTAATTGCCTCTGTGAAGGGACTTTTATCATTTTAGATATCATCGTTATAGTCCCCTGACTTGAAAAAATACATAAGTCAGTGAATATGGGTATGCATCTTAATTAGTTGTTTAGAATGGTGATGAGACGTTTTACTTTTTAACCATTTCACTGTTTCATTGAGTGTTGAAAAGGAATCTAAACCATTTTTCACATTATGAGAAAGGAAATAGGAGGAATACCCCAAAATAAAATGATCGTTACATCTTCTAATCA
Organism: Rhamphochromis longiceps; assembly: GCF_057381845.1. Lineage (NCBI taxonomy): Eukaryota > Metazoa > Chordata > Actinopteri > Cichliformes > Cichlidae > Rhamphochromis > Rhamphochromis longiceps. The sequence goes on from NC_140561.1 coordinate 36,453,130, forward strand.
TCACACCATGCCCTCTTGTGTATAGTCGCATGGACTCCCCGAGAGCACAGAACGCGGTCCTCTGAGAAGCAGCTATGCTGCTTTTTCACCTACCAGTGTGTATATTTTCTGCTGCATGCTGTGGCTCTGGGGGTGTTTTACACTGATTCCCGGGAGGCATGAGTCTATTTATACAGGATCTTAAAACAGGATAGTCATACACCTCCCACCTCCCAGCTCCACCCTTGCAGCACCAGCTTTAGGTGACACACAGCCACATGATAGCCCAATCTAATCTTTTAATCGCTCTGGTAACTTCATGTCTCAGGGTGAGTTGGAGCAAGCTAACGGTGGGGATGGAAAATCGTCTGCAGAGATATGATATGATCCTTGAACACGTAACAAAAAAGACACACACACAAACTCCCATGCACACTTATACACACTGTCCCGCTCCACCCCATCCCCAGAGTACTATGGCGAAGCCTCATGTATCTGTGGGTATTAACAGATCAGCACAGAGCTGTAGCCACCCTGCTTTAAAGTCTTTTCTTGAGGTAGTGCTTCAGAAGCCTGCTGCAGAGGAGGATAAACGCACAGCAATCCCCCAGGCCCAGCGCCTCCTCAGCTCCCTCTTTGCTGCCCCCCACCTTCTCCTCCATTCCTCACTTATCCTTACTTTCCTTCCATCCCTTATTATTTGTCTCCCTCTTTTCCTCAGCATCTCATTCTTTCTGTAACACTCCTTGTCCCCACCTTCCCTTTGGCCTTTCATAGTATTCTACTTTTCATGTCTACTTATCGTCATCCTCTCCCATTTTGTGTCCATCACTTTCTCGAGCCTTTGCCCCCACGTTGTTTTCTTTCTGCTTCAGACCTCAGTAACAAACAAGGCTTATTATTATTGCCATAAAGTAGCATCTCAATCTGAGAAGACACAGAGACACTGCAGAAAGTGAGGATGACAAGGGGGAGAATATGCAGTGAAACTAAAGTTAATGAACATGAAAAAATGCAGTGTAACCTCTGTCATAAGAACAAGCCCCAGTCACACATTTCTAGAGACCAGTTGGCTACCCCCTGGCCAGGTGTAATTGGTCACAAAGAGGTATAGAGAACTGCACTGAAAACCTCTTTGTGAATGTTCATCTTCCATGCAAATTTCCACAGTTGCAATTTGCATGGAAGATGCTGCTTTGTCCACAAACACTCACTAACTACAGAGTACTACTGAAACTATGAAAAAGAGACTGTTTACACTCAAAGTAAAAACAACCTGTGGGGTCCTAGGGGGTTGCCAACCAGTCTCTAGACCTGAGTGATTGTGGCCTTAGGTTAATTATGCGGTAAGGTGAATCTGAAAAACTAAAGAAAAAAAAGAAGATTACAAAACAAACTTCTCTGGAGTGGGGCTTGCAACCACATAGAATAAATAATAGATGACAATATTTTCTGAATGTTGTCAGAAGTTATTTTTTCAGGACCAAAACTCCAAACACTAGCACTACCTGACAGCCAACTTAAGCACTGAGGAAAATCGAAGTTGTGGAAGTGAGCTCAAGATAACGGTCCTGAAAATAACAAAAAAATAACAGTTTAACTATTAGTCAAAAAGTATTTTTGTGGGGCTACATGGCATTTAAATAGATTTTTATAATCTACAATTCTGCCATATTACAAACTCTTTGGTCTTGTTGTTGTTTTTTTCTCTGGTGAAATGTAATATCCATGTTCACTCTGTGAGTTCTCTTCCTCTACCCAACAGAGTGACTGATTGGACAGCACAAATTATCTGTGTACAAATATAACATTTACTGTGACTTGTAAACTTTTAAACCAATGTAATGAGAGAAGTATCACATTTTTGTGTAATGGTTGACTTAATGGTGATCAAATTCAGTTTTTTTTTAAACATATATCTGTATGTTTGCTGTCAATGAGTCCCTGGGGACATCCTAGAGATTATGCAATCCAAAAACACTGAGAGACTAATGTGGTCAATATATTGCATTGACATCCTGCCAAGACACAGAGGCAGAATGAGTTCATTACATTTGGTTTAAAAAGGAAAAAAAAACAAGACTCTAGAGCAAATTGCATTTTTTGGGGGGGAAAAGTAAAAGCTACACTATATTCATCAATCCTTGTCAGGGTGTTATTCATTAAAAGCAAAAAATAAAAAAAATAAAAGGAAAGAATAAGAAAAAAAAACCTTGAAATGTGCTTGAAATAATTTTGTAAGTGAGAAAGGAGTTAAAAAAGCTAAAAACTGCTGCAAATATAATCCTTGTTAAAGACTAGACAGAGAGAGGCGTGTAAATAAAGTGACAGAGAGACATGTAGACAAATACTTTGCCATTCAAACACACAGAATGATAGATGAACATGAAGGTAGACTGACAGGCAGACCAGGGAAGGCTAAGTAGGCTGAATCCAAATTAAGCTGATCAGTGCTCACTGTGAGTTAATCTAGTTATGTGGATAAAGGACTTCCCTATGGCTAAAAACACAGCAAGTTATGAGTCAGAGTGTGTGTGTGTGTGTATCTGTGCGGGTGTGTGTTTGTTTGTGTATCTGTCTGTGTGTGTAGATGTGGGAAAATGAATCACGTGCATCTGTCTGTTTCCCAGTGAGCAGTGTTGGAACCTCGAAAGCTTTCTAAATAGCTAACAGTTGCAACCTGTGTTTTGCACTCTACTTACATTTTCAAAGAGAATCAAACTTTAGGCAGTGACTGAAAAAGTTATAGTGACAGAGACGTTAGGCCAAGACAATGATAATGACAGACAGCATGTCAAACCTGAGATTCACACTGCAAAGTGTGCTTCTATTAGGGGGTGTAAGAGACGTTTGCTATACTGTAGTGTGTAGTGTACTGTGACTAGGAAAATGCAGTTTTTTTAGGGCATATTACTAAATTAATCTACACTGTCAGTTTTAAAATCTCAGAAGCATATGTCAGAACATTCCCTCTCATGTGTATAACACTTGGAAGTGCAGTTAGAACGCAAACTAAATCTCCAAATCAATCAGACACCTTTACTTCTTCTCCCCCCCATTTAGCAGTCTTCACTAAAAGACATCAAGGGTAAATGACTGTAGTGTTTCTTTGGAACTACCAAAAATATAGTACCGGTAATAGTAAAGCATTTTCTGAAATTAGAAAAAAAGATGAATACAAATTCAATCAGCTCTGTGCCTGCATATCAAAGAGAATGAGGAAAGGGGAGGGGTTGAACTAGAAGGCCAGGAGATATAAGTTTGAAATAGGCGTCAACTTCAAACAAATCCTGATATTCATAAAATACTTTCAAAACAGTACTGAGCTAAGGCATGCGTGCAATGAAAAGGCATTATTTACAACTGAGGAATAAAAGAATATGAGAGCTCTAAAGTGACTCAAAAAGAAAGGATGAGAAGGGCCAATTTCCCTTTGACTTTCTCAGTTAAGAATTCCCTGTGCCGAGCAGAGAAGTAAAACATGGACCCAGAAACATGACAGTATCTGGTGGAAATGAGAGAATATGCCTTAAAGATAACATGATCAAGGAAAGGAGAGGGTTCTTTCAGCTGCTCTGGGATATTCTTATCTGTGTGTGGAGCCAGACTGAGGTAAAGCACTGTTAAATTGGTCTAATACAGTGAGGCTGTTTGGGGCCGATATTTAAGAGTCATAGATGAAGTATGTCTCAAAACAGAGGTGCACCTACAGTAAAGATAAGATATGTTTTGATATATTTCTTAAAAACAAAGATCATAATCACTAATGGTATAAAATATATTTTAAAAAAGAGACATTTAAATGTGGCATTACAATCTCAGTAACCCTAGCTTTTACTGTACCGTTGCAAATCCAAGAATCCCACTGAGGCCAACAGAGCTGCAGCCATGTTCCCAAATCCAAATCACCTTGATTTTTCCGTCTTTCCGTACTTCAGGGTGACCAGATCAAACTAATTGTAATACTGGCAAATGTATGCAACTAACTACTTCTTATCCTCTTCTGGATCACAAGGACACCATCCCAAGTAGAGCTGCCTAGACTGCCTACTCCCCCTCCAACACCTCTACTTCTTTCTGGGTGATACACTGTTGTTTCCAATCCTACCCAGAGATGTATCTCTTGAGTTTGTCTCCTGAACTACAGTCTCCGCATAAGCTATCTTCCTGTGTATCTTTTCTATTGAGTGCCCTTAGGTCACCCTATCTCCAGGGGTAAAACTGAGAAACTGTGTATCCTTCGAAGGATATGCATTTTTCTCCATTTGCATTTACAATATTATTCTTTCACTCCATACCCACAGCTCACGGCCATGTGTAAAGCTAGGAGCATAAATTGACAAGAACGCTGTTAGCTTTGTCTTTAGGCTCAGATTTCGCTTCACAACAACGCTACTACTACAGTGTCCCGATCCACCTGTCAATCTTCCTCTCCATTTTTTCCCCACTTGAGAACAAGACTCCAAGGTATTTGAACTCACTTGAGGCAAATCACTTCTTACATGGAGCACCTATTTGTTTAGGAAATTATACTTCTATCCCCAGCTAAAATATCTCAGTCACAGATTTTGGTCAAAGTGTAGATGTACTGATGTGCTACAATTTTTCACTAGTGGAAAAACAAAAACACTGTGGTTAGCACTGCCATCTTACAACAAGAAGATGTGGAGTTTTCATGTTCCTCCCATGTCTGTGTTGTGTAGGGATGGGTACCGGTGTCCGGTGCCATGATGGCACCGGTTCTGACATAAACGGTAGTAACCAGACCGAAAAGCAGCGCACATTTCGGTGCTTTATTTCGGTGCTTTTTTTTCCTGAGCTGTGATACACTTCTAGCCAATCATTTTACGTTTCCGAGGATAGTAGGCGGGGCCAGGTACGTACGTTCTTTTATGCAGAGCTACAGATTAAAAATGCCCAAGGCGAAGCGGTCAAAAGTCTGGCTGTACTTCACAGCAAAAGATGCAAACTCAGCAGCCTGCAACAAGTGCTTTAAGCTGATACTGTCAAAGGAGGTAACTCCTCAAATCCGATGAAACACCTGGCGACGCATAGCGTTTTTTTTTTCTCCAAAAACCAAGAAATGCGCTGTATTTGATAGCTTGCTGCGAGACCTCACACCGAGCGCATCTACTGCGGTGTGGTGCCTGTTATCGGACCCGGAGTTAGCAACATACCCAAAAACACGAAGAGGAGAGTCCTGGCCCCTAAGCCCTGCCAGTGTAGCAGAAATGATGACGGATGATGATGGCAGCAGCAGCAGCCGTTCTTCTCTGCGTGAGTAATTTACATTGAGTAGGCTAACCACGTTATTAAATTAATGCATGTAAGGTGAACTAGCAAACATCATCATATCTACATGCGGCTGTCTTCTTGTTTGATGGCAGATACTCCCTTCACCCTGGCCAAAAAGGCTAAAATGACCAAAGAAAAAGAGGGAAACAGCTAAACATGAGAGGTTTTTGGACAAAGTTTGTGTTTTTTCCATTGATTAAGCACTGCTTCCAGCCAAGAGTGATACCATATATGCCCTATAGCTGCAGAAAAGGCTAACATTGTTATATTTTTACAAAAACCAAATCAAATCAAATCAAATCACTTTTATTGTCACATCACATGTGCAGGTACATTGGTACAGCACATGTGAGTGAAATTCTTGTGTACGAGCTTCACAAGCAACAGAGTTGTGCAAAATACAATAATGTAAACAAGCAAAATACAAGAATGGCTACATCTGAAACTAATAAATATATGTACAATATATAATAGTATATGCATTTCTGGATGTGTATACTAAATATTTTCCTACGTGTGTGTGTGTGTGTGTGTGTGTGTGTGTGTGTGTGTGTGTGTGTGTGTGTGTGTGTGTGTGTGTACACATATTTTACAAATTAAATAGAGTAAACAATAAATAAAATATATAAAATATACAGAGTTGAGACATGTGCAAAACAGTGGCATTACTGTACAGTATGGAGTGCATAATGTTAAAGTTCCAGTAGTGAAGCTGAGGTGTCTATGACGTGTTCAGCAGTCTGATGGCCTGGTGAACCAGCTGAACATGAGAGGTTTTTGGACCAATTTTGTATTCTCCATTCTTTAAGCACCGGTTCGAGCACCGTTTAAGCACCGGCACCGTTTCAAAAGTACCGATTTGGCACCGGTATCGGATAAAACCTAAACGATACCCATCCCTAGTGTTGTGTCTCTCTGAGTACTCAAGCTTGCTTGGATGAATGGATAGATGGATAGTTGGATCGATGGATGAATGAATCCATAGATCGATGTGTTTACATGTGTTTTAGGATTATTCGATTATTTAGGTCCTACAATGCAGACTCACCAGTCAGGTGAATCATACACAACATGTTGTCATTACTACCAAATGTCAATTTGTTGGGCTAGATGTCCTCTGTTCAGGCATAATGTGCTGGCCAAAAACAGACTAGCCTGGGAAAAGCAGGTGCATTCTTTCTTAAGAAAACAACAGGAGTCCTTCCTGTGCCCACCAACATCATGTCTCAGAAACTGCCTTTTCTCTCAAACCTACTCAAACCTGCTCTGCAGATGTTTAATCAGAGTTCCAATGATGAATTATCTCCATAGAAGAAACACAATTAATTTTGTTGTTTGGTCAAAATAATATCAGGTAATTAAAAAGAGTTAATTTAATTAGTTGCACTGCTTTCTTTTTTGAATTTGACCCCACTCATGCCTCTTTTTTCCCCCAAAAAAAGACACACCTCAAACATTTGTGTGCAATCTTACAAGTATCCCCATGTTTTTGGTAAAGAAGATCTCGTTAAAATGTTTCATGTTGAAGATGACTCTGAAAATGGCAGCCAAGAGGAGAGACCCTATCAGGTACTGGAGGCTCCAATATATAACTTGAATTTTAACAACTTAATTTAAAGCTTAATAAGAGTTAATCCTTTTTTATGATATTTATTTGATATATGCACAGGATATGAAATGTGTGACCTTTGTACTTTTTAATTAATATTATTATTTCATTTTATGCCTTTGTGTCACCCTTTTTTTTCTGGATAGACAGTTGTCCGCAGGTAAGTGTGATGAAAAATTTAACTCTCAAAATGGACACAAATAATCTTACTGTGTCATGTGTCTATTTCTATTCCTATATTAGGCAATTATACTATAATATATTGAACTCTATAATTGCTATTGGATGTCCATTTGTAGAAAGCACTATCTATTTTCTCTTGGGAACTAGTTACAAGACCTGCTGTTGTTGTAATTCAACAACAGCAACAACCATTTACCAAAATAACTGCATGTGTTAAATCAGTGCAAGTTGTGACTAGAAAATTAATTAGAATATCAAGGTATAACTGGGTGCCTCACTCAGGACATATTAATTTAGCTTTTTTTCTGATTTACATACGTCTTTAATCATCACCCTCCTTCCTTTGTTATGTTAGGAAATTTTATCGAATTTTGCCTCAATGAACGGCCTACATTTCCAGCCAAAGCTTCATAATAACAGCTCTTCTCATTCAAACAGAATCTCACATTCAATGAACAACAACGTGTACAAGAAACTAAGTAGATGTGATGAGCTATTATTGGGAAAGCTGACCTTTAAAACACTTACTGTGCATTATTTAAGAATAAATATTGACAAAGATTCCACTTTTTCCAAGGCTCCTTAACTACACTTTCACCCATAATAACTACACACATTTTGAAGATGAGAAATTGGCATTGGTGAATATAATTGTCTAAGTTAAACAATAAGTAATACGAAGCACAGCACCACATACATACAACGCAGAGCTGCAACATGGAAATGAGCAGCGGCATTAAGACTCAGATTAACATTTAGATTAATCTCTCCAAAAGAGAAGGGTTTGGTCTTCAGCATTGTCACTAAAAACCACTGTGATCTACAGTATGTGAAGCTTTTAGACAGATATGAGCCTAAAAGACAGTTCAAAGTGATGTTTTTATGAGTCCAGTGGTATTTGGGGAAATTACTGTCAGTGTAACAGCCAAATCTTAACAGCACTTCTTGATGTCATCTATTCTTTTTGGTGCAGGGCTTTAAAATGAAATTTAAAAATGTAGCTAACTATCAGATACTTGCATGGTATGCAATTTTATTCATCATAGAGCTACAGCACTGAGTAAAAGTCGTCTACATCTGGACCTTCACTATTCGCTGTTTTAAAAAAGAGAATAGGCAGAAAAGGAATGCCAAAATCTAAAAGAACGAGACTAAACATCAGAGACAAAAGATCTTATGGGGGGATGAATCCAAATTCAAGATATTTAATACAAACTCTTGTCAGAAAGTATGGAGCAGGTCACCAGAGAGGTCCAACAATGAATTCCTAGACCTCTCTGTTGAATACACTTGAAGTTTTGTCAAAATTTGGGGCTGTCTGCAGTGTTGAGGAACTATGAATGCAGAAAAGTACCAGTAGATTTTGCTCCACCATCCAGTACCATTTGGCAATGGCTTCATGCAGTAAAAGTATACCTGGATAGAAACGTAGTGGAACACTATTAGTCATGGATTGGCCTCCCCAGAGCCTAGATCTCCACATTAATGATGCAGTGTAGGATGATCTTGACCAGTGTTGGTCAAGTTACTTGAAAAAAGTAATCAGTAACTAATTACCGATTACGCCCCCCAAAAAAGTAATCCCATTATGTGGCGTGGGTGTGGTCCTTGGCCAGCTGCAGAGGAGGCGTGACGCAGTGAGCTCCCGGGGCGGCGCAGGGGCGGGGTGAACAGGTGTGCTGGGATCTGACAGTGATTGTGTCTCTTTATGTGTTGGCAGTGACAGACGGAGACGGAGGTGACAGCAGAGAAAGAGAGCGCGGAGTATATGTGTCCACGTTACCCCGAGTTTAATAAAAGGTTTCTGCATTGTCAAAGTCGCTCCGGCTGGTATTTCTTGGGTCCACCGTTACACTGGTGCCGAAACCCACGCGTGATGTCCGGTCCCCTGCCGGCTCCCCCTGCTCCCCCGGCGGCGCCGCCGCCCGCCCCACCGCCCGCCCAGCCGCTGCAGATCTTGGGCCAGATGATGGTGGACATGGCGGCGATGGCGGCTCGTCAGGCGGCCACGCAGGACCAACAGTTGGCGTTGCTTCGCCTGCAATCGGAGCAGCAGACCGCGGCTCTGGGGCGGCTGCTGGGGAATGCGGCCGCGCCGGCTCCCGCCCCTCCGCTGTCGGTGACGTTGCACCGGATGCGGGATGGGGAGGACCCGCTGGTTTTCATCGAGGCTTTCCAGGCCACGGCGGTGGCCTGTCGGTGGCCGGAGGAGGAGTGGGCCGCCCGGCTGCTGCCGCTTCTGTCGGGTGAGGCCCAGACGGCGGCGCTGAGCCTGCCCCCCGGCTCGCGGGGGGTGTTCGAGGACGTGTGCCGGGCGGTGCTGGATCGGTTGGGGCTCTCCCCGGAGGATTACCGCCGTCAGTTCCGGGCCAGCAGGATGTCGGGGGGGGAGCGGCCGTTTGCCTGGGCTCGGCAGCTGGAGGATGCGGCAGCGAGGTGGCTGCGACCGGGCCCCTCGGCTGGGGAGACGCGGATGCTGAACATGGTCGTCCTCGAGCAGTTCGTGGGTGGCCTGCCCGAGGCGACGGCTCGTTGGGTTCGCTGCCACCGCCCGGCGGATTTGACGGCGGCGGTGACGCTGGCAGAGGACCATCTGGCGGCCGACCCGGTACCGGGCCGTGAGGAGCCGCGGCGGGGCGCCCGTGTTCCGCCGCCCAGGCCACCGGCGGCGGCGTCGCAGAGGAGAGGCGGCGGCCCTGCGGGAACGGAGCAGGCAGCAGGGTGGAGCCCCAGGAACCCGTTCCGGCCGCTGCTTCCCGCCGGAACCCCGGCGGCCGCCGAGGTTGCCCCGGAGCCACGGGGAGCCGCACAGACGCCGGGGCCGGACTGTTGGAAGTGTGGGCGGCCGGGGCACCTGCGCCGAGACTGTCCGCTCATGGAGGTGGGGCAGGTGTTCCGCGTTGCCGGCGCTCCAGCGCCCGCCCCCGGTCCAGGAGTGACGTACCGCGTGCCGGTAAGGTGTCAAGGGGGTATTCGCCATGCTTTGGTGGACACGGGCTGCACGCAGACTCTGGTCCACCAAAGTTTGGTTCGCCCCGGGGCATTGTTGGAGGCTGACTGGGTGGAGGTTAAGTGTGTGCACGGGGATATTCACAAGTACCCAGTAGTGTCACTGTTGCTGAAATTCGGGGGCAAAACGCATAGAGTGAAGGCGGCGGTTAGCCCGCGCCTGTCGCATCCCCTTATTTTGGGTACGAATTGGCCGGGGTTCCACAGCTTACTGGGGCAGTACGCGGGGATGCGATCGCGGTCTGTAAATTCGTGTGACGTTTGCGCGGCGCTCGGCGGTGACGCGGGGTCGACCGACGCTGACTCTGGGGGGGAGGAGGAGGCGGGGACTTCCACGGAAGCCCCGCCGCCTCCCGTTGTGTACCCCACGGAAGATTTTCCACTAGAGCAGTCTCGGGACGACACCCTACGCTCAGCCTATGACCAAGTGATGGATATTGATGGTCGCTCGGTGCGCCCCGACGCTGCGCGAACGTACCCTCATTTCCAATTGCGGAACGATCGGCTTTATAGAGTGAGCCGTGACACTCACACTAATGAAATCCGCACACAGTTATTGGTGCCGCAAAGCCGCCGGGAAATGATTTTCCAGGCGGCTCATTCGAACCCCATGGCAGGGCACTTGGGTGGCGAGAAAACTCTGGAGCGCATAATGGCCCGATTCTATTGGCCGGGCATTTGGGCCGACGTGCGCCGCTGGTGTGCGTCGTGCCCCGAATGCCAGCTGGTTAACCAGCCGGCCGTGCCAAAGGCGCCGTTGCGCCCATTACCGCTGATGGAGATCCCGTTTGAGCGTATTGGCATGGATCTCATCGGGCCATTGCACCGGAGTGCACGCGGCTATCGCTTTGTGCTGGTCCTGGTGGACTACGCAACGCGGTACCCGGAAGCAGTGCCGCTACGCACCATTTCAGCGAAGAGCGTGGCGCAGGCACTGTTTCAGGTCATCTCCCGAGTCGGTATTCCGAAAGAAATACTGACTGACCAGGGCACGTCGTTCATGTCGCGCACATTGCGGGAACTGTACGAATTACTGGGTATTAAATCTATTCGGACCAGCGTCTACCACCCTCAGACTGATGGGTTGGTGGAGAGGCTGAATAAGACTTTAAAATCCATGATTCGTAAGTTCATTCGCGAGGATGAACGCAATTGGGATCGCTGGTTAGACCCTCTGTTGTTTGCAGTGCGGGAGGTGCCCCAGGCCTCCACGGGATTTTCTCCCTTCGAGCTGTTATACGGCAGGAAGCCGCGGGGGGTGCTCGACCTGATTAAGGAAAACTGGGAGGAAGGTCCGAGCCCTGCGAAAAGTGAAATTCAGTACGTGCTGGACCTGCGAGCAAAGCTGCACACACTGGGGAGGCTCTCACGGGAGAATTTGCTCCAGGCCCAGCAGCGGCAGCGACGCCTGTATGACAGAGGGGCTAGACTCAGGCAATTTTCACCGGGAGATAAGGTGCTTGTGTTACTTCCTTCTTCCAGCTCTAAATTACTCGCCAAGTGGCAAGGACCCTTCGTGGTCACACAGCGAGTGGGGGACGTTGATTATGAAGTGGTACGGTCGGACAGGGGCGGGGCCACGCAGATTTACCACCTCAACCTCCTCAAAGCCTGGAGGGAGGCGGAGACCGCTTCTCTAGTGAGCTTGGTAAGAGGGAGAGATGAGTTGGGGCCGGAGGCGCCAAAGTCTAGCATCCCCGCCTCCCTCCATTGCAGTGACCATCTCACACAGGCCCAGAGGGCGGATGTTGCTGCATTGCAACAGCGCTTTGCCGACGTGTTCTCCCCCTTGCCCGGCCGTACTTCTCTCATAGAGCACCATTTTGAGACGCGGCCTGGCGTGACGGTGCGTTCACGGCCCTACAGGCTGCCGGAGCATAGAAGGCAAATTGTTTTCCGGGAATTGAAGGAAATGCTGAGGCTGGGAGTAATAGAAGAGTCACACAGTGCTTGGTGTAGCCCCATCGTCCTTGTAGTAAAGAAGGATGGGTCTATACGGTTCTGTGTCGATTATCGCAGAGTGAATGAGGTGTCACGTTTTGATGCTTATCCCATGCCCCGGGTCGACGAGCTCCTGGACCGGTTGGGCACCGCTCGCTTTTTTACGACTCTGGATTTAACCAAGGGCTACTGGCAGATTCCCTTGTCTACAGAGTCCCGGGAAAAGACGGCCTTCTCCACTCCGTATGGGTTGTACCAATTCGTGACGCTTCCGTTCGGCTTGTTCGGCGCCCCTGCCACTTTTCAGCGCCTCATGGACCGGGTGCTGCGGCCCCACGCTGCCTATGCTGCCGCCTACCTAGACGACGTCATCATTTACAGTGACACGTGGGCGGGGCATGTGCGGTGTGTGGCCGCGGTGCTGGAGTCCCTGAGGCAGGCGGGGCTCACGGCCAACCCGAAGAAGTGTGCGGTTGGACGGAGGGAGGTACAGTATTTGGGGTACCACTTGGGGAGCGGGCAGGTGCGACCTCAAGTGGAGAAGACGGCGGCGATTGCATCCTGCCCGCGTCCCAAGACGAAAAAAGAGGTGAGACGGTTTCTGGGGCTGGCCGGCTATTACCGACGGTTCGTCCCAGGGTTCGCGGACCTGACCAGCCCCCTGACTGATCTCACCCGCAAGGGTGCCCCAGATCTGGTCCAGTGGACGGAGCGGTGCCAGGCGGCGTTTGTGCAGGTGAAACGGGCTCTCTGCGGAGAGCCGCTGCTGTTCACACCTAACTTCTCCCTCCCTTTCTGTCTGCAGACTGACGCCTCGAGCAGAGGGCTGGGGGCCGTTTTGTCCCAGCAGGTGGGGGGAGTTGACCGGCCGGTCGCTTACATCAGCCGGAAGCTCACGGACCGCGAGTCACGGTACAGCACCGTGGAGAAGGAGTGCCTGGCGATCCGGTGGGCGGTCGACTCCCTTCGCTACTACCTCCTGGGCCGCCCGTTCACCCTCTGCTCGGACCACGCCCCGCTGCAGTGGCTCCACCGCATGAAGGATGCCAACGCCCGGATCACTCGGTGGTATCTGGCCATGCAGCCCTTTAAGTTCAAGGTGATCCATAGGCCGGGCGCGCAGATGGTCGTGGCCGATTTCCTCTCTCGCTCGCGGGGGGGGGGAGTAGGTTCGGCCGGATGGGCCCCGGCCTCAGTCGGGCGGTGGGGATGTGTGGCGTGGGTGTGGTCCTTGGCCAGCTGCAGAGGAGGCGTGACGCAGTGAGCTCCCGGGGCGGCGCAGGGGCGGGGTGAACAGGTGTGCTGGGATCTGACAGTGATTGTGTCTCTTTATGTGTTGGCAGTGACAGACGGAGACGGAGGTGACAGCAGAGAAAGAGAGCGCGGAGTATATGTGTCCACGTTACCCCGAGTTTAATAAAAGGTTTCTGCATTGTCAAAGTCGCTCCGGCTGGTATTTCTTGGGTCCACCGTTACACATTACTTTACTGATTACTTATTTTCAAAAGTAATTAATTACTTAGTTACTTTTTAAAAACACGATTTACAACCTGAATAGGTGATAAAGCGATAGATCTTTCAGCCCAATTCTACTTTTTCTGCAAAATCCATCATACAAAATGTAATCAAATGGAAAAGTCTCTTTTTAAAACTTGTTTTATTAGTTTTAACCTTTTAACTTTATGCATCAAGCAAAAATTTAATTATATGCAACATTCTCTGACTGGAAGAAATTTGTTTAACATTTAAACTTATTTTCTGCACATTCCAGCACATAAAATATATATATATTTTTGTGTGTTTACACTCAGTCTTTCAAATAGATGCAAGTAAAACACAGCAGAAAATAAATAACATCAAAGACTAGCGGTCCTGTTGCTCTATTTTCACCTGTAAAGCAGGAGTGGCGTAGGCGTAGGTTTACCCTGGTGCAGGTGTGCCGCAGCGGTCAGTGGAAGAATCCGCGAGTTTCTCTGTGAGTTTCCCATTACGTCGTTGCGCACTCGGTGCTTGCTTGGAAGTTTAGGGGGGGTTTTTTCGCTTTAAAAATAAGTTTTCTTCCCACGCACAACGGACACTAATGTTTTTGTCACTTTTTATGGAATCAAACTCAAAATAAGGTCAGTACTTCCACGCTTTAAACGCTGCACGCTCATACTCTCTCCCGCACTCGATATATGATGCACTGTTGATCTGCACACAGCTGTTGTCACGAACGTCGCACTTGCTTACGTCACTGTCATGAGACATTCTTGCAAAAAAATCACGGTTTTAGTAACGCAGTAACGCAGGGTTCCTACGGGAAAGTAACGGTAATCTAATTACCGTTTTTGCAATAGTAATCCCTTACTTTACTCGTTACCTTAAAAAGTAATCAGATTACAGTAACGCGTTACCCATCTCTGATCTTGACAGAGACTAGAACAAAAGACAGCCAACATCCAAAGAAGAACTTGTTGGGATCAAAAAGCCTGCAGAACTATTCTTGAGGACTACTTTTTACAAGAGAGGTTGTCTAAGAGAGCTCAGGCTGTGTTCAAGAATAGAGGTCGTTATTCCAAATATTGACTTTCAAGCACATTAGAGTTATAAAGTGTTTTTGCCTTACAAATGACTTATAAACGACCCTTCCGTTTGTTTTACAATAAATAATTTAACCTTTTCCAGTTTCCTTGCAAAATACAAAGAGAAGTGTGTTGACTTAAGATTTATTTTTCCAGTATTATAAATTGCAAAGAAATAAATAAACAAGAGATAACGCTAAATTTAATTTTGAGAGAAACACAACCCCCCCCCCCCCCCTTTTTTTTTTTTTTTTTAATTTCTGAATGTGTTGTTTTAACTTTTTAGGCCTGTTTACGTTAGTGTCTCGCACAGTCACATTTGCTCTAAACACCTTATCTCTAATTCACACCAGTGTACAGCTCCAATACAGATAGACCCAGATGATGCTTTAGATATAGAGGCACAGTTTCTAGCTGTGATATCACTACAGCAGCGCAAAACAAATAAGGTTGTTCACTGAAACTTGTGCAGATTATACATTAGAACAATACACATTAAAGCTCTATTAAAGCTGAACTGATTAAACCAGAATTGTAGTAATCATAACTTTGATGGCCGTTCCCTAATATTACATCTTATGTAAATGTAGCATCCCTTAGATGTTACATTTGAAAAAATATGACTCTAATATTGTATAGGTGTTTGATACTCTACTTCTTATATATGTGTAACAAATTTTTAGTTAGACACTTTAAATCTTAGAGTGTATGTTTGTCTTAGCTCAAATGGGCACACATTGCAAGCTCTTTAATACAGAAGAAAAGTTTAGTTTTTTTCAGAATATATTATTAGCAAACATGCTCATGAAGGCCAGCTTCCTTGGTGAAGGGCAAGTCATACAGAGTGTTTTTATCCCTGATGAGAAAACAACCATGGATCACTTCAGTGGCTGATGGTCTGGAAAAAAATTACATCCTGAAAGCTTCTGTGAATGGCTGTCGAACAGAAGACGTGTCAAAAATGCGCTTTCAGTGTGATTGTCTAAAGGCTTCCTGTCTTTGCCTCTCTCCTTCTGTCTTTGTCTCTCTGTTTGTGTAGCTATCTATCTTCCTCAGTCTTACGAAAACTAAAAAGATTTTTCGAAAGAATAGCCCGCTTCCCAGCACTTTACAAAAGTGGTGGAATGACAATGGGGCTGTTAAAACCGCTTGGATCTCCTAATGCGTATCCTATCTATATTATTGATTCCAATTCTGGTAGCAACTCTCATAGACCTGTGAAAGAGTCTCTACTTCACCCAGTGGTCAGTAAAGTTAGTTTATATAGATACACGGTCCAACACAAGGCACACACACACACACACACACACACACACACACACACACACACACACACACACACACACACACCATACAGGCATGAAATAGCACCATGTTCAAAAGCAGCAGTGACCAAAGTCCAAACTTCAAACTCTGCTCACATCAAGCCCTGCCAGCCTGAGAGGACAGGAGCTTTCAGACAGCACAGCAAGCATCTTGTCTCTAAGCCTGTCTGCTTGGCCTCTTTTCTCTTTTCTACTTCACTTATTTTCCCATAATGTCCTGACTGGCCACTCAGACAAGTCTTCCCACTTAATGAGAGAGTGTCACTTGTTAGCCAGCACCATTAGCTCCAGCTCCTGTCTCTAAATCTACCTGAGAGAATATGTTGCCCCCAGTGAATACAGTAGCACAGTCACAACGGAAAAATAACCCAAATTCAAATGTTTTTGCTAAATGGAGACAGTTACATTGCACATTTTCTAAACTTTCGTTCCATGTAGTTTTGAGTTATTGTCACTTAGTGTGCTTTTCCATGTGGAAAAGCATGCCAGGAGCCTCATACCCTAGCTCTTTTCTGTGGACAAAGTAATTTAGTTTTTATTTTTATGTCACTCTGAAGACATTGTAATATGATCTGAAGTTTAAACAGACTGACCAAAAAAACACTGGTGAAAGAACATAATGTCACCAGTCAAATCTGCTTGTAGTGTGACATGAAAGATTGCATCTAATACGTATGATGTTGTTAACTGCTGTAAGCTTGAACTTGGCAATGATGGGGAGTAAGAACCTTTTTCTAATGGAAAGAAACTTCTAACACAATTGACCTCGGGGTGGGGCAGCAATTTGCAATGATCAGTTGGAGGTTAAGAGCATAGAGAGACCACAAAGAAGTGATGGCATACAAACACATGAGGAGTAAAATGAGTACGAGTGTACAGGAGAAATGCCCAGAAGGAGCAGAAGGACTTTAAGCTGAATTCTGGATTTCAGCCAATCTGCAGCCAATTTGAAAATGATTTGGTTATGAAGCTGTTATGATCAGAAAGGCACACAGTGTTCACTCCACATACACATCTCTCCATAAATGAATATTGAACTACAAAAAAAGTTGTGGTGCAGTTATTAGAACTGTTGCCTCACAGTGAAAGGTTCTGGGTTTAAATTCTCCTGTGTGGAGTTTGCACATTCTCCCTGTGCCTCCATGTTCATATCTCTCCAGCTATTCTGGCTTACTCCCAAAATCCAAAGACAGGTTATTTCAAATTAGCTGTAGGTGAGCACTGATGGTTTTTTGTCTCTCTGTCACCCCAAATTGGATAAACTGTTGAGAAAATGGATGCTTATCTCATTTATTTGTGCCTATGTGCAAATTAAGCTTGGGTTAAAACATGCCCTGTCACACCACTAACCGTTTGCATTGCAAAATTATGTGTTGAGAATGACAGTCCTGAGAGAGACTGTGCACCATAACGTGGTGCATCACAAAATGCCTCCAAAGGATGGCTTGTGTGTAAGTGAGATAAGCAAGAGTCTTGCATATGTTATGCATTGGGAATGGAGAAATTGGTGAACATATCTAATTTTGGAGAACACTGCTTGCTTTAAAATGAAAATGCTTTAAATATCACTGCTTACATTTGTAATTATTCTGTTACCTTGTTAATACTGACAGAAATAGATTTTTGTGAGAATACAGAGCATACCGAGCAAAGGTCTGACCAATCACACCCTGACAACATCAGAGAGTTACTTGGCTTGTCAGACAGTACTTCAACGTGAAAGTGTCAACTCTCTAAGAAAAGCTCCATGATATTAAAACACATCTCACCTGAGTCATGAGGCTTTTATCTTTCCAATGTGAAGTGGACAGACCTGAGAGTCCTTCTTTTAAACCTCAACCTAAAATTCTCCAGCCTTTCAAAGAAAAGAAAAAAAAAAACACTGCTCTGAATGACCATTCATCGACCCGTCCAAATGGAACCATTGTTCAGAAGGAAAACTCCAGTGATGGCTGCGTCTCCTGTGGGCGCCACATTATGAAGAAGATGATAGATGTATTTTAAGAGGTCTTTCAGACTTTCCTGGCTGTTCGAACATATTCTAACAGAGTGGTAGCCATTAGTGCACACAGTCAAAACTGGAGAATCTATAAAACAAGGGTGTCAAATATGTTCGATGAGCAGTGCCCATTCAGGCTCTACAAACACAAATCACTGTCAGCAACATGCTCAGAGTGCACACTGGCACACAATAGACAAGCTGCAAGCAGTCTGAATCACAAGGTCTCCTGCTGGAGGATTGTGCGAGAAAATCTGTTATCATTAAACAAGAAAATAATACATATATATAGGATCAGTAGTCAGAGGATTGCAGTAATTCTCAGGGACATTTTGAGGAAAGTCAGTCTTTAAATCAACTTATTAGGGTATATTAGTAAACCATGAATAAACTATTCTCCACCAAACCACAACCGAATAGTTTTTATAACATGTGTGACAGACACTTTTGCCTTGAGGCTTTTTCTGATGAGATTTTGGCAAATAGTACCTGAAACAACTAAAGAGCCAAATGCATCTCTCAAATCCTCCATCAGGTCTTGTCAAGATTTTTTTCCCCATTTCTTGAGAACAGGACTTTCAGGTACTGATCATTTGCTGAATAGACCTTTTTAGGCCTGTTTCTTCTTCTTTTTTCCACCACTTTTCACATTTTTTTAATGGACATTCCACACATTGCTCTGACATGCCAAGTCTCTGGTTGATCCATCTCCAAAGATGGTAAGATGATAAGCTCTTAAAAATCATCTTGTTAGTGCAAAAATACTATTTTATACTTGTTAAACTGTGTAATCTCTGGCATTCTTCACAGATTCAACGAACAAAACAAGAATAAATTATGTATTTTTGCAACACACAAAAAAAAACACTGACACTGACAAAGTGCCTAAAGATAAAATTCAAAATTTTCTGTCATCTGTGACACAACACTGGCTCATCCCTTGAGTTGGGTGCCTTTTTGTGCTTCAATGATTTATATATGAGTGGGGAAAAAAGTATTTGTTTGAAAATCGTCAGGTACAAGGTACAAGCACTAGACAATATTATGGAACGGCTGTGTGCAGGCAGGAAAAGGACCCAAAGTGCAGACTCTGGAGACAAACGTGGACTTAAACAGCTTTAATGCTAAACTCAAAAGGGTAACAAAACTTAGAATACAAAATACACTTACGCAGACAGAACACACAACAAGATAAGGGTAGATCGCAACACGGACACAGAGAAACACAGGGCTAAAATACACAGATGGAGCAATCAGGGAATGGGTAACAGGAGGGAAACACAGCTGGGACAAATCAGGCCTAACGAGACAAAGGAAGCAAAACCAGACGCATTTACATGAGACACGGACTTTCAAAGTAAAACAGGAAACACAGAGACGCGAACTTGACAAGGGGATACAGCTGACAGGGGAGACAGAGCAACTAGAGAACACAGAGACATAAACCATAAACCAAAGACTAGAAATGATAAATAATATAACCCATATGGAAAAGAAATAGTAAAAACTTATATGTGATTACTCATGAAAGTGGCCACTTTCTCATTACTTTCATATATTGTTTTAGTAAGTATCCAAAACATACAAGTTTCATTATATAATTTTTCAAGGGATCTTATATCTGTTTTCACTCTTATATGCTTTTCATACAAGTTTCACACAAGACAGATACAAACTTTATAAGATTTATATATATATCTTTTCCATATGGGAATAAACTCAAACCTCTGGGTCAACAACCCAGGCATCCTAACAGTCAAGAGGCAGACAAGAGGTATTTTCGAATTACAATGTGTTACTGGTTGGGAGGAGGTAGTTTAGTGTGATGGCGAGACAAGCTTACGGAGTCCTTCAAAAAAAACCCAAAAAAAACCTTTGTCTAACTACTCTTTCTGTCGAGATTTCTACTGATGATAACTGTATGGCTATATACGGAATTTGAATGTATTTTCTATGATTATTAGTAATTTGTTTTATATTGTTGTACTACATGACTGTAAAAAGTGCTCTATGCTTATATATATTTTACACAAATATATATTTTATGCTCACATATTTACTCTACACTGTCTGCAATGACACTGTGTTAAAAAGGAAAGGCTTAAAAACTTCCACCAGTCCCTAATGCACTAGCTCGCACTGCACACTGCCATTTTTTTCATGTCAAAGCTACTGCAATTTTGAAGTGAAGTGTAGGAGCTAATAGAGAAGCCACTTTAAAAAAAAGAGACAGAAAGACAGCACTGATGGAAGGACTAACAACAAGCGAAGATCACCCATCCGCTGTTTTTTGGGGGGTTTTTTTGAGGTAGCGGGTGGGGTGGGTTGTTGGGGGGTCTGTGTAGTGCAACAATGAAAAATTGCTATGTCCCCTGAGAGGTGACCTGCTTATGTAGTGTGCTCCCCCTTTAACCTAGCTTTAAGCCATTCTCACCTGTCAGATCATTGCCTGGGTGTATATATGAGTTTGCAGTTGTGTGGTTTTGTAGAAGTTCACATGTACGAGTCCTTATGTGTTCGTGTGTTCATGTTGGATTTTATTTTTCCTTTCTTTCTTTTTTGTTTAAGAAGAAAAACAATTTTCCTCAACCCCTGTCAACACCCCAAAGCCATCCAAATAAAGCTCAAATTTTTCATCATCCAATCCTTCTCACTTTCTCTCACACACACCAGTGATTTGAACATAGGCTGTTTAACAGTCTATGGTGACTGCATTAATGAGTAAGGCAATATTAGCCACTCATTTAGATATACGCAGTATGCATGACAATGTGCTCTATATAGTCACAATGCGCTTTAGAAGATGCGTTCATGTTCGTATACCCAGACCAATATTATTTAGAGAGGGAAGCTCTCAAACATTCAGTCAGGTGCTGCAAGCATCTCCTCATCCACCTTTACACTTTTGTTCTGCAGCATTAGCCGACTGTAATCATGACTGTGACAGATACTGACAAAGGTGAGATTTGTACTACATTTCAGATAGCAGTAGGAGAGTCAATATTGATGAGATGTCCAGGAATAATACAGTGGTGTTTAGTAAGCAGGTACACAGGACAGAAGTCATGGACAAGTAAATATTAATGAATAATGTACCAGAGCGTTATGGCGAGAATGTAATGAGAATGCAGTCTCTGTTGCAGCAGCCATTGAGAGCGGCACAAAATGTCAGTGGAAGGGTTAGAAAAACTTGATGACACAAAAATTTGAGGTATTAATAAGAGTCTAGTTTTGCACAGTTCATTGCAAGTCATTCATTACAGTTCTTGTTATAGTTAGGATATTACACTATGTAGAGTAAAACTAATTCATTAAATGTACAAAAATGTATTTTCCAAGGGAAAAAACGTTGTTTGAGTTGGTTCAAATGTTGAAAATGGACAATGCACATATTTAGACCCAGAAATGTTCCATCTTTAGTGTCAAAATCTCATTTTCTGAAAGTAAATGCAAACCTTCCTATCGTGTTCATGTCAGTGAACTTGAGATGATATTAAACTGAATACAGCAGAATGTAAAAAAACAAATAAATAAAATAGTACTTGTGAGAAAGCTTTTGTTTCCTAGGTTTACTTGCAGAAAAAAGGATATAAGCTTTAAGAAATCTAAGAACTTTCATTAAAAGAGAGGTTACTTGATAGTTTAAAAAAAATACAAACACAATAACATTTCAAAATGGCAAACTAACAAACATGTTTCAAAATTACAAATGGGGTCAGCGTTTTGCTTTGCCAATTTCTTATTTTAAAAGCTAATTAGCTAAATGCATTCATACCATTCCCTTGAATGTGTCATGCATTTGGAAACTGTTTTTATAAATCATTTTGATCATTATATTTGTTCATAGGCTGGAACTAAATATGTATTTTTTTTTCACCTGGAGTCTTTAATGTGTTTGCCACTTGAAAATACCAGAGGAAAACACGATGAAGGTCATACAGTTGTAAAAACACTCCATGTCTTTAGACACAAGTATGCTGCAGCCTTTTGTGGTCATTTGTCAAGAGCAATTATGGAGAATAACGTCAAACAGCAAAAACACTCATAGGTGTATGCACATCAGCCACGCGAGAATTCTGCATTTTTTTAAATATATATTTTAAAGAACTTACAGCATATGTAAATATACATGCATGTACATTGACACACATCCTTGGATGTGCATACGCTCACACACACATGACAGACACAAAGTGTGCGTGCGCGTATTTAATTCCATAGTGTATTTGAAGGAATAAACCACGTCTTTATTGTCAGTCTGCCACTGTAAGCTGGCTCATCATGTCATTTGGTGATTAGGCCTTTGTGGACCAGATGTTTCAGTAACAAAGGCCTATACGCATTAATCCAGGAAACATAACCCACTCCCCGCCCTCCCGAATTTTACCTCACCTTGGCGTGCCTTGCCAGTTGATGCCCAAGTTCCTCCTGCTTCTTGCTTTTCAGGCTTGGCCAAGACAGTGTTTAGAAAACAGTGTGTAGTAGTGTTGTTATCCCCGCATAGCGCCTTGCGGGTCTGAAGATGCGTAATTTTCTCACAACAAGGGTTCCCATGATAGCTCTCTGCTTTGAGTAGCTATTAATGCCCTTTCTTGCTCAGTGGTTTGTCAAATGCATTAATCTGAGGCTTGGCAATGGATGGAAAGAAGCATGGGAGTGAAGATAGAAAGCATAGAGAGCAGAGGAGAGGAGAGGAGAAGAGAGGAGGGGGAAAAAAAGACAGCATATTTTTCTATGTTTTTTAGGACTAACAACCTTTGACCAAAGCAGAGATTTGAGGAGTTGGACACCATCACTGAAATTCTGATGCCTCATTTGGTCTGTCAACAAAGCAAAATGACTTTTAAAATGATTCCCAACCCCTTACATGTCAGATAATTTCTTACTCATTAAAGCAATTTGTCATCTGCTTTGTAAACATATCCAATCAAACATTACCTGCATCTGTTTAAGAAAGACCTACAGTCCTTTCACTTTTAATTTATACACTGCTCAGTCTTACAATATGTTGTCCTCAAACTTGAGTTTTGCACTTGTGCCTTCATACCTTCACAGAACATTTTAACACATATTAATGGTATTTTTCTCAAAATGTTAAAGCGCCAACATGATAGAGGTGCGTCACTGCATATTCATTAGAAGACACACAGCTAATGCAGTGACAAGCTCAAAGTGACACTGAAGATTTGATGAAGTATTGACTGCCTCTGGCTATCTTCCCAAAAAATGCTCCAAAAAATGCATGCCAAAGAGCTTAGACACTTCCAAGTCCTTGCTTGCAATGTCAGTTCACGCAAAAACAAATTGATGATTATCTAATAAGTAAATTTTGAAAATTTAACTGAAATTAAAAATGTTTGTAGGATCAAAGAAAGCGTGAGCACGTTACAGAGGGGTTTTCATTGAGAACAGAGAGGAACTTGCCCATGGGATGTGTCGAGTGAGGGAGATAAACGGCAACCAAACAGCTCAACGTCTCTGTGGGTAATTACAAAGGACTTCAGGGTCTCTTTGTCTGTAGGAAATGAGTTATGTGTCATGTACAAACACTGTAAAGCAGTCTCTGGATTCATTAGCTCCCATATCTACATAGAGAATAAATAAAAGAATATTAATGTAGCTGTGCCATGACTTTGCGCTTCCATTGATTTTATACAATTACTCAAGAAAAACCAGACAAGCACAAACAGGGCAGTAATGACCTGTTACATTGGGGCAGAAGTTATCAAGGGAAAATTTATCTCAAGTGCTGGTAAGGTATCTTTTTTTCTTACTTTATTTTTTGTTTATTTATTTATTTGCAGCTCAGGAACATCGCAGAATGTGAATTAATTGAAAGAAGAAGACTCTTACATTTTACAGGTTTTTTGTTTGTCATTTTGAAGAAGCCAGTAAAACCTTTTGGTACACATGAATATGATGCAGATTTAGGTTTTTGTTTTTTTGTTTGTTTTTTACTATTGTGCACAAGCTTGTTTGATAAGATATACAGTATGTTCAAAGAATAACTTTGCAAGAAAAATCAGTTCTGTTATCATCATAGCAGCAGTGAAGGTTTTCTTAAGCTTACTGTGATTTTTAACTCATTCAAATGCTGGTGTAGGCAAGGCAATCAGTCCCTTGTTGGGTGTTTAGCGCTTGGCTTCAATTCAGTGTCACCTTCTGGCTCATAGGCTGAATGGAGCCTTACTACTAACACTCCTGCATAGCAATGACACACAGAGGACACTAGTGAGGTCTTGCTGATTTCTCATTCACTCTGAAGACTGGTGAAGCTTCGGCTTTGTTATTCCATACTATGACTGCACTCTTATACACATTCCCAGCATCTCTTTCCTACAATGTAGTGTTTTTGTATTTTTTGATAGAGCACAATACAATAATAAAAAAATCATATCAAAGTTAAAGTGGCCAGAAAAAAAAGGAAGAAAGAGAGAAAGAAATCATGAGAGGCTGATTTTGAAGCTACTCTGGCGACATCTTTCAAGAAAGAGCCAGTGGAGAACAGGAGCTATTCCCTCATTTCCCCTTAACCCCTCCCTCTTATCCTTTCTGATCTGATCGTAACAATCGCCCCCTCCTACTCCCCATCACCCCACCTTTACCTGGGCCTCACATTTCCCAAGAGGCATTAAACTCACTGGCCCTGTTTGATTTAGGCAGGTCGGGTGTCAGTGTTCGCTACAAGCCCATGGTGAACCATGAATAATGGATCTGCCATGGGTCTGAGTACTCCTGGGACTCCCAGCTGCCCCCTTCCTTCACTCCTGCTGTGACTGGAATAGTCAATGTCCCATTAACAACCAATGATTCATAAAGGTTCCCACTGCCAGCACACAAGAAACAGGAAATGTGCAAGAGAGATTGTTAATGGGAGAAGTCTGTTACACTTTTTTTTCTTACATGTTTGAATTTCTTAAGAAAAAAAAAAAGGAAAATACTTATTAACTTTAAAGACACTGGACATATGGTTTCATTGAAGGAAGGGTAGGCAGTATCAGTGTTTTTTCTCTCTCATGGAAAACATCTGGGTACTGGGCTTCAAAGAATAACCAACAGAAAACCCAACAGTTGGTGTGCTAATTTCCAAAGTAGGTTTTTAAGTTTTTTGAGATGTAGAATTCGTATGATGTGATTGAAGTAATGAAAAAAGCAGTTGTGTGAATGATTCCAGGACTTCCTGTGTTATCCAGGTCATACAACTCAAAGTACCCCTGTTGAGCTTCCAAAGTCCCTGTAGCTTGTTCACATAATCTTTTGTTGATCCTATTCTACAAAGTATTGTGGTGTTACTGAACAAAAGATTGTTTGAGCTGTATGATTTATGTTGAAGGGCAGTTTGATCTGCACAAAGGCAAGACTGATCACATGCTGTAAAGACAGCACTACTGATGCCTCGGGTATTTTTGTACACGCTTGTATACACTTTTCCCCATCCCTCAGAGGTGAAATCCTGGTAAAAACTACAGTAGTTCTTCCATGAGACATGTATTTGAAAAGAAATTAAAATAGTTCTTGCTTTACTTGCTAGTTTTGCATGTTAGTGTGCATGCAGCTGAGTGTAAAGCAGCTCTCATTAGTCTTGTTACTACTTCTCACTTTACAATAAAATGAAAATAGCGCTGTAGCTTATGGTGCTATAGCATGTATCATGAGGATGCCTGTGGTTGTAGCCTTGCATAGTTCCTCAATGTATTCCAGGAATACTGACAAACTGTCAATAAATGCACCACTTACAGTAGACTGACATCTTACACCAGTACTTTCAGCGAACTCTAAATTCCGATATAGATTATGTTCATAATCAACACAAAGAATGCCATTATGAACAGCCTGGGTTATTACAGTGGTTTGAAACTATCTTCTGCAAATCTGTTGCAACTAAACTAGCCTGCTATACCAGGAGACATTTACTCCTCCTTTTCCATCAGTCTTCCTTTTCTTACTGTCTGCCACCTCCTACTCTTAAATGTTGAATCATGACCAGAACGAACCAGGAGACAGTTTTTTTCTACCACACTGTTGCTGATAAGTTCCTTTTTCCCATAGCTGCAAAACCTAAGAAACAGAAATATAGTTATCTGATTTCCAGACAGTTGTGATGAATTTAACTACCTGATGTAGTGAGCATTGAGCAGTTGGAGGCTGTTTCAGTATTTGAGACTTGTTTGCCCCAGTTAACTTTTTGGGCATGCAAGGCACAGAAAAGCACAATGTATCAACAGGGATCATACATCACATGTATACAGTGACAAATATATTTACAAACAGGCCACAGAGCATGCCTGAAGTCTACATCATTACTAATACAAGACGACCCCAAGGAACTCTAACTCCAGCTTTCTAGGAATGGCAAATGTATTTAAAGGGCTATGACAGGTAACTATTCAGTTTTTTAGATTGACAAATTGGTCATACTGGACACCGAAACCTTCAGAAATAATCTGAATTCGCATTCAGTTAGTTACAGAGACATAGAAATCATCACACAAAGTGCAAATACAAATAATGCTACATAAGTATGTAGGATGCAGGTATGAGGGCAAAGGCTAGCTGGAACTGTGCTTCTCAAATAATATGCAACACTAGTACAAAGGAAGAGTATGGTGAATACAATGAAAACAGTGCTGCTTCACTTTTGTACTTTGGGCTTGGGCACTTTAAATAAAATTGTGCTGCCCTCACAACACCTGACCATGTGAAGCTAGACAGCCAGCGAACAAAATAGACGAGCTCTCCACACAAGGCTTGCTTTTCTTGATTTTACTGAAGATCTTTTTAAGCCTTTCCTCTCTCAAGGCTTCTCTTTGCTATTTCGTATTTGTAACTGAAACATACAGAAAGTGAAAATAAATTGCTAGCTAACACACATCTTAATGAGAAACTTAATGATTAGCCTAGCTTAACACGTGCGTTACATTAGCATCACAATTCACCCCATGTAAACACATATGAAGGTTGTTTCTGAACACATTAATACTCACAAAGACGAACGTTTCCCAAGGTACAAGCGTGTAGGGCACTTTTAGCGTGTACATGAACTTATTCACTGTTTTAATACTTCCGAAGCACTTTTCACAGCATCTACGGAGAAAATACGTCAAAGATAGGTTAATGATCAGAGCGCTCCCTCGCTCCCATTCCCAAGGCCGCTTGCGACTAAGACGTCTCACTGTGAGCAAACTTCGAACCAACACATTTTAACTGTTTTTAGCATGAATCACATAATATTTCTTAACTTTGAATTTATTTATCACCTTGCTTATGTAACTTAATCAGACTATGCACTAACTACTGACTTTTGACCAAAAGGCATAACAAAAATGCTCTTTTAAGTCCAGCTGCAGGAAGTCAGGTCTGAACAACAATGTTCCTTTGTTGTTCATATTTTCCAATTGTAATTGCCATTGTGAAGCTGATACAGTGCACAACACTGAAAAGAAGCCACCAACACCAGTTAACATGTAAAACTACACCTACAAAGCACAATAAAGCTAGCACAATATGAAAAAATCAGTCAGCGAGTTAGCTGTACTTTTGGAGACACTAAACAAGAAGGAACAAATTTGTAACACACGTTCATGTGTTTTCCTAATAAACAACTCACAGATATAATATGCTTTGTGTCCAAATTGAACATAAACTTGTAAATTTCTGTAAATCTATAAACAGATTCAAATCGTCAGCTGCTGGCTTTGCTGTTTATTTACAAATGTTCCTGATTGGGAAAAAGAAGACGAGGCTTTTTAATTCTGACTTCCGAAGTGAAATGAATGAAAAATGATACTTCTTGGACTAACAGAAGGCTTGACTAAAACTAAGGACAAACTGTGATGTAACAATGCAGCTACTGAATCTCTGGAGGACAACTGGTGTAAACTCTTTATACGAGTGTGAAGGAAAAATGGGACAGAAGGTTAAAAAATTGATACAGAAAGGAAAAAGCAAACTATTTAAACAAAAGGTGAAGGGATAAATGCAAACCTTACCCTACTTTTTCTGTATCTTCCTAATTGGCTCCATGAACAAACTCACTCACTTAAAAAGTGGAGCAGCGTGAACTACAACCTGTCATGTGAAATGAAGGCTACACAATTTATTTTTTAGTGGCAAACGTCCTTATCAATACAAGCTAAAGCAGTTCCAAGCATAATTGTCCTGTTTATCAGTTCTATTACAAGTCTTCTAGAGGCATCAAGCTAGGGCAATAAATAAACCCAGGTACTGTAGAGTTACAGCGCAATACCCTGGCTCACTTGATAGATCTCTAATAAACATCACATCCTTCACAAAAAAGAATTATGCTATCTATTTCAATGTCTTCTAGAGTGCAACGTCTCCCATACCAAAGCAATTACCAGGAGTGCCTGAATCACATTTTTTTGTTATAAATGACAAGCCTTCACCTTTGCTTGCCAATGAAAAAATGGCATAAATGATTAAAAGAAACGTGATTCAGATAGCAAATGAGCAATGAGAAATGAAATGTTTAGGTAATCTTCTTCATTGACAATTCATTAAATATTTGAAATTCTGTGTCTCTCTGATATTATTGTATAATGGGAAACCAACGCTGCAGAATTCAAATAAAGCAGTAAAGGATAATTAATGTAAATACACCAAGAGATTCTTATTTACTATTTAGATCAGCTTTTCATTGCCTCATATGCATCACAGTGGTAAACTGTGATGATATTTCGAGCTGGAGTTATGGATCCAACAAAAAGTTTTTTGCAACAATTATCTAGCACATAAAGGGGGGCAACTTTCTGGTTTATTTCTTAATTTAATATTTCTTGGAAACAATAAGTTGAAAAGTGAATGCACTGTAATTGTCTCCAATATGTACTTGTTTTTCTTTTGCCTGTGACTATACTTTGAGCAGGTGAAGAAAGGGGACTTCACTGGTACATCTGTGCTCACTTTGAGCAGGAGGCTCATATTTCCAGGCATACAATGGAAGTATTTGTGGTATATCCGAGGCAAGACCATGTAAAACATACAGTTGCTTCAGTTCCCCCATCAGCAGCAATATCTGCTGCTGTCACCAGCAGGCCTAATGATCACAACACCATTTAGCTCATAAAAACACACAAATACATCTAGTGTTGCAAAATTCCAAATCAGTCAGCTCTCTCCAAACTCTTTCTTTCTCTCCCCATGTAGCACCATGAAATATAAAAGGTACTTTTAGCTGCTGCGCTATTTCCCAAGGGGTCATCATAACAGATGGGTCCACATGTTTGATTTGCACAGATTTTAGATGGGATGCCCTTCTTGATGTGACCCTCCCATTTATCCAGGTTTGGGACCAGCATTGAGAATATACCAGCTTGTGACGCTCTGAGGCTGAGCTTGTATTTCCTTTAGGAATCAAACAGGGGATCTTTTGTATGTAAGGTAAACGAGTTAGGAAATACAACATGGAGCCACTAGCCACTCATCCATTTTCTTCCACTTACCCAGGTCTTGGTTGTGGGGGCAGCAATATAAGCAGAAACTCCCAGACCCCCCTGTCCCATGTGAAACAATGCTACTGACTGAATTAAGATTTTTTTGGCTCCCTATTCCTCATGTTATTTATTTACACTACATGGGTCAGACAATTGTTATGGTAATTTTAGTTGTGTTATATTTTTATTATGTTGTTTTATATTGTTATATTTTACAATCTAGCAATAACATAGTTAACATATTTTATTATAAAATGCTATTATAAAAAGCTGCTGTTATGCATATAATGCCATTGTGAAGCTGGTACGATGCACAGCACTGAAAAGAAGCCACCAACATAAGTTAACATAGAAAACTAAACTTACAAACCATAATAATCCTAGCAACAACATCAAAAACAAAGTCTACATGGCCATAAATTAGCTAACTTTTGGAGACACGAAACAAGTAGGAACACATCAACACTAGGGATGGGTATCGTTTAGGTTTTATCTGATACCGGTGCCAAATCGGTACTTTTGAAACGGTGCCGGTGCTCAAACGGTGCTCAAACCGGTGCTTAAAGAATGGAGAACACAAAATTGGTCCAAAAACCTCTCATGTTCAGCTGTTTTTTGTAAAAATATAACAATGTTAGCCTTTTCTGCAGCTATGGGGCATATATGGTATCACTCTTGGCTGGAAGCAGTGCTTAAACAATGGAAAAAACACAAACTTTGTCCTAAACCTCTCATGTTTAACGGTTTTCCACTTTTTCTTTGGTCATTTTAGCGTTTTTAGCCAGGGTGAAGGGAGTATCTGCCATCAAACAAGAGGACAGCCGCATGTAGCTATGATGATGTTTGCTAGTTCACCTTACATGCATTAATGTAATAACGTGGTTAGCCTACTCAACGTAAATTAGCTACTCACGCAGAGAAGAACGGCTGCTGCCACCATCATCCGTCATCATTTCTGCTACACTGGCAGGGCTAGGGGCCAGGACTCTCCTCTTCGTGTTTTTGGGGGATGTTGCATAACAGGCAACCCACCCGCAGTAGATGTGCTCGGTGTGAGGTCTCGCAGCAAGCTATCAAATACGGCGCATTTCTGGGCTTTTAAAAAAAACGCTATGCGTCGC
Source organism: Rhamphochromis longiceps (assembly GCF_057381845.1). Taxonomy (NCBI): domain Eukaryota; kingdom Metazoa; phylum Chordata; class Actinopteri; order Cichliformes; family Cichlidae; genus Rhamphochromis; species Rhamphochromis longiceps. The sequence goes on from NC_140561.1 coordinate 36,483,608, forward strand.
CAGGTGTTTCATCGGATTTGAGGTGTTACCTCCTTTGACAGTATCACAGTATCAGCTTAAAGCACTTGTTGCAGGCTGCTGAGTTTGCATATTTTGCTGTGAAGTACAGCCAGACTTTTGACCGCTTCGCCTTGGACATTTTTAATCTGTAGCTCTGCTCTAACAGAACGTACGTACCTGGCCCCGCCTACTATCCTCGGAAACGTAAAATGATTGGCTAGAATCTAAAGTGTATCACAGCTCAGGAAAAAAAAGCACCGAAATAAAGCACCGAAATGTGCGCTGCTTTTCGGTCTGGTTACTACCGTTTATGTCAGAACCGGTGCCATCATGGCACCGGACACCGGTACCCATCCCTAATCAACACAGAACAAAAATGGAACAGAAGGCAAAGCAAACTATTTAAACAGATAAAGGGATAGATGATAACCTCACCCTACTTTTTCTTTATCTTCCTAATTGGCTCAGTGAACAAACTCACTCTTTAAAATTTACAAGTCTCTTAAATCTGCAGTAAATCAAATACTTAATTACCTGAATGTCAAAATTGCCAAACCACTTTCTTTCTGTGCCTGTGCTTTCTGATCTTTATAGCATTATTACCTTGTGCTGGTATATTTCTCAAAATATACTGCTACTGAATTCAGGTGAGCATTCAGTTTCTTGCGACTTTAGAATAGGCAGCACTGAAGCTGACATTAACACAAAAAATTTCATTTTACAGTGTAGCAGCGGAGGCATTCACCTCCCTCCAACGCTGACGCTTACAGTGGGGCAAAAAAGTATTTAGTCAGCCACCGATTGTGCAAGTTCCCCCACTTAAAATGATGACAGAGGTCAGTAATTTGCACCAGAGGTACACTTCAACTGTGAGAGACAGAATGTGAAAAAAAATCCATGAATTCACATGGTAGGATTTGTAAAGAATTTATTCGTAAATTAGGGTGGAAAATAAGTATTTGGTCACCTCAAACATGGAAAATCTCTGGCTCTCACAGACCTGTAACGTCTTCTGTAAGAAGCTTTTCTGTCCCCCACTCGTTACCTGTATGAATGGCACCTGTTTGAACTCATCATCTGTATAAAAGACACCTGTCCACAGCCTCAAACAGTCAGACTCCAAACTCCGCCATGGCCAAGACCAAAGAGCTTTCGAAGGACACCAGGAAAAGTATTGTAGACCTGCACCAGACTGGGAAGAGTGAATGTACAATAGTCAAGCAGCTTGGTGTGAAAAAAATCAACTGTGGGAGCAATCATCAGAAAATGGAAGACATACAAGACCACTGATAATCTCCCACGATCTGGGGCTCATCCCGTGGGGTCAAAATGATCATGAGAACGGTGAGCAAAGATCCCAGAACCACACGGGGGGACCTGGTGAATGACCTGCAGAGAGCTGGGACCAAAGTAACAAAGGTCACCATCAGTAACACACTACAACGGCAGGGAATCAAATCCCGCAGTGCCAGACGTGTTCCGCTGCTGAAGCCAGTGCATGTCCAGGCCCGTCTGAAGTTTGCCAGAGAGCACATGGATGATACAGCAGAGGATTGGGAGAATGTCATGTGGTCAGATGAAACCAAAGTAGAACTTTGTGGTATAAACTCAACTCGTCGTGTTTGGAGGACGAAGAATACTGAGTTGCATCCCAAGAACACCATACCTACTGTGAAGCATGGGGGTGGAAACATCATGCTATGGGGCTGTTTTTCTGCCAAGGGGACAGGACGACTGATCCGTGTTAAGGACAGAATGAATGGGGCCATGTATCGTGAGATTTTGAGCCAAAACCTCCTTCCATCAGTGAGAACTTTGAAGATGAAACGAGGCTGGGTCTTCCAACATGACAATGATCCAAAACACACCGCCCGGGCAACAAAGGAGTGGCTCCGTAAGAAGCATTTGAAAGTCCTGGAGTGGCCTAGCCAGTCTCCAGACCTCAACCCCATAGAAAATCTGTGGCGGGAGTTGAAAGTCCGTGTTGCTCGGCGACAGCCCCAAAACATCACTGCTCTCGAGAAGACCTGCATGGAGGAATGGGCCAAAATACCAGCTACTGTGTGTGCAAACCTGGTAAAGACCTATAGTAAACGTTTGACCTCTGTTATTGCCAACAAAGGTTATGTTACAAAGTATTGAGTTGTATTTTTGTTATTGACCAAATACTTATTTTCCACCCTGATTTACGAATAAATTCTTTACAAATCCTACCATGTGGATTCATGGATTTTTTTTTCACATTCTGTCTCTCACAGTTGAAGTGTACCTCTGGTGCAAATTACTGACCTCTGTCATCATTTTAAGTGGGGGAACTTGCACAATCGGTGGCTGACTAAATACTTTTTTGCCCCACTGTATCTGGAAGAAGACAAACATCACCCTCATCTGTACCGCACACTGGTATTGCCCATTCTTCTCTATGGAGCCGAGACCTGGGTCATCCTCAAGCACGACCTCAACAACGTTGAGTTCTTCCAAATGTGCTGTTTGTGTCAGATTCGGACCGTGACCATCTCGGCAACAGTGTGATACGTAGTCAATGTCACCAGCAGCGCTCAATGGAAGAGCTGTTCCAGAAGCAACGACTGCAATGGTTTGACCATATCTGCCGCATAAGCAACCAGCACCTGTAGCAGTGCCACTCCCACTGGAGAAAGCGTGACACGCCCCAGGAGACTTGGATCAAGCAAACTGAGGACAATCTTAAACAACAATATCTAACCCTCAAGCAAGCAAAGGTCAAGGCCACAGATCGCAAGGCCTGGAAGTGCATCGCTGACAGAAACCTACCGCACCCACAGTGACGTATTGGCTTTGTGGATGACCTCCCCCTGCTGACTGCCAGCTAGGGAAAAAAGATATCCGAGTGCTAAAGATTTAAAATCTATGATAATATAGAGGTTAACCCTTTGAGTTTGAGGCAGTCTGTCCCCAATGTTGTTGTAAATAAAAACTAAAATAAAACTACAATATTTGGGGGGGATTCAGAGATTTGGTGGTCTTTAAGAGTGATTATTCAACAGAAAACATTTATCTGTCATCTGTGAGTTCTTCTGGCATATATTCTTATGAACTCCATTCATATACACAATTTCAGTTATAAGTAAAATAATCACTCAGACAGAAACAGAATGTCTCTTATTTATCAGAATCGTCTGAGTGCTGCAGCTAGTTGAATAGTACAGAGGGAAACAGAGATGTTCCTTTCTGAGTGAAGTGCTTTTGGGGAACCTTAAAAAAAAGGTTAGGCTATGAATAGTTACTAAGTGTAGCTTTTTTTGTTCAGAAGTTGGCAACAATATGAAAAACTGATCACATATGACTGAGAGTGATTTAAGCAGTTCAAGCTAACCGGGTAGTCAAAGTCAAATTTACTTTGACTTTGCCACATGTCATCTCTATTTATGTAACATTCCCCGGTGATTAATACAAAAACAGGGTTGTCTTTCATGTGTTACTGTTTAGGCTCAATTCGGTTTGAGCAGTGACTTGAAATAGTGACGCCCAGCAAATCCGTTAAACCAAACCAAAAGTTGTTTTGATCATTTAAGGAGTAGAAAGTAAAGATGTTTGTTTAAAAATTGTCAAAAAAAATACTCATGTAAAGTAGAGTAAAACATTCAGAGGACTCATCAGTGGCAGGTAAAGTCATCTGCATCACAATGAAATGAGAGTAAATGTTTTGTTTTCTTTCAACGTTGTCTAACGGAGCATTTAAATTGAGAAAAAGAACAGGGCAAAGAATTATCTACAGATGAACATGTAAAGGTTTATTCATTTACAGTGGGGCAAAAAAGTATTTAGTCAGCCACCGATTGTGCAAGTTCCCCCACTTAAAATGATGACAGAGGTCAGTAATTTGCACCAGAGGTACACTTCAACTGTGAGAGACAGAATGTGAAAAAAAAATCCATGAATTCACATGGTATATATTATTACAGCTGTGGAGTGTGCCATCATGTAATTGGTTGTTAACTTTCTAGTTAGCCATTTTTAACACTGTCTTCTCCATGCATACCATGACACCAAGACAAATTCCTCTGTACAAACCTGCCAATAAACACGATTCTGATTCCTATTCCGAAGACCACATGGGGGCTTTTTGTATATCCTTTGACAGTGCACCGGAGAAGGAAAGGAGCTTTGGCCTCATGAAAAGAAGAGCGTAAAAACCATGCACACATTGAGGGAATATAACTCCACTTCAGCCTCAAAGCCTTCAACAGGTGATATGCCCGATGGTCTAAGGAGCCCTAGCCACCAAAGCTCTGTCTTCTGCAGAATATGCTTTTCATAAAAAAAAAATATTTAGTCCCAAAATGCTGAGCAATTAATTTGATCACATGTAAATTTTCCATGTAATTTTTTAAATAATTGAATGTAAAGCTGTTAAATATAATGGAATCTGGTCAAATAAAATTTAATTGATTGGTATACATTCAGTGTATGCCAAGCATAAATACTTGAATAAATACATTTACATAAATTTTAAAATATTCTTGAACAGTTCAAACACTAAATGTTAGATGTTTAACATTTTCCAAAACTTCAATCGTTGGGCCCCAGTTTTTACTAACACACCTGTTCAGATGTTGTGATGTCTCATAAGAGAAATAAACAATATTTGAGCTATTTTTCAGCTCTTTTTTTCATTTATTCAAATGGTATTTTGTTACTTTTATTTACCATTTTATTACTTAAGTAAAATTATAGCAACATAAAATTTGATGTTTAGAGGTTAGATGTTTTTTTTTTTTTTGTAAAAAGATCTTTGAAGGTTGAAATACATGTCACTGAAATGAGATGCTTTTGTTAACCTTGCTGGAATTCTGTAATTATGTTTACGTTGTCAGCACTCTTGTTGTGTTACTGGTTACCGCCACTACACAACTGAATCTGCCAAGGCCAGCGATTTCTGTTGAAACAAAAGAGAAATATTGTAGAGGATGAGCCTATTTTTACATTCGAACTGTTGCAATAAATTAGACGGAACAAAGAAAGTAGCTTAGAAACTGGACAAAGTGATTGAAGAGAGAGGAGATCATGAAGTAAAAAGGACCATGGTGGCGATTAATATGATTTGCCAGAAAATCCAGGTTTCCCTGGTTTCCCAATCATAGCTTAGCTTTGAGCCAAAGCCATCCTGCGAACTGGGACGGCTTCACAATCCTCTAGCTCAGAAGTATTGTTATGTCTCTTGGGTATTATCTTTCAAAGCCCATTATACTGCAGAAACAAAAAGGAGACAACACAGGCCCAGAATTGTAGTAACTCTAGTGTGCACGCATACATACACAATACGCAGCCACATGCTCATACAGTAGTTTAATCTTGCAGAGATATGTATTATCAGTATAAATCCCAGCATGGCCCCTGATATGCAGGCATGCAGCTGTGCACCATTAGAAGCAGATGTGACATATTCATATCTTAAATTCTCCAAGACAGATAATGTAAGTATAGTAAATTAAACACTGTGTAAATATAAAATCAACCAAACATTAAATCACACCATATAACCCACTGAAGCCTATTATTTCTTGACGATATTCAGTGAATTAGGCAAGTACAGTCAAACAGTGCTCTCAGAGGTATATGCAGCTGTGCATTCATAGATAATCATAATATTCCAATATTTCTGTGCAAACTTTTATTTGAGTTTGCACTCGCAGTACAAATGCATGTTGTGCACATATTAACAGACTGCACTGCTGTTGTGTAATAAAGATTTAAAAGCTGTAGTTGCAGGCACTACTGTGATAAGATTGTGTCACTCACTTCTTAAATTTCTAGCCACCCACCATCCAGCATATCCACCACCATAGCATAACCTCTTTATATATATTAACACCAGAGGTTTGTAGATAAGTCATGTTTTAAATCACCTTATGTAAATATAGCTAAAGTAATATTTACTGTATATAGACTACTGAAGACTACTGAAACTGTGTTGTTCCGCTAAAGGAGTACATCTCTGCTCAAAATGACATGGTTGCTGTTTAATACCATTTCAAATCGCATTGCCATGAATCCTCATCTAAAAGCTCAACTTATCCATGTTTTAGAGGCTAGTCAACACTTTGGTGCAAAAGGAGCCGAAGCTCACTGGAGGGAGAACTTTCCAAACCGTGCTGGCATATCTGCTTTGTAGCCTTACTAACTTTTCTGTCTGGGTTGTGAGAGATTTAATGTATTTTGTACGTTTGCAGATCTGTCAAGCTGTATACATCATTTATGATCCATTTATTGTCTGTTTGTTGTCTTCATTTCAAATTTTTTATACCTTATAATAATGGGAGAACTGATATATTTATGCATACAGTTTATTTGACTATGAACTTGACACTGACATAGACATCAATGTTACCCTATCACTCCTCATTTATTTTTCAGTCAAGAATACAGTATTTTCAAATGTGTCTTGTGCCTTTAAACTGTCCTTAATTGAACTTGTATATTTTTACTTTCTTTTGTCTCAAAGTCTCAAAGCCACCATTAATGGTGAGATCAAAGATATAGTGAGAACCACACAAGGCCAGACCAAAAAAAAAGCATTATTCAGGGGTGTTTTCATTTTTTCCATCTTAAATTTTATCTCAAATATTTACTTCTTACTTACTGGTAAAGTAGGTAAAACATTCAAAGGATTTTACATATAAAGAAAACGCAAAAAAATGGTTTCTAATTTAATAAATAATACAAATTCTCTCTTAAGATTCCGAGTTGCACACCAATAACCAGTATTTGGCATGCAACATGTGTGAGGCTTAAAGAACGGAGTAATATCATCTTTACTATGATGATTGCAGCATTGCACATCACTTCTTCACTTCCTCCCACCATCGACTCACTTCAGTTTGCTTACCGGACTAATCGTTCCACAGACGATGCCATATCTCACCTGCTCCACACATCCCTGAGTCACCTGGACACTGGCAGAGGGAATTATGTTAGGATGCTGTTCGTGGACTACAGTTCAGCATTCAACACAATAATTCCCTCTAAGCTTTTCACCAAGTTGACGGATCTAGGACTCAGCTCATCACTGTGTCAGTGGATCCTCAACTTCCTCACAGACAGACCCCAATCAGTGAGGGTAGGAAAACAAGTCTCCCCCTCCATCTCACTCAGCACTGGAGTGCCTCAGGGCTGTGTTTTAAGCCCCCTGCTGTACTCACTGTACACTTATGACTGTGTAGCCACATCCGACACCACCTCCATTGTCAAGTTTGCTGACGACACTGCTGTTGTGGGCCTGATCTCCGACAACATCGAGACGGCCTACCTGGAGGAGATTAGGAACCTGGAGACCTGGTGCCAGGAGAATAACCTCCTCCTAAACATCAGCAAGACTAAGGAGCTGATCGTGGACTTCACTACAAAGCAGGCGAGGAATTACAAACCCCTCATCATCAGTGGCATGCCAGTGGAGAGAGTGGACAGTTTCCGATACCTGGGTGTCCACATCACTCAGGACCTGTCATGGTCCTGTCACATCAACACCCTGGTTAAGAAAGCCCGTCAGCGTCTCTTCTTCCTCAGAAGACTTAGAGACTTCCATCTGCCACTGAAGGTGCTCAAGAACTTCTACTCCTGCACCATCGAGAGCGTCCTGACGTCAAACATCTGCACCTGGTTTGGGAACAGCACCAAGCAGGACAGACGAGATCTGCAAAGGGTGGTGCGCTCGGCAGAACGCATCATTCAATCAGAGCTCCCTGACCTGCTGTCCATCTACACCAAGCGGTGCAAGTCCAAAGCTAGGAAGATTATGATGGACCTCTCCCATCCCAACAATGGACTCTTCTCACTGTTGAGGTCTGGGAAGCGCTTCCGCTCCCTTAAGGCCAAAACAGAGAGAATGAGGAGGAGCTTCTTCCCCCAGGCTATTCGGGCCCTGAACCAGGTGTAGGACTGGACTCTCCCAAACACGTCACTATAAGACTGGACTCTCACACACGTCACCACACGCACCACCACACATTTCCTATAATCCTATAATTCCTATAATTTATAATCCTTATCTTTATAATCTCTTCTGCTATTTGCACATTCTTTACTGTAAATTCCTAAGTTAATTTGTAAATTTTTGTAGTAAATTGTAAATATTTTAAAACTTTTCTTCTGTCATTTAATGGTCGGGCATTGTACAGCTACAAGCATTTCACCCCCATGTCATACTTTGTATGGTTGTGTGTGTGTGACAAATAAAATTTGAATTTGAAAATTTGATTTACATATATTTATATATGTCTGTATATATGTCCTTATTTGGTAGGCCAATCTGATTCAAACTTTGCATGAATATTGTCACATACAGTTATGAAAATGATCATTTTAATAATAATTATGAAAATATATTGTTTAAAGATTTCTTATGAATCCCTTTTCTTTCTATCTATCTATCTATAGTGTTTCTATCTATAGTGTTTCAATGTTTATTATGAATCATCCAATTAACAAGAGAGTACTCTACTAAAAAAATACTATTAAAATATTTTTTTGTTTCAATTCAAATAAGATTTCCATTTAAAAAAATTTAGCTTTTGAAAAAGTCTTTAAAAATCTTAACATAAAGTGTTTTTTTTTAAAAGCAGATAATATTTTTATATTTATGACAGAAGTAAAATAAATACACTTCATGTTCTGTCATAAATATTACTGGGCACCAATTTCTAATTGCAGCAAATGGGTTAACTAAGAAACTAAAGAGAGTTATATTTAGGCTTAACAATTTCATAATGATGGTATTGAAATTTGATTTAGGAATTACTTCGTGAATAGGTTAATTATGTTTTACATCAAATGCAGTTACCTGTTATGTCATTTTGAGGTGTCTAAGCTGAAAAGAACTGGAAATCCTGCTACGGTTAAAATGAAGATAAAAATATGGACCACGTTCTTGCACTAGGCCTTAAATTGGACAAAACCCTAATATGTCATCACTATGACTCAACATGGCACCTCAGTGTTCATTAAGCAGACAAATGATAGTCTGGGCATTGCAGAGGTGAGGATCTTGAAAATGTTGCAGGTTGTTGCAAGAGATAAAAAGGACTAAGAGAAAGAAACAGCAATATTTTCCATCCATCCATCCATGTTTTTTCTAAGGAGGCTTTGCCTTTCTAGATTTATGGTCTTGGAGCATTCCCGAGAAAGCCTCAGGTTAGAAGATGAAGAACATTTATGGATAAAGAAAATTAACAGATGCCTTTACCTGGATATCTTTGAACTGTGAGAAGACAGTGGAGCATGTACTCACATATGCACACATAGGTTTCTTAATATCTCAATTCTCCACATTAAAAACTAGGCAGGTTGACACACTCAAATTCTTGTAACACTCATGTCATAACTGCAGAAATCATTTTAATTAAAAATTCTAGTAGAGTGTAAACAGTTGGAAAAGAACCTCAAAAGAATTATGAAACATGCCAGTGATAAGACTGAGTAATAGTGTACAAGTATTCATGATAATATGCATGCATTATACTAGACAAAAAATAGAGACAGACAAATATGGAACAAGAAGAGAAATGTTTTGTGTGATGTTGTGGGCGGAATTTCTAAATATATGAAGTGAGCATTTCACCTTATTGGTCTTAAACAAGGAAGTCCAAACTGAGACTTTTCCATATATCTAATCTTCAGTTACCTGAACAGAACATTTAACAGGAGTTTGTTAACATTTCAGTCTAATAGTGTTTTACTTTACTTTTCTAACATCAATGTAGATTTCACAGAAGAGAATTGGAGCACATAAAACTACTGAATAAGTGAAATTTTATTCATATTTCGTTTCTTTTTGTCCAGTTGCAAGGGAGCCTTGAGAATTTTGTCAACGTTTCATGACTTCCTAACAATGCTGCTTTCTTATACCCACTTGGTTACATATTTCTGGGTTATTATTAAATTTTGTTACATTACAAGGTGCTGCAGGGATTATGCCTTTCCTATTGAAAGGAAAGAATGAGTTAAACTCAGGCACTATTAGCTATTTGTCTGGCATGTTGAGCTGAAGGCTTTGCTGTCCAGCACAGACAGCTCAATTGATGAATTCCTTTTTTCTTTTTCTTTTTTGCCGTTTGGTTCTTTTGCCATCAGAATTATTGTCTAAAGGCGAAGAAAGATGCCCAACGGATTTACTTTACCAAATGGACCATCCCAGCCTTGCCGTATTGGTCTATTTGATTCACCTTTTATTGTTTATTTTATTTTCACTTGCTAAATACGGGACAGACTTGACTGGGGAAAAGAAAGGCAAGAAAGAAAGAGGGAAAGAAAAACAGCGGGGAAGAGGGATGGGGATAAAGGGCAAAAAACAAAAAACAAACAAAATAAGCAGACAAAAAATACATATATCAATCACCTGAATCACCTGTTGAGAAAGAAAAAAGAGAAAACAAGCAGAAGAAAAAAAAAGAGCAACATAATAAACAACATCACGAGGCTCTATGGGAATATCACAGTAAATGCTAAACATTATTGTGCAGCACGTAAGATCGACAGCACACAGTGTGCTTTGAGGTAGGAGCCAAAAAGGGTGTAGTTTGTGTGTGTGAGCACCCGTGTGTACACCTGTGAGCATGAACACGCTTTTTTTAAAAGGTTCCTTCATGTAATGATCTGCTAGAGGGTGTGGGGAGCCACAGCCCCGTCCTCCAGGGCATGAAGCAGGTATGGAGGAGATCAAAACTCCAGACATCCAGAGGCCCCCAGAACACAAGAGACCAAGGAAGACCAACAGAGGGGCAGCCGCACCACTATCCCAGAAAGAGCTGAGGAGAGTCCCAGATGAGGGGTCACTCAGCAGCCGCGGAGCAGAAGCCAGGGGGGTTGCAGTGACGTGCCCGCGAGCTCCGCCGGCAGCCAACTGTGCCAGAGTGACCGAGCCCCAGGCCGAGAGGCCAAGGGTACCCCACCCCCAAAGTGGCCCGAGCGAGCCCCAGGCTCCAGGCCCCGACAAGCAGCCACCAAGGAGTGAGCTGGTGTGTACCTGGACGACACAAAGAACCACCAATGCACCGATGTCTGAGGGCGTCTGCCACTGGCAGGGGAAGTGGTGGGGGGAGATAGGCCTCCATACCTTGGAGGGCCTGAGATGTCCCTAGAGAGGTGGCGTCTGATACCCGATCTGACATATAGACAAAGACATCCATTCCCACCCTCATGCTCTCATATGCAATTACTCAACACTCACCCAATGTGGAGACAGACATAAAGATACACTGTACATACAGTGGGGCAAAAAAATATTTAGTCAGCCACCGATTGTGCAAGTTCCCCCACCTAAAATGATGACAGAGGTCAGTAATTTGCACCAGAGGTACACTTCAACTGTGAGAGACAGAATGTGAAAAAAAAATCCATGAACACTTGGATTTCCAGGCTTCTACCGTTCTACCTTTAAAAGCCGGAGAGCAGTCAAATGCTGGAAGTGGAAGCTAAATTGGCTAGTCATTCATATGTATATTAGGTTGTTACCTAGGAATTCTGGAGGGAGGGGAGTGGGGGAAATAAATCTCCAAAAGTCACCAACTTGGAGTGTTTCAGTTTGCCATCTTAGAGAGAAATCAACACACATGGGTGTATGTCCTTTGTTGCTGAGATTTATTGATGAAAACAGTACAAAAAAACCAACCATTTGTACACATATTTACAAATAATAATAAAATAATAAAATAAATAATAATAAAAAGCGAGTGAGTACATTACAACATTTTCAGCAATCACTCACAATCCTGGCACTGCCATGGTATCTGTAGTCTGCATTTACCACATGTGTATCTGTAGCAGTGAACACATCGCACAGTGGCCTGATTTTTCTTGCATCATGTGGAGGTCCATGAACCAATGAACATGCTCCGTTTGCTGTGCATGTTGAATAGTCCATTCTTGAATGCTATGAAGCATGTCAAGAGTGATCAAGAGTCGAAAAAGAGAGCTTGTTTGGGGACTGAGACAGCGAAAGATGGCACAGTGTGGCGTGAAGAACATGTGGGGATCTGTCTCCCTTTCACCCCAATAGAAGCGTACGCTGCAGATGGAGAGCCAACGGCTAAGGCCAGGAGAAGTATCTCGAGTCGCCTTCAGAGCTTCCTGTGTTTCATCACTCTTGACATGCTTCATAGCATTCAAGAATGGACTATTCAACATGCACAGCAAACGGAGCATGTTCATTGGTTCATGGACCTCCACATGATGCAAGAAAAATCATGCCACTGTGCGATGTGTTCACTGCTACAGATACACATGTGGTAAATGCAGACTACAGATACCATGGCAGTGCCAGGATTGTGAGTGATTGCTGAAAATGTTGTAATGTACTCACTCGCTTTTTATTATTATTTGTAAATATGTGTACAAATGGTTGGTTTTTTGTACTGTTTTTATCAATAAATCTCAGCAACAAAGGACATACACCCATGTGTGTTGATTTCTCCCTAAGATGGCAAACTGAAACACTCCAAGTTGGTGACTTTTGGAGATTTATTTCCCCCACTCCCCTCCCTCCAGAATTCCTAGGTAACAACCTAATATACATATGAATGACTAGCCAATTTAGCTTCCACTTCCAGCATTTGACTGCTCTCCGGCTTTTAAAGGTAGAAACGCAAAATGATGGCTCCGCGGGGGTTTAAGTGTGAATCCACATGGTAGGATTTGTAAAGAATTCATTCGTAAATCAGGGTGGAAAATAAGTATTTGGTCAATAACAAAAATACAACTCAATACTTTGTAACATAACCTTTGTTGGCAATAACAGAGGTCAAACGTTTACTGTAGGTCTTTACCAGGTTTCCACACAGTAGCTGGTATTTTGGCCCATTCCTCCATGCAGATCTTCTCGAGAGCAGTGATGTTTTGGGGCTGTCGCTGAGCAACACGGACTTTCAACTCCCGCCACAGATTTTCTATGGGGTTGAGGTCTGGAGACTGGCTAGGCCACTCCAGGACTTTCAAATGCTTCTTACGGAGCCACTCCTTTGTTGCCCGGGCGGTGTGTTTTGGATCATTGTCATGTTGGAAGACCCAGCCTCGTTTCATCTTCAAAGTTCTCACTGATGGAAGGAGGTTTTGGCTCAAAATCTCACGATACATGGCCCCATTCATTCTGTCCTTAACACGGATCAGTCGTCCTGTCCCATTGGCAGAAAAACAGCCCCATAGCATGATGTTTCCACCCCCATGCTTCACAGCAGGTATGGTGTTCTTGGGATGCAACTCAGTATTCTTCTTCCTCCAAACACGACGAGTTGAGTTTATACCAAAAAGTTCTACTTTGGTTTCATCTGACCACATGACATTCTCCCAATCCTCTGCTGTATCATCCATGTGCTCTCTGGCAAACTTCAGACGGGCCTGGACATGCACTGGCTTCAGCAGCGGTACACGTCTGGCACTGCGGGATTTGATTCCCTGCCGTTGTAGTGTGTTACTGATGGTGACCTTTGTTACTTTGGTCCCAGCTCTCTGCAGGTCATTCACCAGGTCCCCCCGTGTGGTTCTGGGATCTTTGCTCACCGTTCTCATGATCATTTTGACCCCACGGGATGAGATCTTGCGTGGAGCCCCAGATCGAGGGAGATTATCAGTGGTCTTGTATGTCTTCCAATTTCCGATGATTGCTCCCACAGTTGATTTTTTCACACCAAGCTGCTTGCCTATTGTAGATTCACTCTTCCCAGTCTGGTGCAGGTCTACAATACTTTTCCTGGTGTCCTTCGAAAGCTCTTTGGTCTTGGCCATGGCGGAGTTTGGAGTCTGACTGTTTGAGGCTGTGGACAGGTGTCTTTTATACAGATGATGAGTTCAAACAGGTGCCATTCATACAGGTAACGAGTGGGGGACAGAAAAGCTTCTTACAGAGGACGTTACAGGTCTGTGAGAGCCAGAGATTTTCCTTGTTTGAGGTGACCAAATACTTATTTTCCACCCTAATTTATGAATAAATTCTTTACAAATCCTACCATGTGAATTCATGGATTTTTTTTCACATTCTGTCTCTCACAGTTGAAGTGTACCTCTGGTGCAAATTACTGACCTCTGTCATCATTTTAAGTGGGGGAACTTGCACAATCGGTGGCTGACTAAATACTTTTTTGCCCCACTGTACAATCACACTCCCCAGGTCTAGGTACCCTTGCCCCTGGAGGGGGAAACTGCACCCAGACCCAGGTGGTGTTACCCTTTTCCCTGGGGTGGAGAGAAGCAGACTGCCCCGACTCGGCAGCAGCAGGGAGGCCCCACATTCCAGACCCCAATCGGATGGCCAACTCCTCCTCCCAGCCCCCCTGCTCCAACAGGCTGCAGAGAACGGCGGTATGTGAAGACTCCAAACCTCCCTCCGCCCGCTCATATGTAGTGTTGATGCATGTGTGTTCTAAGGTGCATTTAAAACCCAGGAGGGCATGGAGCTACCTGCCAGAGAGCAGCAGGTAAGAGCATTGCCCCTCCTGATAGCCCTCAATGTCTTCATGTATTTAAAATTGAGAGGTGGGCAACACCCCTCCTTGAATCGCTACCTTATCGTGGTGGAGGGGTTTGTGTGTCACAGGGATCCCAGGGGCTATGTTGTCTGGGGGCTTTTGCCCCCTGGTAGGGTCTCCCATGGCAAATTGGCCCTGGGTGAGGGACCAGACAAAGAGCGATTGATAAGACCCTTATGAAAAGGACATCGAGGGAACAGTTTACCCTGCCCGGGATAGGGTTACCGGGGCCCCGCCCTGGAGCCAGGCCCGGGGAGGGTGCCCGAGGGCGAGCGTCTGGTGGCCGGGCCTTAGTCCATGGGGCCTGGCCGGGCACAGCCCGAAGAGGAGACATGGGCCCATCCTCCCGCAGGCCCACCACCCGCAGGAGGCACCATAGGGGTTGGGTGCATTGTGTGCCGGGTGGCGGCCAGGAGCGGAGGCCCTGGCGGACTGACCCCCGGCTGCCAAGACTGGCAATAGGGACATGGAATGTCACCTCTCTGGTGGGGAAGGAGCCTGAGTTAGTGCGTGAGGTTGAGAGGTACCGGCTAGATATAGTCGGGCTCACCTCTACACATGGCTTGGGCTCTGGAACCAGTCTCCTGGAGAGGGGCTGGACTCTGTCTCAGTCTGGAGTTGCCCCTGGTGAGAGGCGGCGGGCTGGGGTGGGTATCCTAATATCCCCTCGGCTTGCTGCCGGTACGTTGGGGTTTTTCCCGGTGGACGAGAGGGTTTGTTCCCTGCGCCTTAGGGTCGGGGAACGGGTCCTGACTGTCATCTGCGCTTATGCGCCAAGTGGCAGTTCAGAGTACCCAGCCTTCTTAGAGTCCCTGAGGGGGGGGGGGGGGGGGGTGCTGGAGGGTGCTCCACCTGGAGACTCTGTTGTCCTGCTGGGAGACTTCAATGCTCACGTGGGTAACGACAGCGAGACCTGGAGGGGTGTGATTGGGAGGAACGGCCTCCCTGATCTGAACCTGAGCGGTGCTCTGTTATTGGACTTCTGTGCTAATCACAGTTTGGCCATAACGAACACCCTGTTCGAACATAAGAGTGTCCATAAGTGCACGTGGCACCAGGATGCTCTAGGCCGTAGGTCGATGATCGATTTTGTAATCGTATCAGCAGACCTGCGACCATATGTTCTGGACACTATACAACCGTTGCAAGAGCTTGGTTCGCATTGCCGGCAATAAGTCGGACTCGTTCCCGGTGGGTGATGGGCTCCGCCAGGGCTTCCCTTTGTCTCCGGTTCTGTTCATAATTTTTATGGACAGGATTTCTAGGCGCAGCCAAGTGGCGGAGGGCTTTCGCTTTGGTGGCCTCAGAATCTCATCTCTGATTTTTGCAGATGATGTGGTTCTGTTGGCTTCATCGGGTGAGGGCCTCCAGCTCGCACTGGAGCGGTTCGCAGCCGAGTGTGAAGCAGCGGGAATGAGGATCAGCACCTCCAAATCTGAGGCCATGGTTCTCAGCCGGAAAAGGGTGGAGTGCCCACTCCGGGTCGGGGATGAGTTCCTGCCCCAAGTGGAGGAGTTCAAGTATCTCGGGGTCTTGTTCGCGAGTGATGGGAGAAGGGAGCCGGAGCTCGACATACGGATTGGGGCTGCAGCTGCAGTAATGCGGACGCTGCACCGGTCCGTCGTGGTGAAGAGGGAGCTGAGTGTAAAAGCGAAGCTCTCAATTTACCGGTCGATCTACGTCCCTACCCTCACCTATGGCCACGAGCTGTGGGTAGTGACCGAAAGAACGAGATCGCGGATACAAGCGGCAGAAATGAGCTTCCTCCGAAGGGTGGCTGGCCTCTCCCTTAGAGATAGGGTGAGAAGTTCGGCCATCCGGGAGGGGCTCAGAGTAGAGCCGCTGCTCCTCCACATCGAAAGGAGCCAGCTGAGGTGGTTCGGGCATCTGACAAGGATGCCCCCTGGGCGCCTCCTGGGTGAGGTGTTCCAGGCATGTCCCACCAGGAGGAGGCCCCGGGGCAGACCCAGGACACGCTGGAGAGATTATATCTCTCGGCTGGCCTGGGAACGCCTTGGTATTCCCCCGGATAAGCTGGAGGAGGTGGCTGGGGAGAGGGAGGTCTGGGCCTCTTTGCTTAGGCTGCTGCCCCCGCGACCCGGCCCCGGACAAAGCGGATGAAAATGGATGGATGGATGGATGGATGGAAGGTGGGCAATGACGCCAGGGGAGAATTCCTGATCAAAATCTGCTATGCAGGGTGATTACTCAAGCAGATTGACCTCGATAATGTTGGTACCGTCACAAAGCTCAAGAAGAGTGTACCGATGGCCATGGAGACATTCTTCCAAGTAATTCTCTCTGAATTGTATTTATTTGAACCTACATTAAAAACTGCTGAAACTGGTTGGCCACTGCATGCTAAAGTTTTCAATAACAAGAAAAGGGAAGAAACTATTGAACTTTTCAGCACGAAGGCTGTATGATAGCTCTACACATATTTGTGTGCATGCAGGTGTGTGAGTGTATGTATTTGTATGTATTCTTTTTCTTTTGTGTGTGTGTAAACAGTGTAAACTAGGGCTGCTCGATTATGGCAAAAATGATAATCACGATTATTTTCACTGAAATTGAGATCTTGATTATTTGACGATATTTATTTAACCCTTTAAGACCTATAGAACCAAGTACGCCAGAGCTTTTTTTTTTTTTTTTACATGCTGTAGTGCCATTTGTGGGAGCATTTCAAGTTGCTATACATCAATACAACTGTTATAGCCCATATTTTAATAATATGTATGTATTAAGTCCATAGTAACTACATTAATTGTAAAAAAAAGTGCAATAAACTACAAAAAAATTGAAAATCGTTTTTGGTTTTTTTTACATATATTTCTACTTAGAGAAATTTAAGAGGTTTATCCCTCAAAACTTTAAATACAAAAAAGTTGCAAAAAATAGTTTACAACAACAGGAAATTTATTTTGAGTGTCTTCATAGTTTTTTTTTTGGAGATACAGCAATTTTTATATACTGCAGGAAAAACGAAAAAACAATCCTATGATGCAAATTTGCAAAGAAAACAGCATGTGCATCAAAATAAACTATTTCCAGCAGTGCAATTCGAGTTCTAAGCATCCCAGAAACTATTCAGAAAAGTCAAACATGACCAGTATAGGCTTTTAAGGCCTACAAGTAAAAAACTACATTTTCCGCGAAAATGACATCACTTCCGGTTTCGGGCAGGAAATAGCGGGCATGCGATAGTTCGTGCTGATGTCTGTTTCAATGTGGGAAGTGTTAGGAACAGCTGATCGGATCGGCAAAGCGTGTTTCTGGAATATTATGTTTTTGTTCCTGCAAGCGCTTTTTATGCAATATTTGCAAAGCTTAACCGTGACCTAGGACAAGCTGATGGCATAAGATGTAAGTACAACTCCTCCGGTTTTATATGCAAAAAAATTATTGCGCTAGCTTACGCGGTTCCGGTTCTACAGGGATTTAAGGGGTTAACAATAACAATGTATTGAATAATGACTTTAAAAAATAATATAAAATAGTGTGCAAATACTGATAACAGTGCAAATGTTTGCAATATAATAAATAAATGAAAAATGTAAACATCTGTGTTTAGTGAACTTTGCAGTGTTGCTCTGTGGTGCAGCTATTACACCGTAGCAAAGTTTACACACTGTGTCTACTTGATCCACGTCTGACTTCGCGAACCCATAATGTTTCCACACCACTGAAGTTTTTTTTTTACCTCTCTTTTCAACCAACAGCAGTCACTCTCCTCTCCAAATAACTTCTGCTTAGCTTTCCAAGCTTCCCTCGGGTCCTCTTAATTGTTGTGACGCGTGTTCGAAATGCAGAGAGGTGCGCTCGATTTGCCGCACGGAGCAGCGGGACAGTAAAGCACGAAGGAGGGGCTAATAATCGGCTCAGTCATTTTTAATGATCCTTGAAAGACCAGATCGTAATCGTGATTAAAATTCGATTAATTGAGCAGCCCTAGCTTATACCATTAGTAATAATGTAGAACAATCCACATGAATATGTTATCAATGCATAATTCAGCAAACACATGAAAACTTAAAAATGTGTGTTCTTTTTGTGTTTGTTTGTAAGTACTTTTATGTGGCAGTAAGATGAAAAGTATTGTTATGTGATCAACTCTATACAGTCATACCTGAATATTTCATAACCCCTTTACTACAGAGAAAAACATCATTGCATCATCAAATTTGTCATTTTGATCATGTGATATTTTTTAAAGGGAACATTTTATCAAGCCTGAAATTCATTCCAACAGCTCAGTATCACTTTAACTGCAATTATTTAAGGATGTCTTTTCCATTATACCTCTATGAAGTGCCAACAGTATCACACTGGAAAACAACTTAGTTCCACTCCCAAGGAGTCCCTAAAAGGGCTGTATTAAGAGTTATTACTTTGCCCGGAGGAAGTGATATCCATGCTGGCTGCAAACACATTTCTTAAAGCTGCCACTTACCACACACCTGGTATTCTTTGTCAGTCCAGATACAGAGTAACCTTTATTGATTATAATAGTGCACAATTTATTGGGTTTTTTTTCTGCATTCTGAGCTCTTTCCCTGTTTGCAAAGCTTATAGAGATTCTGTAGTTTTGTTTGGTCTTTCATGTGACAAATACCTATATGACAATGGAGCCTAGATACATAAATCCAGAAATATTAAAAACACTAGTTGTTTCCATACACATTACTATTATTTTCATTATTATTGCATATTTGGGCTTTATTAAATTGCTAAACAAAGAATAAATGAAAAGAAATAAAATAATCATCACTAATCTGATAGAACTATTTATTATGTAGTAGGATTATTTGTTTAGACATATCTTCTTTGTCCAAGCACCCAAAACTGTGTCACTTTCAGTTTTCATGATAAAAAAAATCTTTAAAATGAAATTACCACGGAACTTAACTGCTCTATCATATTTCCAGTTATTAATATTGGATTTTCTCCCATACTATGATTGTGATGTTTTGCATATACATTTATTATTACTATATGTTTTCCACTATGTCAATTAGTAAGGAAGACCGGATAGCGCCATTTGGCAATCACTGGTCGCTGGGGAAAAATGAGTATTCCCCAACTGGTTGTTATTGGTTTCTGGAGGTTGCTGTGAAATCATTTGCTGAAATCCCAGTCACACAGGAGTAGAGACCAGTCAGCAAACACCTGGTAACAACCTGAAACAAAAGTGCATCCCCAACCAGTTGGCAAATATTTATGAGAGGTATGACTGTCACTAGGTGGAATGGACCACAAAGAGTTATATACTTTTGCAATGAAAACCTTATGATTGCTTTAGCTGCTAGCAGGTTCCCCCAGTTTGTAGTTTGCATGGAAGCCACCAGCTTGTCAACTACAGGCTAAGTAGTAATGAAACTGTGAAGAATTCAATGCAAAGCAGAGACAGAGACCATTCACCTTCAAATTAAAGTTTTGTCTTTTGAAATGTGCTGTCTTCCCAAAGGGACAACTTTTATTTTGAATGCAAATAGTCTCTTTTTTCAGTTTGCAGCACACTTTTTCAAGTTTCCCTACAACTCAGTGGTTAGGGAGCGTTTGCAGACAAGTCAGCCTTGTCCGTGCAAACCAAGCGGGATTTGGTGCAGCACACACGTTGTGACTTCACTTAGTGACAGCTAGCAACCTCCAAAAAACATTTTTTTCCAACTGGAGATTGCCAAGGAGTTCACCAACTAATCTTTAGACCTGTTTAAAAAAATGATGCAACAAAAGTTGCATCTCTGCTGCCAGGTCACACTTGAAAAAAGATTTTTTTTTTTTTAATCTCAATTGAAAGTTTACCGGCAGCACGGTGGTTAGCACTGTTGCCGCACAGCAAGAAGGTCCTGAGTTCAATTCCAACATCAGGCCGGGGTCTTTCTGTGTGGAGTTTGCATGTTCTCCCCGTGTTTGCGTGGGTTCCCTCCGGGTACTCCGGCTTCCTCCCACCGTCCAAAGACATGCAGCTTGTGGGGATAGGTTAATTGGATAATCCAAATTGTCACTAGGTGTGAATGTTCGAATGAATGTGAGTGCGAATGGTTGTCTGTCCCTGTGTGTTGGCCCTGCGACAGACTGGCGACCTGTCCAGGGTGTACCCCGCCTCTCGCCCTATGACAGCTGGGATAGGCTCCAGCGCCCCCCGCGACCCTGAAAAGGATAAGCAGAAGCGAATGGATGGATGGATGAAAGTTTACCGGGATAAATAATTACATTTATAAAAACAAAGAAACGAAAATATTAGGGTTGTGCATTTAGCTCTATGTGATAACAAACAACAGTGTGCCAGGACCATTCATCAGTCACAAGTTTGCAGTCCTGCCAGAAAGAAATGAGAATGAGAACAAAGTAAGAGTGTGAGAAAGGCAAAGACAAAGAGAACTACCCAAAGCCTGTATTAGCCACTCACTGAAGCCAACTGTCTGTTGCTAGGCTGCATTACCAGACAGTAAATGAAAAGCTTTGGAGGGTAATTTCGACAAATATACAAATTCAGCATTGATGTTTGCTCATTCATCCATTGTCTTATCCGCTTATTCCTACTCAGGGTCAGAAGGTGCTGGAGTCTGTCCCAGCATAGACAGCACAGAAGGCAGGAAAATACCCTTGACAGGCTGCCAGTTCACAAATGAACTGACATGGACACACACTCATTTGTACTCACAATCACATCTAGGGACAATCTGTAGTCTCATATTAAACTAACATCCATACATTTGAACTATGACAGGTAAAAGTAGCAAATGGATAAAACTCCTTCTTGTTCCCAGGCAGCAAGCTAATGACTGAATAAGAGTCATTCAAACATTCACACAAAGAAACACTGAATTCTGGCTATTAGTCATAACATAACATTAATAAACTGATTCTTAGTCACAAAGGGGAACAAACTGATACACATCTTTGCCACTTTAGTTTCTAAAAATTGTTCTGCTTTTAACTTATTCAGCCAAGTCGACCAATTATCGTATGTGTATCTTAATAATGATGCATTACATGGTCTATTTTGGAAGTCACGTAAGTAAGAGGTCCTTCCTGTTAATGGCTGTACTCGACTCAATCTGTAAGCCTTTAAAAGTGACAGCTTATCATAGATCTAATTTCAGGGACACTAATCAATGAGCATCTACAGTCCTCAAAAAATGTCACTTTATACTGAGAGTAGATAATTGGAACTACGGACAAAAAGTACACAAAAAAGCACAGATTTCCCTGTTAAACGGAATCAAATTTGTGTTTACTGGCATTAGTTTTACATGCTGAACAGAGCATAAAATAAGCTATGATTGAGAGATGACTGTTTACTTATTAAAATGACCCCAGTGCTCTTCTCACACTGGGTTATGAGAAGAGCAAACAAACCAATATGATAATAACTTGCTCCTCTTCGCATCACCTCTAATCCTTTGTTCATTTTAATCTCTAACATATGAAAAAAATACCCTTATATATGTGCGCGCTCGCGTGTGGATGTTTGCATGTGATTCACTGAAGTTATGTATCTCGAAAGATATCAAGCATTTCAGCCACAAAATGCGGATGACTTTCCCTACCTTGGCAGCCTTCATCCTTCCAAAGTTGACACTGATTCAGAAATACACCACTGTAAGCTCTGCCAATGGGGTTATGCCAGACTCAGAGGAAGAGTCTCTGTGAACCGTGACATCCAGGTGAAGAACTGCCTGTTTACAAAGCAGTTGTTCTTCCTACTCCAGTGCAAGAGGCACAAACACAGGCCAGGCAGACCAGCTATGAACACAGATTGAGTAAGTCTGGATCCCATCACCAGAGATGAAATCCTGGCTCTAGGAAATCATACACATTTAGGTAGAAAAAACAGAGGAACAAACAAAAGCACAGTGGAAGAACTGACTGTGTGAAACGTTTCTTCAACTATCACAAGTGTACTGTGTGTCAAGTGCAATATGCACATTATTGCATTGAGCGTAACCTATCACTATGGATATTTTCAAAAGGGGTGACTGTAGCTCAGACGATAGAGCAGGTCATTTGTTAACTGGAAAGTTGGTGGTTCAATCCCTGTCTGTTCCAGTCTGCGTGCCAAAATATCCTTAGGCAAGATGCTGAACTTCAAATTGCTCTCTGATTTGTCCATTGGAACGAATTTTAGATAAAAAGGTGCTTGTATGAATGAGGCATGTTGTATTGAGTGCTCAATTACAACAGAGAAGCGCTATATAAGAATCTGCCCATTTGCCAGCAGTAGTGCATAGAAGCTGTTTTTTTCTGAAGCACACAAAAAGCAAATTTTACAAAACTCCAAACATATATAACATAATCTACCGTATTCTTTCACCACTAGTAGTAGTAGTAGCAATAGTACCAATAGTAAAAAACATAAAGAAAAAGGTTATCTATGAAAATTGCCTTTGTATTTCCAAATGTTTTTAGACTTTACCTATATCAATTTTATCAGATACTGAATATTGTTGGTATCCATTTGCTCCTCTTCTTACTACTCTCTCTTTTTTAAGTAAATTTTGGGATTACAGTATTGTGAGTGTTGTATTTCTTGTACTTGTTGGCACAATGATGCAGTGGTTTGTACTATCACCGAGCTCAAACTTGCCAGCCAGCCAAGGCCATTCTGTGTGGCATTTGCATGCTCTCCCTGTGCCTGTGTGGGTTGTCTCTGGGTACTCTGGCTCTGTCCCACAGTTCAAAGATAAGCTTGTTAGGTCAACTGGTGATTCTAAATTGGCTGTGAGCATGAATACTTGCCCTGCGGTAGACTGGTGACTTGTCCAGGATATAACCTGCTTCATCCAAAACTTATCAGTGAAGAGCATTGCTTGTATAATTCTTGTATATAATTCTTATATATATATTTTTTCTTGCATCATGTCACCAATTTTCAAAGTAAATATACTTGACATGGAATTCTCACCAACCATCCAAACTGCACGTGCAAAGAAAACAAACCTTTGTTGGTGATGACGGCTTTAAGATGCCCCCTGTATGGAGAAACTAGTCACATGCATTGCTCAGGTGTGATTTTTACCCTTACTTATTGTACTTACAAAGATATATAGATAATTACATAGATAGATAGAATTATATAGATATAGATATAGATACACACACAGAGAGAGATAAACATTTAAGTTAAAACATTATAAAAATTTATAGCAATGCATTTTAACTTATTTTCCAATATAAAGCAATAAAAGCATCCATCTGATACAACAGATGAACATAAAAACTGCTCGGCATTTGTTTGTGTTTACATGCTTATGTTTGGTCTGTCTAACTGTGCAAAACTAGCAGAATTTATCAGTAACAATAGGGGCATGACTTCCACGTGCATGTTTATACTGTTTTTGGAGCACAAAATTAGCATCTGTTTAAATAAAAACAGATGATCAAATAATAATTAAAACTTAGAATTAGACAATCACGGCAAGGAAAATAAACATTATTTGCAAATGAGTTAGACTGGAATACTAAATCATTCTTATGGCTGTTAGCTAAACATGAGGCATTTAGCTTTTTGATAGAAAAAGCAGTTATTTTAGCCTCACAACAACATATCATTTTCACATGTTTACAGTTTAAAAAATGGGGACATAACTTATTACTAACTAGTAATGATTTTGAGTCCCTTTTGTTTTTGCTAATCCTGGCTTGCTGCGTTCCGATGCGTCCACTCTTTACGCTAATCCAAACTATGCTAAGCTAAGTATATGGCCCAGTCACTGTAGATTTATATTTAGAGTATATAGATATGGAAGCAGTATCAATCTTCTCATCCAACTCTTATACAAGAGTTACTTGTTATACAAAAACAAGCTTATACAGAAATTTTATACTTTTTCTTTTAACTTGAAGGACACAAAATAAGGCATGATGATGACAACATAAACTGCACTGTTGAATCATTGTTGACTAGCTTGCTGCAAAACAGCCTCAACAGTGACCAAATAAAAAGGTATGAGTGACTTGTTTCATCACAAGTAAAAGCAGCTGAGTTTCCTGAGTAAAAGCCACAGTATTCGAAAATTGCTGGATCAAAGTATTGCCTGTAACGCTCTTCTTGAAATCAGTTGCAAACAGCGCTGGAAAATCAACCATGGAGCCGGTCCATGGCCTTAAGCTCTCTGTCTCCTTCTACCTAGTGATTCCATCACAGAGCTCAAGCAGTAATACGGTTGATGCAGTCCCTGCCCGGAGGGGGTAATGAAGTGACTAAGGGCTGACCGTTCCTGACCGCCAACAAGACAGCAGGTGTGAGCAGTGAGGAGTGTGAATATGTGTGTTATAGTGTATATGGGTGTGTTTGTGTGTGAGTCTGTGTGTATTAGAGGGTATTAGATAGAGAGAGAGACAGAGATTATGTATATGTTTTTTCACTATGAACTAGGTTCCTAATCATAAGTATGAATCAATTAGTTGGTCTAATCGGTACTTTTTTTGTCAGGCATGAAGAGAAAAGAAAAAACAACAAACTCACGTTTACGCTCGTCTATATCATCTTTAGTGCCACATCACTGCCATCTATCAGCCTCTTTTGCTCCCCTTTTCTCTTTCTAGTTCCAGCACTCTTTCATTTTCCTCCCTCTCTTCTCGTATCTATCCAAGCCATCTCTCCTTTAACACTACATTTATGCGCAGGCTTGGTAAACGGTAATCAATGTCTCACAATGGTGGACTGCTTCATCGAAACGATTTTTCAGGGGAGCTGTGTGTTTGTTCACGTGCATGTTTGTGTATGTGACAAAGGGTGAGATAAAAAGCAAGACATAGACTGAAGAAAGGAGAGACAGAGAAACTGAGCCATTGCTTGATGCACACACATCAGGCTTTTTATGTAAGTAAGCTTATATTTTGTGCATCTATGCCTGTTTGTGTTAAAAACACGTGTGAAAATTTCACACTGGATTTGGCACTGACTCCAGAAGCTCACTGTAATGCATTCACTTTTGGTACATAAATCACAATCAGCCTATCCTGCCATCTGGGTTACTGCTACATGGCCCTTGTAATGTACATGCTGGTTAGACCACCAGCTGAATAGTTAGACTACGAAAGCAGATATGTGTCTCTAATGGACAGTAGAATAGCAAATAAATTCCTTGAAGAAAATGTTTGGTATTCTGCGTGTGTGTGTGTGTGTGTGTGTGTGTGTGTGTGTGTGTGTGTGTGTGTGTGTGTGTGTGTGTGTGTGTGTGTGTGTGTGGGAGGAAGGTGGGGGGGGTGTACGTATTCCTGTATATCAGATCCTCTTAAAATTGTTTAAACAACCTTATACAAAATAAAATCACAAAGCGCACAGTCACTGCATGCATAAGATAGGTTCAGTTGATAAAGCAATTTCACAATTACAAATAAATAATTAAAGCACACAAACACACACACAACCTCCAGATGCTGCAGCATATGGAAAATTTATTCCAACATGGCAGAAAACTAGTAAGCCCCCTGATTAATGTTTAAAGTAATGACTGAATAGTTAACTGTTTAATAAATCTCCCTGAACTTGCGCTGATCTTTACTCCAACCGACTGCCATCCTATAATGTAACTTCTGAAATCAATTTTTCAAACACAGGGTCAATAAAGGTCGCAGCCCTCACCTAGAGGTCCTGTCTCTTTGACAGATTCCTGTACAGATCAGCATCTAATTGGAAAATTAAAGTAATCGATTGGCTATTGTAACGACAGGCATTTCTCTCACTTTCTCAAACACCAATTAGGTGTGGATAAATGGTAAACTGAGGCCTGTCTGAAGTCTCACAAATACACACACTCCCCATGTACATGAACGGACGTACGTATACGTGAAGGCACATTTCCAAACACACTAATATATACAGTCAAGAATGTAGACACCCTTAAGGAGTAAACTTAACCAATCTAACCTTAGCCAAGGTCACAGAGTAATATCCTAGCTTAAAGTGTACTGTAACCCCACGGTCACAAATCATATTCAGCAATATGAAGCACACACACACACACACACACACACACACACACACACACACACACACACACACACACACACACACACACACACACACACACACACGAGTCCTCCAGTTGGGAACAGGTTGTATTTCATCCAGATACCAAGATGAAGGGTCTGCCTTCCTACAAAACAAATATTAAGCTGGCATGGAAGAAATCTGATCAATCTTGTAGTTGTGAAGTACTTACAGTATAATGCGTCCAAAATTGTGGGAAGCAGCAAACACTAGATTGAGCTAACATTTGCCTGTCTCTTCAGGGACTGTTTCATGAGAATAACAAATGTCAAATAATATTTAAGCAAATCTAAATGCCATGTGGACAAATATTTTGGAAGGCTGAGCAAAATAAATCAATTTAAAAGAAGGCAACAAAGCACAGCGAAAGGTTGAGAGGGAGAGGAGCAGAATTCTCAGTCAGTAACTGCTGAGATGTGCATGTTGCAGGAAATTTGGATCTTGTCCAGCAGAATGTGTTAAACAAACGAGATAGAAATTGCGGCTGATGCTAATTTGATTTGTGAATATCTATTAGATCCACATGAAGACTGAAAATTATTAAAATATCAAATATAAATGAGTAAACCCAAAGTAATTGGTAGTAATAGGAAAAAAGAAAATGAAAGGAAGGATACAAAAAAGGGACAATGTTACATTTGCAAGAATGAGACTTTTGTTTAATGAGACTAAAATATTTTAGTCTACATAACTATCAGTGAATGTTCATCCCAACATTACTAAGATAAGAGTTGTGGTTTGTTTGTTTGTTTATTTTGTTAGTTAGTTAGATGTTAGAATGCTTTTAAGTCAGCATCCATTCAACAGCATGGCTTTAGTGCACAGTGGCACGCATCCAACTTCCCCAGATGCATCCTGTTGGCGCATCAAGTGGCTGCAGTCCTCGGAAACCCATCTCAGTGTGCAGGAGGTGCGTGCAGTCGTTTTGCCCCCCTCCCCACCTCTAGGTTATTTCATTTTGTTAGGCTTTGTGTTGTTGCTTCAAGGCTGATGTGCATATACACAGTTAGACTGTCTATTCCTATGACTACTACAGTCAGTTGCGGTTTGTACCATTAAAAATAGAATTTTCCACAACCATTCACCACGGAATCTATGCACACAGTATAGTCCACTACCTCTCCCCAATTTCACCGTGAAGATGTTGCTACAAATCCATGCGACGAAATTGTGAAGGTGCAGTTTTGTCCCAGAGTGAGTGACCAATTTCGGGCACAGTTTTCGGATCTACCGTAACCTTGCAATCGTTAAGAGTAGTCTGATTACTATTTAAATCATTGCA
Organism: Rhamphochromis longiceps; assembly: GCF_057381845.1. Classification (NCBI taxonomy): domain Eukaryota; kingdom Metazoa; phylum Chordata; class Actinopteri; order Cichliformes; family Cichlidae; genus Rhamphochromis; species Rhamphochromis longiceps. Next base: position 36,511,386 of record NC_140561.1, read on the forward strand.
TGTGATCGAAATCGCGACTGTGTCCTGCGCAGCGCTTATTACCAAGTGCTTGACAAATGTTAAATGTGTGATAAGTGTCAACAAGTTAGCTGGCGATGTTCAACCTTCAATTAAATACATTTATTATTAAAAAATGCAAAGGCTCTAATTTCCTCTATCAATACATGTGCACGCACACAAACACAGTATTATAAGAACAAAAATCCACAGTACATTTCTGCAGTTCCCTCGTATTTGCTCCTACAGTTAAAAGGCAAAGGGCATTTTCAAAATCCAACAGAAATGTATGTTACAAGAGCGCGCCAGCGCACGGTGAACTTTCTCATTAAATTAAAACAAAGTCCTACCTTTGTTATCGCGTGGCGAGAACAAATGCCTTTGCCTTGACAAGTTGCAGAGGGACACGGTAACGGTTATTCAGCTTGGCGCTTCTCCTGCAATCAAAGGTAAACGATTCCTTGTCAGATGAAAATCAGAGGGACAGACGCTCCGCTCGCCCTGTCTGCCACCGCGCTGCGCGTCTGGAGTCTCTGTTCCGATGAGCGCAGAGAGAGCAAAGGCAAAGCCGCTCTCGGAACGGCGCGGTATGGAAAGCCCCTGGTGGTGATGAAGGGAACCTACCAATGAAGCGGACGAGAGAAACGGAAAGAGAGAGAGAGACAGGAGATGAGAGAAAGAATTGGGAACCGATGGGGGTCACTGGAAGATAAAGTAAACAAGGCGTGCTCGTTTGACCTCTATATTCATGTAAACATATTGAATGTCATAAAGACGGATACTGTCTGGCCAAAAAAGAACACCACAAAATGGTATGAGCACTGCACATTGTGCATCATTACTACCATTACAATTCCAGTCCACAGACAGAAGACAGTTGCAGGGGTTTGCTTGTAAGTTCCAGCAATGAGTGCTGAAGCAAAAACTAAAGTCGTGACTTTCAAACTAAAGGCTTTTGCTGTATGAGAAAAGTTTTTGCAGCCTGCTGTGTGGTTTATTATCAAAATTTGCCATTTTGTTCTGCATTCCTCAAGCCCGTAATGCACCTTTATTCCTTGGTGGGAAGTTTAGAAAAGAGCAGATTGTGATTTTGTGTGTGGGGAGTGAGACAAATGGAAGCATCATAGTTTTCAGCTTCAGTAGGCCTAGAGAAACACAGTACTATTTTTATGACCAGCAGGAGTGGTAGAAAACAACAACAAAAGGAAATGAAGAATTGCTTGAGAACAATGGACTGTGTTACATTATCTGGAGGTGGTATTCAGATAAATTTTCTTTGGGTATTTGAGAAGGTGAAAATGTCAAGTATGCCCGCTCCCTTGAAGTGGTTCACCTGTTAATCAGAGTGTGTGTGCCAGTGAAATATGCAGTGAGGGACAAGAATGAGACACAGTGAGAGCGCATGAGAAAAAAAGGGAGAGGTGGAGGGATGGCTGGGGGTGGGGGGTACAGGTGCAGATTACCTACCATCACAACAAGCTGGCATCTCTCTGAGGTGCAGTGAGTAAGGTTAGGAAGGTTAGGGAGCTGATGTACCAACAAGGGTTTTAAAAGCTAGTGTGCAGAAGCTGTTCTCTGAGAGGTGCTAAATAAAGGAAGGTAGATTCAGAGAGCAAGAGAGAGGAGGGGGTTGCTGGAGAAAAAGAGATAGAAAGGTTACATTCATTGTGACTCAGGATTTTATGATGACCAAGTGGAGAATTGTTTTGACTCATATGAGTTTTTAAATGCTTTAGGAAGTAGGGTGTAATCATTGCCAACAAGCAGTCCTGTGAAACTGCAGTCTGTCATTTTTGGCCATGGTACATAGTACTGATCCACTTCATTTTTTAGAAGCTTATTCATTGACACAACCAAATGTTTGGTGATGATGTTCATGGCATTTTGGCACTTTCGTAGCTATCATGTATGGTACCAACTGTCATTTGCTGGACTGACTGCAGTTCACGAGGAAGTGCTGGTCATTTGGAGGCATTTGGAGTGAGAGTATCTGCATGAACATTAGAGGTGCTGTATGCATATAATAGGTGCTCTATGCTTGTATGCATGTGTTTGCATACATTCAAAAAGTGCTCTATAAATGCTTGTCCATTAACCACTTAATCTGACATAATTTGCTATTTCCTTAAAAGTTTTGTTTAATCAGTGTTTATCCCTTATAATCTTTTATAAGCCTTTACACAGCGCTTCATTATACTTGCTGTCCCTGGTCATTTTACATAGCCAGCTCTTGGGGTGGAAGTGCTGACTAAGGACAGGTCTCTTGAATATTACATTTTTCCTCAGCAGCGAGGTGTTGAAACACTGCCCATGCCTATCGCTCAAGCCCATAATGGGAACCGGAGACCAGCAGCTACAAACATAAATATCGGTAGATATAGTACTGTAAGACACCACCAGCAGCCAATCAATACATGGCAGTGAAGGGGTTGGCAGGGAATAAGAAAAAGCAATGAGAAGGAGGAGGTTAATGGGTATCTAGGTAAAAGGTCCATAGAAGATAACATTAGTGTTACCCCGATATTCCACCAGAACTTGACTATGAAACATTGATAAATGACTCAAAGAAAAGCACTAATCAAATATCGATAATAAAGGTAGTTCACCCTCCCCCACTCATAAGTATTTTAACCATCTGTTTGCAGCATTCTAATTGTGCTTCCAGTTCCTTTTGCACTGTCATAAAACCAATAGTCATTTCTCCCAATAGAAAGGGACCCAGATGCATTGATGTTCCTAATTTATGTATGCAAAGAAAAAAAACCCTTTCTCTACATTGTTAATAAAGTGAGTGTTTCATGTACAGCACAGAGGAGCTACTTGCCATATCATCAGTATGTGCTCTAATATGGAGCAGGCTCAGTGTAAGCTGCTGCCAAATCAGAATCATGGACTCCATCTGAATTCCTTAAGAAGGCTAAAGGAAAGATATTATTTTTCTGCCCGACTAACTGACTGTAAAAGATGGCTGTTTTAAAGCTGAACCCAAATGAGCAGAATGGAAGGCTCACTGTTTTCAAATATCATGCTGTGAAAAACTGTGTAAGGCCCCACAAATACTAACTGTGCTCCCCATGTGTGATCAGTCTCAGTCAAGCAAGCAATACAAGCTAGTTAAAGCTAATTTGATCATTTCTAAAACAACAATAGCGCACAGATGTCGTCCAAGGAAGAATGTGAGCTACTGTGCATACTGTACTGAAGAAGGAACAAAGAAAGCAAGAAAGAAGCAGGAACTGGAACTGTTTTTAATGGTGGTGTGAAGCCAAATGAAAGTAGCAATCTGTTAGCTGTTTCATGCTATAGTGAGTGTAGCTCCATTTGTTTGACTACTGCACATACTTGCAATGTATCAAGACTTTTCAGGTCAGTGTAATCATTCTTTGCGGCTGGAAGCAGCTGCATTCATGTAGTACTGCAGTGCATGAATGCAGCAACTTCTTCTTTGGGAAATAGTTGCTTCAGAGGTGATTCCAAAACAGTTCAATGGACAGCTCCTCATTATCTAATGGAAGACTGCAGGAGACCAGCTTCAAAAGCTGATCCCAAATCAGGGGAGGGAAAGGAATGGAAAGGAACTTTTTAAATAAGACTATAGGAGAGAACTGCTTCAAAGTGGATCTCATATTAAGCCCCATGGACAATTCATGATTTTCAAATGGAAAACTGTAGGAGAGAGCAGCTTTAAATCTGATCCCAAGTCAGCACAGTGGACAATTCCTCTTTCTTTTCAAACATAAGACCTGGTTCAAAACTGCTTCAAAATCATTTGGATTATTACTTAATTTTTTAAACAGTAGACTGCAGGGGAGAACTGCTTCAAAGAAGACCCCATATCAGCCCCATGGACAACTTGTCATTTTCAAATGGAGTATAGAGAAAGCAGCTTTTAAACCCAATCCCAAATCAGCACCATGGACAACTCCTCATTTCCAAACAGAGGAATATGGGAGTATTGCTGTAAAATTAATCCCATATCGGCACCTTGGGCAAGTCCCTTTTTTTGAAAAAGCCTACTATGTGGATAAAAGCTGCTTTAAAGCTGATCCCATATCAGCATCATGGACTGCATAATTCATACAGCCTCCCTCAACCAAACAGAGCTTTTCTCTCTCTCTTATAATGGTATAGGAAGCATAGAGTTGTAACAAACGGTAGTGACTTTTTTATTCTCCATGGTGTGTTCCCTCTGGGTGGCCACAGTAGCCTACTTGATAAAGAAGGTAAGAAGCGATGTTTAAAAATTGAAAACATATATTTCAAATTCTCTTTATTGAAAAATGACTCTAAGAAGATGTTTAAATTAAAATATGCGTTTGTAAGCCAGGTAAAGTATCTTTAAAGAACAGATTCAGATTAAAAATTTGAAAGCCCTTAGCGATCCAAGATCAGATCATGAATGTGGTTAGCTATTCTTATAATTCAATTTATACAAAACTTTCATCAGTAAAAGGTGCGCAAAAAGAGTTGGACAAGTAAAGGCACAGCCAGTAGCAGAAGAACAGATGCAAGGAAAGACATATAAAGTAGACGGTGGCTAGAGGGTAGGCTTCAACATGCAGACACAGTGTTTTAACCCTTTAAGACCTAGTATAGAACCAAGGCCGCCAGAGCTTATATTATATTTTTACATGCTGTAGTGCCATTTTTGGGAGCATTCCAAGTCGCTATACATCAAATCAACCATTAAAGCCCATATTTTAATAATATGTCTGCATTAGGTGCATAGTAATTACATAAATTGCAAAAAATGCAATAAACTACAAAAAAATTGAAAATTGTTTTTGTTTTTTTAACATATATTTCTAGTTAGAGAAATTTAAGAGGCTTATCCCTCAAAACTGTAAATATAAAAAAGTTGCACAAAATAGTTTCCCACCACAGAAAATTTACTTTAAGTGTCTTCATAGTTTTATTTTTGAAATACACCAATTTTTATATACTGCAGGAAAAACGAAAATAAATATTATAATGCAAATTTGCAAAAAAACAGCATATGCATCAAAATAAACTATTTCCAGCAGTGCAATAGGAGTCCTAAGCATCCCAGAAACAACACAGAAAGTCATAAAGTCAAACATAAGTTTTAAAAACACAAATATAGGCTCATAAGGCCCTGATGGTAAAAAGCTACATTTCCGCAAAATGACGTCACTTCCGGTTTCGGGCGGGACATGGCGAACATGCGATAGTTCGCGCTGATGGACTAGGAAGTGTTACAAACAGCTGATCGGATCGGCAAAGCGTGTTTCTGGAATATTATGTTTTTTTGCTGCAAGTGCTTTTTATGCAGTTTTTGCAAAGCTATATGTGGAAGGAAACTGTGACCTAGGACAAGCTGAAGGCATAAGATGTAAGTACAACTCCTCCGGTTTCATATGCAAAAAAAAATTTTTGCTCTAGCTCACGTGGTTGCAGTGCTACCCGGATTTAAAAATAGTTATGCAAAATGGAGCGTGCCTGATCCGACCGGCTTTAAAGGGTTAAAAAAGTCTAACGCATAAAGAAATAGAAATGTAATAAAATTGCATCTGAAGAACAAAAGCACCAAGGACTATGAAGATGTTTTTAACCAAACTTTAAACAAAGCTTGCCAACTTTTAGAAATAAGCAATATTGTTTTCTTACAGCACAACATAACACACCAACTCCATCACTTTTTTTTTTAATTTAATAAAGATTTGTCTGTGCGGTGTGTCAAATTAGGGTGGCTTTGACTCATTGAAGGTTCTCTAGCCATTGCAGGGCCATTTCAATTCAATTTAATTCAATCCAATAAACTTTATTTATCCCTGCAGGCAAGTTTTCATGCTGGATAAAAATACATTAAAACAACACACTTGCAATGAATATAAAGAGTCACCAAACTCACAGAACACTCGGCTTAACAAAAAAGAGCTCTAACTGTTTACATACATACCCCAAGATTACCAAAATATTAATTTTAGGGTACATGCAGTACATATGTTAATAAGAGATTCTAATGTGGATATGTTAGGGGAGGTTTTGTCACACACAAGCAACAAAGACAATGTAACACTGGGAGGTAAAATAAAAGGGTGGGTGCTATTCTCAAACATTAGCAAATTCCTGAGGTCTCATAAGAAATTAAACCACAGAAGCTCATACAATGTGGATTAAAAGCAACCTGGAACCTGCTCTGCATCTCCTCTCTAGCTACGCTCTATCAGATTCTATCAGATCTATCTATAGTTGAACTAGAACATTTTCTTTGCTATGCTGAAGTGAGCTACAGGCCCTAGGTTAAAATCAGCACACCTGCCAAACATATTCTTCTCAGTTTTGAGAAGATCAGAGAAAAGCAACTGGAGGCCCAAATCAATAGTGCATCATCTGTCTTTTACTATGTGAATTTCAAGCCAGTACCTTCCACTTGCATTTGCTCACTACAAAGAATTAAAGCATGGTGGCTCAATGTAAGGAACGGGTTGGCAGGTGTTGCCACTGTTTTTTATATTGATATTTATTAAGTTGCATGAAAGAGGCAGCTCTTCTTAAGGCAGCGCTTCACTTCATATATTCTTCTATTTGACTTTAGATGGGGATGCTTTCTGAATGCTTATGTGGACTGATATGTTAGTTGTCTTTACATGTACCATTCACCCTCTTTCTCAATGGTGTCAGAAGATCAAGCTTTCAAATAAACCATACACTCTATTAATAATGTTATATCAGTAAAGAAAAGCTTTATTGTTTAGTATCTATGACTCATTTATATTTTCAAGTTTTACAACTGTATGCTATATATAATTACAAGGCAGCAATAACCCAAGCATTTCTGGTCATCTGCCACTTGAGCATACCCAGAACACCTCCATAGGAAACCTCCCGTTTAGTTCCTTTCCATGCACAGAGACAGCTGCTGTACTCTCTCTTCAGATGCATGAGCTCCTCACCTTAGCTCGAAGCCTGAGCTCAGCTAACCTATAGAGGAAGCTTATCTAGGCAGCTTGTATTCACAACCTTTCCCTTTCGGCGATTACCCAAATTTCTGGGTTGGAACATAGACTGGTAAACTGAAAGCTTTATATTTCAGCTCACCTCTCTCTCTTCACCACAACACACGGTTACAACGCATTACTGCTGATCCTGCACCAATCTGCGAGTTCAACTCACGGTACAGATTCCCATTACTGATTAATAAGATCTCAAGATACTGTTTCCCCCAATCCAGAGGGAACATTCCACCATTCTCATGGTGGAATGGTGGAGAATGGATGTGCTGACTCTTATCCAAGCCATTTCACACTTGGCTGCAAACTGCTCCTGTGCATGCTGAAGGTCACACTCTGATAAAGCCAACAGAACCACATCACCTGCAAAAAGCAGAGATGCCATTTGGAGGTTCCCAAAGCGGACATCTTTTTCACCATGGTTATGCCTTTAAATTCTGTCCATGAAAATCAAAAAACAGGACTAATGACAGGGAACCCTGGCGGAGTCCAGCACACATTGAAAAAGTGTTTGTATTTGTGCTGAGGACTCAGACACAGATATCACTTTGGTTTATAAGAACCTGATGAAAACAGTTATGAGCCATATATCTTTGAACATGGTTTGTTATAACCAGTTCACCACAAGCACAAAGTCCAATAACAAAACACCACTGTGGTTTAGATCAGGCAGCCAGTTTCTCACATGAGCATTGAAGTTGGAACCCCTTCCAAGACCCCATCTAAAGACTCAAAGAACTGCTGTTTTGTTTCATATTCGCAGACAACAGTCGGAATCTTACCCCATGTGACTCAAATTGACAGGAAGCGACTCTCTCGCTCAACATAATTCTGATGCTTTGTGGGGGATCCCCACCAAGCAAGTATCCCCATACTTGCTTGGTGCCTCTCACTGTGGGCTACTCCAGCCCTTCTCCAGGAATCCAAAATCCTTGCTCTGCTTGAAGTAGGTCTACCTACTAGATATAACCCAGCTATATCGAGTGGATAGCGCTCCTCTTGCACTAGCTCTGGTTCCTTCCCCACCAGTGAGGCGAGGTGACCAGTGAGTTATTCTTTAGGAAAATTGTCAAAGCCAACTGTGTTAGGTTGCTTAACACAATTGGGAAGTTGTGTATATCAGCTGATGGTTACCTGTACAGAACTTTGTGTAGTTTGCACAGAGATGCATGTGCATCTCCACAAAGCTGTACAGTTTTGGCCCTTCTTGCTAAACAGGACTTCATGTGATTACAGTGGGGGGATGCATGTGTGGGAACTTTACTGTGACTTACCTTGGAAAAAACATACTTATTTAAGATTATAAAGTAAAAATAAAAAAAAGTTTTAAAAGTTTATTTAAAGAATATTATCAAAATGTCATTGTGTGAATAAGAAGCAATTTTATTAAATTTAGCAGTTCATAAATGTTGTGGGTATATCATATATGCATTTTTGTTAAAGATAAGATTGGTGTCAAGGTTTTAATTAATGAGTTTGATATAATCTGCAATAAATATAGAGTCGTGCTGACAAAGTGCTTTTACAAGACAACTGATTAAACAGAGCTAAATGCATATAAGAATGTAAATACAATAAAAGACATACAATGTATGATAAATAAAAAATTATAAAAAGAAAAATAATTTTACTTTAAATATCTGCGTATATTTATTCAAAAATGTGAAGATTCTTTAGAGAAATCACACCTGAACCAGGGTAAATGTAATGGCACTGTGACTTCACAGATGCTGACATGCTTGTGGCAGCGGGCACTTGATTAGTACTTTATAAATAAAACTTGGCAAAAACATAGTTTACCTATAAATAATATAACTCATTCAAATATTTCATATAACGTAATGCTGTCCCAGGATTTTTCTCAGAGTACAGGTAACCCTGCTTATCTTGCACATTTGACAGACATCTGAATTATATTAACTCATATCTGTGTGTTCATCTTCTGCAGTATGTGGCTAGAAAAGACTTTCAGATATCACTGAGGTTCCTGTAGCCCAAAGCTAAATCACAGTCCCCCAGAAGATGTTGTAAAGTACTGTGGCTTGATAATCTTTGCTGATCTGATCCTATCTTCTTGCAGGCAATGGAATCTCCTTCAAAGAAAGCTTGCCAGTTGAAACAATCTGCAGATTTTTTGCAGCTCTTTACATCCATTCTTTCACTAAACAACACTGAAGCGAAAATTCACAGTTTGAAGCTTTGAAGCTCAGTAAAAACAAATGAGAAAATCTGGGCGAAAATAAATGAGACACCATAGTTAACAGGGATATAAATAGAGATGTATGATTCTCAGACTTAGAACTGTTTCAGATTTAATGTTAGCTTGCCACAGTTTTTGGAACAGCAACCAGACTGACTCAATGCTAAGCAGTCCAAGAGACCTAAAAATAGTCTTTCATATTTACCACATTAATCTTTCCCTATGCCCCTCAGAGACATTATATTGGGGGTAAAATCCAGTTATTTTCCCAAAGAGAGTTTCTTTAGTCATATAATATTACCAAGGCATTGTATTACATTGTGTATGTGTGTGTGAAGGGGAAGGCTTGTTCGTAACGCAGAGGCAATTTATTGCATACCAGTCTATTTCACTGAGATCTTAAGAATGTATGAGGAGAAAATATCAGCATTTTGTGTTCATAATGCAATTTTACTGCAGAGCCACAGCTCACAAATGGAGAAAGCGCAATATTCTGCAGCACCCTTCCACTGAGCTTGTGTATACAGTTAGGTGTATATATATTGGAGATATATATATGCAATAAGTTGTGAATTGTAGTTGCTACTAGTTTTAAAATTCTGCTGTCCTTTGTTTGAACATGACAATTTCTCAGTAAGCTAGAGGGTTCCTTGCAAATTTGTGAAAACCTCATTCAGTTGCAATGACTCAAGGCTGTAAGGCTGAGTTTGAAAGGTGTTCATGTATTAATCCATGAATAACGGTGCTGTTAAGCATATCGAACAGAGCACAAGTCAAGGCTTGTCAAGCACGTCAGCTTAACCTGAGATGCCATGAAGTGAGTTCAAGTCTGATTTTCCTTTTCAGAAAGTTTCATCTGAAAAAAAAGAAGAAAATGAAAGTATCACTGAAATGGTCTCACTTTTGAATATATAAGGCACGCCATGTAAGACACATTGTAGTAAGTATGGTATACTTATTTGTGTCATTTTACAGCTTTGCTATTGTGACATGCTCTTCAGTCTTGGTATAGTATTGTACTTGTACTAGTCCAGTGCTTGTTGTCGCAACCATCTTAGCATAAGCAAAAGTCGTTGACCCAGTTAGTGGAGTTTCTCCACTGTTTAGACAAACTGGACCACACTAAAATATACAGTTTCATGATTTCATTATTTCATGCAGACATGGATGGCTCTGCATGGACGCCATCACCTGACTGCACTTTTTCCTCCCTAAATAATAATAAAATACAAATAAAGAGGTTATGATTTATATTCATCATCAAAATATTTATAATTAGTTACAATGAACATTTGTGGAAATATATTTTAGGACTAATCCTTTAGGCGAAAGTGGCAATGCAAGCATTATGAAGACATATTAATACACATAAACTGTGTGTTATTGTTAAATTTTACTTGAAGTAAAATCATTTATTCTGCAGAAAAATATTTCCCATCACTATTATTGCTGGAATTCTTTTTAACATTGAGCATATCTTAAATATTTTATATTCCGTCTAACTACCAGTAATGCATTTTAGTATGTAAAATCATACATTTGTAACTGATGTCATGTCAGGACTACATATCTATATAAAAAAAAAGCTTTCAGTGAGCTCATAAACACATTCCTACATTTTAAATTAAAAAAGTATATTAAATTATAGTAATACATTTTAAAAATACATCTAAATTAAATAACTTGAGCAGTGTTTGACACAACTAACTATTAAAATTAAGGTGGTGTGTTGGCAAAAAAACCTGATTCATTCAGAAGACTGATTTGTCAGAGATAATCGTCTGAAAATTCTGGATTAAATACCTGTGTTATTAAACCAGACATGGTAGCAGTTCACGTCCTTTATAAACCCTCAAAAATGTTCTTGATGATGTGCTAAAGGAGTGATTATGTGAAGTTTCTTCACACTTACACAATAATTTCTTAAAGTCATACATGTTGGTTAACTAACGTGCAATTAGAAAGAGAGATCTTAGGTGTAAAAACTGTTATGGTAATAAATCACATAATTTACTCACTAACGTTATCTGCATATTAATAGTAATGCATGTATCACAGCTGATCTTAAAGCAGTGCTTGTCTGGCAGCAACATGTGCAACATGCTAATTTCCTGTCAGTCACCCATGGGTCATTCCATGTTAAGTCTTCATGGGCAAACTTCAGCTGTCTCCCACTTGCATAAAAAGTTTATGATACAAAGTTTGAACATATATAATTATTTCTGCTTTTAGCGTGATATATGAAATACTTTTCATATTTTTGGTCCGTCTGCCCTCTTTCAGGCCATCTGTTTTGCACATTGAAATCAGAGGCAGTGTTTGAACATGAATATTTCAAAAAATCATTAAAAATAAAAGCCTGAAATGTTCACTGACCTTTCTTACCACCAAAACGAATCATCAGCCCCCTCTGGCCAACACCAGTAGGGTAAAGTGTCTTGCCCAAGGACACAACAACCGGGACAAAGAGAGCAAGGGTAACACCACCTGGGTCTGGGTGCAATTCCCCCCTCCAGGGGCAAGGGTACCTAGACCCGGTTTGTAGAGTACGCTTGGGGAGTGTGATTGTGTGTACAGCGTCTCTTTATGTCTGTCTCCACGTTGGTTGAGTGTGGAGTGAGTGCATATGAGAGCATGAGGGTGGGAATGGATGTTTGTGTCTGTGTGTGCCTGTATGTCTGTGTCTATATGTCAGGTTGGGTATCAGACGCCACCTCTCTGGGGACACCTCAGGCCCTCCAAGGTTTGGAGGCCTATCTCCACCCACCACCACTTCCCCTGCCGGTGGCGGACTCCCTCAGGTGTCGGTGTGTTGGTGGTTCTTTGTGTCTGGGGGTGGGCGTCCGGGTACACACCGGCTCACTCCTTGGCGGCCGCTTGTCGGGGCCTGGGGCCTGGGGCCTGGGGCTCGCTCGGGCCCCTTTGGAGGTGGGGTGCCCCCGGCCTCTCGGCCTGGGGCTCGGTCACTCAGGCACAGCTGGGGGCCGGCGGAGCTCACGGGCGCGTCACTGCAACTCCCCCTGGCTTCTGCTCCGCGGCTGCTGGGCGAGCCCTCATCTGGGACTCTCCTCAGCTCTTACTGGAACAGTGGCGCGGCTGCCCCTCTGTTGGTCTTCCTTGGTCTCTTGTGTTCTGGGGGCCTCTGGATGTCTGGAGTTTTGATCTCCTCCATACCCGCTTCACACCCTGGAGGACGGGGCTGTGGCCCCCCCACACTCCCTAGCAGATCATTACATGGAGAAACCTTTGGAATGCAAGCATGCTGATCCACACAGGTATGCACACATGGGTATTCACAGACGCGGACTAAAGCTTTCTTGGCTGCTGCCTCAAAGCACACTGTGCGCTGTCTATCTTGCGTGCTGCACAATATCGTTTATTATTTAGTAAATATTGATATCTATGGCTAGCTAGTTTATTGTGATGGTGCTTTGTTTTCTCTATTATTATGTTGCTCTTTGTTGTTTGCTGTCTCCTCTGTTTGTTTTTTTTGTTTGTTTTTTTTTTCTCCATACAGGTGACCCAGGAGTTCTTTTTTTTTTTTCTCTCTCTCTCTTCCCCCCCCTTCTCACCGTCTCTTCTCCCCTTTGGTTTTCTTTCTTTCTCTCCCCCTCTTTCTCTCATTCATTCCCCCTGTCCTATTTATTAAAAAAAAAAAAAAAAAAAATGACAAAGGATGAACTGAAGCTCTGCCATCACGTAATGTCGCATACTGCTGTTTCTGATGTCATTTAAAAAGAAAAGAAAAAAAAAAGAAAAAAAATGTTCTTGATGATGTGCTAAAGGAGTGATTATGTGAAGTTTCTTCACACTTACACAATAATTTCTTAAAGTCATACATGTTGGTTAACTAACGTGCAATTAGAAAGAGAGAACTTAGGTGTAAAAACTGTTATGGTAATAAATCACATAATTTACTCACTAACGTTATCTGCATATTAATAGTAATGCATGTATCACAGCTGATCTTAAAGCAGTGCTTGTCTGGCAGCAACATGTGCAACATGCTAATTTCCTGTCAGTCACCCATGGGTCATTCCATGTTAAGTCTTCATGGGCAAACTTCAGCTGTCTCCCACTTGCATAAAAAGTTTATGATACAAAGTTTGAACATATATAATTATTTCTGCTTTTAGCGTGATATATGAAATACTTTTCATATTTTTGGTCCGTCTGCCCTCTTTCAGGCCATCTGTTTTGCACATTGAAATCAGAGGCAGTGTTTGAACATGAATATTTCAAAAAATCATTAAAGATAAAAGCCTGAAATGTTCACTGACCTTTCTTACCACCAAAACGAATCATCAGCCCCTCTGGCCAACACCAGTAGGGTAAAGTGTCTTGCCCAAGGACACAACAACCGGGACAAAGAGAGCAGGGGGATCAAACCGGTTCCCGATCCCCTGAGCCACAGTCGCCCCAAATGCTATCGTTCATTCAACGTCCATGGAACTAAATATCATTAAATAGTATAATCTGAATAGAACGCAATTCTTGAGTTTTCAGATAATACCTTAAAAATAAACAAAAGAAAATTATTTTGTTAAATATGTACATATTTTTTCATTTTTGAGAACTACTCTATTATTTGGAGACCTACTATGCCTTTAATAATGTTTCTTTGCAACAGATTGAAGACCCTAATAACAGCACAAATTTTCCTCAATCGATTTAAAATTCTATCCTAGGACACTAATTCCAGACTCCTGGAACAATAAATAGAAACACAGCGATGCCTACTGTAGCGCTTCAACACTTTGACACAAATATCATATGATAACAATATCAGGTTCTTGAAATGTCTCCCATTTGACTTGCTAACTTCACCTCAGAGGTGGCTTTGTGGGGTCTTTTTGTGCTATTTCTCTCTTTGTTGGTTATTTGAAAAAGCTGTCCCTTCTCCATCTTTCCAGCACTCTTGCTACTGCACTAAACTAACTTCCCTTTACATCCATCACAGCAGATTACATCAATCAAGCCATGTCATCTAATCCCTTTGCCAATCTCCCTGAGTCTTTTGACCTGGGATAAAGTCGACTTTATCAGTCTTCTTTCACTGAGTACTACTCTGTGTAGGTATTTTTAAAGGCCTCTTTCTTTTTTTGACTACAACTTAATTAATATCTATTTCATATTATTCTCTATTACCTCTTATCAGTATTGTTGCCAAGAAGATGTATTTTTATTTTTATCATTTTGCAAAACAATAAGTATGCTTGGTGCATAAGGCATACTTATTAACAGAAGTATGCCCTATGTCAATAACATAAAATTTAGATATTTAAAAATGTGATTATGACAGTATCTTGAATTAAAGATAATTCTGGCATCATTCAGTAGCTGTTGTAGTTCATGTGCATTAAAATTCATATATACAGTCATATGTTTATACTATATATATACATATAAACATATACGAGTCAAGAGATTCATGTTGTCTTGTCGGCTTGTGTCTGATGATGCAAGCATGTGAAGTGAAAGAGGCAGCTGACCTTAAGCTTTCACTTTGTTGGTTTTTTAAATCAAATAAAAAACAAAGTGCTTCAGTCTAGTCTGTGCCTGTCATGAGTGTGGGTTAGTGTGCTGATCAACCAGAGACTACAAAGGCGAAAGAGCACCATAAGTGTCAGAATTAAAGGGTTTTTTTTGTTTGTTTGTTTTAAAGTTGGTGTTCTTCCAAAATTTATGTGTGACAGATAAGTCTAGCACATCAGGACTTATCCAGCAACAGATCAGACACTGATGAACCTATTAATTCTCTGTCTTTTCTTTAAAGATATATTAATGCTTTCAGTGTCATTTTCCACCTACAGTACATTAAAAACATGAGGCCACCTAAAAAACCACACATTTCAAGTAACAGGGAATATAAATATTTATAGTAATGACCTCTAACGTGTTTGAACATGTAAGATTTTTATTTTAAATATACTGCTAAATAAATACAGAAAAATGTGTTTATTATGAATGAAAAGCTTTACTTTTGTATTATTTGAAATATATGACTTGAGAGTAACAGTTAAATGGCTCTAGCTTTAATCTACTGTAAGAAAACAACAAGAACAAAAGCTCTTTTCTAACCACTATGGTCAAAGAAAGAACTGAAGGTTCTCAGTGTTACAGCTGTGGAGCTGTTTGATTTGACACAAGGTCACGGGGAGATTTGATTGACATGCATGACTACTGCCTTTGCCACAGAGGAGACTGCCTTGGCAGCACCTCCTCCTTTACGCACCTCAGATGGTAATCAGTCATTCACAAGTTTGCTGCCACGCGTCAGCCTGACATGAGTAGGCAACCTGACAGATTGACCAGAGGAGAGAAAGATGGAGAGATTTTCTTTTGAATCTATTTTACTGACTATATATATGTGTGTGTGTGTGTGTGTGTGTGTGTGTGTGTGTGTGTGTGTGTGTGTGTGTGTGTGTGTGTGTGTGTGTGTGTGTGTGTGTGTGTGTGTGTGTATACAATAAATATAAACATACAAATATTTTTGCAAAGATTTTCAACCACTGAGACTTTATGGGGTGTTAAGGCCCTTAAGCCACTAGCCACCTCCTATCTCTACCAGTGAAATGTGGCATAAAAAAGTCATTACACAAACTGAGCCATTACCTCTTTTTTTCCAAGGGTATAGAACATTTGCATGAAATCACATATATGAGAGAGAAAATGATGGCAAGGCAGTTTTCACATTTCACTTCCAACAAGTCATGCTTCAGTATGGCAATTACAGACGTGGTTCACCTCTATTGGCTTAGTCATAAACTCTAATTCTCACATAGTAGTGATTAATTTGAATTTCTGGAGCTTTAAAGGAAGCTTGGCTCCATAACATATTCAATTTTTAAAGGGGTAAGAAAAGAAAATCAACATCAAAAATTGCAAAAATTCACACTGACTGCTACCACTGGACATTTTCTTTCTAATAATCAGTGTGAAATTTGTAAATTAAGCCTGCAACAAACCAAAACTCAACAATAACAACCTTATACCATCATATGGCATATTACACCTTGTGAACTGATGACAGTGCTGCAGTTTGTTTAATATGCAAAATAGTTCAAGCTGACCTATTGAAGTTGCTTGTGGTGCTAGTACAAACCTGTCCATAAATGTGACATGTTTTAACATTAATGTTAATGGTTTTGATTGAGAGTCTGCTGACTGTGGAGGATCTTTGGTGGATCAATACAGACTGCACATATGTAAATGTAGTCATTAAATCTTTCTGCTGTTATGTGGGTGGCCTCATGAAGTATGCAGTAGCCAGTGAAATATATTAGAAACAAATAACTCCCATTAGTGAAAAAAAGATTGGTTTTGGATGTAGAGAAGGTGTCCTTCTTTGATCGAGACTTAAAAAATATTTTTGCATGTCTCTGCATAGGTGATTAAGTGAAGTTAAGCATATGACAACATCTGCCATGGTTGAATGCAAATTTACTGTTGTCTCACTCACACTACCCACAGTATCTGCAAGAGTATGGCAATGCATTCTTATTACGTCCTCATCTGTATGATGGAAATAGGGACACAACACATGAGCACATTTAATCAGAAAGCCCTGTAGTATTCTTCGAGCCTAAACATTACTTACCCACGCTGCTTGCATAGTAAATTCTCTTCTTGTTAATACATTTGACCTCAGGTACAGTGCTTTCTACTCTGTGTTTCATAGTCTGATAGTCAGGGTTTGAAGTTAGACAAAGAGAGGACACCTGCAGAAGTGGCAATGTTGCAGCACTATACAATACACCATGTCTAACCTCAATTATTTTTCTAATTGATAGGATGAGACCTATTAGATATATTTTTTCAGCTTCATTTGAACCTCAGAAAAAGTAAATCAAAAGTAAAGCACTGTTGACAGTTGATACTGTTCTAAGTAGAGGGATAGAATTTCCAAACAAAACACAAATAACAAAATCCGTTTAACCGTGTGATTAATGAAAATTGTGATTAAACAGCAGTGTATGTCTCCTCTTTGGAAACTGTGGTGAAAGACGAAGGTGTACGTTAAATATGAATCTGTTTTTGGTTTGTTTGTTTGTTTGTTTTTAAACAGATACTTTGCACTTTCTTCATGCTCTTTTTATTTATTTTAAATCCATGACTCTATCTGCTCATCAGCCCTCCAAGAAGGGCTATCCATATACAAAGACAAGACAAAGACATTAATCTTGACAAAGAACAAAAATGATTTTACAGCACACATGCATGCATTCCAAAAATTACCCACTAAATATACAGTGTTCTGAAATTGACATAACTAGCTGAACTGTATCTTTTTAATAGTAAATTCTGAATATACAAAATCTTGAAGTCAAATTTGTACTTGTATATTTGGATTTTTCCCCATCCTCTGGTAAAATGCATACATATCAGACTTCTAAGAGAATTTATGTTTGCAAATTTCCCCTTATTTAAATGCCAAGTGAACGTATGATTAAAAAAACAACCAGCCATCAGCAAAGCAGACAGATTTCTGCACACATGTTGAAACGGCTGGCAAAAGTGATGAAAATTCAACATCTACGTAATGTGCCTTGGTGGTTATTAATTCCCTTTAGGCAGTCTCATATTTTTCAAGAAAATTAATTCTGCTGACTGATTTGCTTTTGTAATAACCTAATACTATGCCACTACCATGCTCACTCGCCTGGAACTGATAGGGAGAAGAAAATATCGATTGAGAGGTCCTCACCATGTGGCTACAGATTTAATGGAAAGATTCCAATTTGTTCTCATTTTTTTATTCATACTAATTTCTCTATAATAAGAATTATAAAAAACAGAATAAAATAATGATTAAAAAAAAACATCACAAGGAGATCTGAAAGACAGATCGAGACAAAGCGAGGCATAAAGCCTCCTAATAAGTCACACTAATGCCAGAGAGTACAAAGCTAAGGAGTAACACAGAGTTTTATCATCAAAAGAGCTTTTTGTTGAAATAATGGTGCTCTTGTGAGGGTTTGATCCGAGGAAAAGTGCAATGAAACAATGTTGGCCTTTTCAGGTGAGCTATGTGTATGACATTTCTCTCATCTGCTCTCTGTAGGCTGCCTGCTCAAAATGTGATGTCCATAGATTTTCAGCAGAAGTGACATTACACTATATTTTACTCAGTTTGTGAGATGGGGAGGACATCTTAAAAACATGCACTTTCAGGTTTGTCTTTTATGCACGCCCACATATTTTGCTCCAGTCTCAACTCTGTCTGACAATAATGCAGCTATTGTCTGTCCTGTGACTAAACTAAAGCTACAAGATTTAAAGAAAGATTAATTATTTAAAGATACTTTTTGATTTTTTTAAGAGTTTTAATAGTGTATAATATGGTAACTCTCTGCTCCATTGGTTTTAGATATTTTTTCTTTGGCCAAAAGAAGTACAGTAATGGTCAGAGATAGAGCTGCTAGAAAGGTAAAGGGCAGTAATTGTTGTATAATACAGAAAGATTTCATGTGCACTGTATCTGTTGCTGGGCTTTTTTCTTTTTTTGCAGGTCATGGTTCTTGGACATAAAGTAGGCACTTGACACCAGCTTTGCTTTGTAAGCATTTTTGCAACTCAGCACCAACATCCGTTACATGCTGTAAAAACACTGACATAGAGGAAAATGTGTCACATTACTACAGAGGTTAGTGAAGGGAGGTTTTAAGCTTGTATTTAGACAATGTGTGAGGTGAACTGAACAGAAAAGCACCATTTGCAAAAAGTAGGTGTTGATAGATTGTAAGCGCTTTCTACAACATGCCGTCTCTATTTAAAGTTGAACTTATTATTATGAACATTGGGTCAATGAACTATTTGTAATCGGAGCTTGGCCTCTCACATTACATCAACATAATCAGTCTCACATCAACCCCACCAGCATTTGATTTTGACATTCTCACTTCAAACAATATCAGTAAAAGCCAGTAAAAATGACAAAAAGCTACTCTACAAAAACACCACTTTTCTCTTTGTTTTAACTGAATTAGCTAAACACGTATTTTGGCACTGGTGCTTAATGTTGTACTCTACTCGGTCTCACTGGACAAAACTCAGACACTTAAGTAATTTTTCCACCATTCCCTGGAAGTCTTGCTCTAAAGATCTGCATGTGTGCGATGTGTGATTAATTTTCTCCATTTTGTCAAAAGGCATTCCACTTATACTTTCTTTGAGGGAACCAATTCAAAGGGAGCCAGATTTAGACAACAGTGCTGTTGGATCGAGGACATTGTGTGTGACCAAAAAAACTCTTTAAATGCTTTGTAAAGAAATGTCGCCCCATAGAGCCAAAGTGCAGTTCAAACCTTCAATAAAAAACTGTTTGGTGTTATCAGACATATTCTCACTATCCAGCCTCCTAGTAAGTCATGGTGTTGGATTTTTCTTCTCTCATATCTTAACTGATGCACATAACAGGTTCTGCTGATGAAGATCAAGAGCTTAAAGGCAATAATGGCCAAATTAGCTTTTCATTACTAGATTTTCACAATGTTTTGAACACAATGTTTCCTTTAAGTGCCTCATTTTTCATTCACTGGCTGACCAAAGGTATATCTGCAAAAGACTACCAGTCATAGCAGGAGATATAGAGATACTTCACTTCAACTGCATTTACAGTGCTGTGAAAAAATAATTTGTACCCTTCTCAAGTTCATATTTTTTTAGAATATTTTTCAGACTTACAGGTTTTAGTTCACAAATCAAAGCTAACCCAAGGAAATATAAAATGCAGTTTTTGAATCACAATTAATTTATTAAGCAAAACGGAACCTAAACCTGCCAGGACCTATGTGAAAAAGTAACAACAGGTAATTGAATTACCCGTAATCAACCACATTTTTTGGAAAACTTGAGTTCAGTTTCAATAGCCACACCAAGGCCTGGGTATTGCCAGACCTGTTGAATAAAGAAGTCACACAAATAGAAACTGTCTGACAAAGTGAATTAGGCTGAAAGCAACCATCATGCTGCAATCTAAAGAAGATTAATGCAAAAATAAACCCATTGATATCTACCAGTCTGAAAAGGTTTACAGAGCCATTTCTAAGGTTTTGAGAGTCTAGTAGACTAGAGTACAGAAAACTTGTAAGAGTGGTGAACCTTCCTAGGAATGGCCAGTCCACCAAAATTACCCCAAAAGCACAGTGATGGCTCATCCATCGCACAAGAACTCAGAGCACCTTAAGTGCAGACCTCAGTTAAGGTCAGCATTCATGACTCAACAATAAGAAAGAGACTGAGCAAAAAGCTGGATTTTCTGAGAGATTTGTGTCCTCTACCATAAAATCTGCCATAAAACTAACAGCATTTTATAAAAAGAACATCATGCCAAGAGGCAAGCATGTCGGTGGTAGTGTGATGGTCTGGTATTGCTTTGCTGCTTCAAAGTCTGGATGGCATGCCGATCAGGGAATTGACTGAATTCTGCTCTCTACCACAAAGTCCTGAAGTAGAATATCTGGCTGTTCATGACCTGAAGCTCAAGCTCACTTATTATGCAGCAGGACATTTACCTGAAAGACACCAGCAACACCACCTTTGTATGATTCAAGGAAAAACAAAATTAAGGTTTTGGAATGGCCCAGTGAAAGTCTGGACTTAAATCTGATTGAGATGCTTTGGCATGACCTTAAACAGGCCATTCACACTTGAAACCCCACCATGTAGCTGAATTTAAACAGCCCTGCAATGAAGAGTGAGCTAAAAATTTTCCCACACCTATGTGAAAGTCTCATTTCCAGTTATCACAAACCTTCTTGCTGCCAAGAGTGGGACAACCACTTATTAAAACAACACCCCAACCCCCAAACCCCAAAACAAAACGACAAAAAGAACTCAGGAAAGGACCAAATGTTTTTTTGTTGCACTGTATATAGCACTAGCTCACGCCAAGACCTTACTTCAGCTACCCTTCCCCTTGGAATGTCAAATGGACATATCAGCTGTCTTTATTGTATCTCCAGCACTCCAGCTGCCGAACGTGGTTTTACCCTTCACGGATCTCAGACTTTGAAATAGGAGAGCCTTTTAAGTGCTGCCCCTCCAAGTTTAATGCCTATGGTGTGTTTACAACTAAAACACTCACCTTCACCCTATAATCAGAGATGGTTTCTCAGTGTAGATCACCAAAAAGTTTCTCCAGTAATGCAACAGCAAAAGTGTTTTTTTATTTAGAGGTTAGATCAAAGTTTTATATAAACCATGTGTTAATGTTAAATACTTTTTAAATATTCCAGATATGGAAACTGGTTAACATTCTATTTATTAATTATTTATTTTACTTATTTTTTAAATTTATTCTGTAAAAATAAAAATAAAAAACTCCAGAATTTTAGTTTCATGCACATTAACATAATCAACAAAAATAATTTGAACGCTGTTAGCTTTGGGAGCTGCACAGCTGATGGTTTTTCAGCAGTTAGTTAGTATCTAGAGGGTAGATTTACAAGTCGCTCCTTTGATTTAGTGTTTGAGTTATTTCTAAGGCCCCAGTCTTGTGCATGTATGATACACACTGATGTGCACACAAACACACCCTTGACATTATCAAGCTAAGCAGAGAATATGTTTACTCCCCACTTGCTCCCCAAGCTCAAATATTTAGACTGAAATTCTCAGACTCTTTCCTTTGAATTGAGTTAATTGGTTGGTGTATGAATTGAAATTTTACAGGCATGAGACTGCTATATAGCACCGTGAAGCTCAGAAGAGGATTGTATGCACCTACAAATGTGCAGTTTTGGTGTAGGAGGGTACATGTGTCCAACTTTATTAGTATTCTACCAGTACAACGATATGAAAGAGTTGTCTCACCCTTTTCAAGTCCCACCACCCTTCCTGCCTTCTGCTCACCATCCCATCTCCACCTCTGTACTACTGCTCAGTTGCGCTCTTCCTTTTCAATGCAAGGGTCCTGAGTATGCCCTGTGGGCAGCTATTAATAAGGAACGTTGTGGTGAGTCTTATTAAAGCTTAATAACATTCATGCACCTGTCTGGATGCCAATACAAGTTGGGCTCAAGCCAATCATCAACACAGAGAATCTCTAATCTACAGTTTGGAAAAAAAAGGTCCCCTGCCAGAGGTGATCCCTCTCCAGAACTGCAGTAAAACTGGCAGTTTTGAAGTCATTAGGGTTTATTTGGGTTACCAAATGAGAGCTGTTGTCAAGATTACTTTTCACATTTTCCTCACTATCTGAAGCACAGATTAAGAACTGAGAACAAATTCGCTATGCCACCCATATCATAAAGAATTTGTAAATTAATTTAATGGGATCTTGGATTTTATGGTAGCCATCCGACCCAAAAGCAAAGAAATGAACAGATGACAACCCTTGTAAGAAAGCCACAAGACACAGCTGGTGAGACCTATTGCAGAGCAGGGAGTCACTGTGTTTACTTCAGGAAGTGCTTGACCATATATTACTCATGTTTAAGCTCTTCTTAAAGCCACAAACCTCAGGTGACTTTGGTTTTACCCCCCCTTTTTTAAACTCAGTGATATATGCCCAAAATCAGAGTGTAGACTATGACCTATTAGCGGTGATGAATGGCCACAAAGCCCACTGTCTCCCCCTCTTCGCCACCGATGAGGTGTGCTTTTCAGTTATTTTCAAAGTGCATACTACAAAAAAGGGGAAACCTAACATCAGAGTTTTTACAGGAAATAGAAAGAATATTAAGAATTCCTAAAACCTATAATGGTTTATAGATACTGTTACCGTGGCTTTTACTTTTTCTCAAAACATTACTTTAAATATGACCCTATATTTATATTGTCTGTGTTAGTATGTTGTTTAAAAACTATGTCTATAAATTTATCCACTGTAGTTTTACTAAATGTAGAGAATGTTAATAAAAAGTAATTTCACAAGGTTAGCAATTAAGGCCAGCAAGGTTAGTTTGGATTTCTTAGGAGCTTACAAATGAAAAAAAAAAACAAAAAACAAAAAAACTTCTTCTTTTATGTTAATTAACTAAAATATGCATTACCAGTCAAGTCTACCTATGTGGTCTGAATGGCTTATAATGCATTCTTTAAAAGTAATTCTTTGGAGCCACTGATGTGAGACTTTTACAATGTTTGGAATGCTTGTTGCAGAACTACTAAAAATAAATGCCTGTAGAGCAGTTTGTGTTTTGCAGTGACATAAATCTTTCCATACTTTAAAGTTGTCAGCCGGCTGATTTGTTAATTGTCTGGATGTGGCTGACAGGGCAACCTTGTGAGCCCTGTTAAAGTAACTGCAATAGTCATATATCTCCAGTGAAGATGCTAATTATGGCACCTGACACTGTTCTCTGATCTGTCTGACGGATTTTAATGTTTTACACAGATACATGTATAAATAAATCCTCAGTATAATACTGCAAAGTTGGTGTTCCACATTTTCACAGTGCAGAGTTGGCTGTATATTACAGGTCTTCTGTATTAGTTTACCTGTAGAGATGGATCAAACTTGATAAGTATCAGATTTATTTTTTTCTTACTTTAAGTCATGTATGGTATTATTCTGCCTGCAAGGTTCAAAGCTATTCAGATATTTTCTGAGGTTTTATGCTCACTGTTGGTTTACTGAGGGCATTCTGATCAAAGAGCCTTTCCATACAAAGAAAGACTTGTCTTACACAAGAACACCTTTCTTTCAGACTCAGTGGAAGAATGTACTCTGCTTCAAATGCCAGATGGTCAAAAATATTGTCCCTGTCAAGGGTCTTTGCATATGGGAGATTCATTCCAGGTCTCCACACCACAGCGGGAGTGAAGAGACCTCGGGTAACTCGTTGCATGCCCAGAGATAGATGAACCAAAATAAAAGCTGTCATGTGGGATATTTCCTCCAGAGGTTGTTTTTCAGGTGGTCAGGTGCATTTTCAAAAGCCTCAGAATGTTTAGGCTTACCCAGGCCAATCCAGGGTATAACACTCAGATTAGCTCACAGTGAGGAGCAAAGTTGTGTAGACCTGCAGTCTGGATTCTCAGTTCACAGGGATGTCTCTAAAAGATCAGTCAAGGCTTTTGGGAATTTCAGGAGGGGATCCTTTCCAACTCAAGTTGTGCTCACGCTGTGTGCATGTGTCTGCTGGTTGAGGAGCTGCAGAACACAAGTAAATGCTTAAAACAAGAATTTAACATCTCTTACAAAAATGATGTTACATGTTTGATCATTTGTGAGGTTTAATAGGAAGAACACCATAAATTATGGCATTCATTATGCTGACTGTAAAATTTGTGTCACTGAATTTCATTAATTTTTAACACTTCATGTTAAATATTATAATTATTCCTATTTTATGGAATGACCTATGATTCATGGAGTGAAAAATCTGATTAGAATTAGAATCAGGTTAGATTTTTCTTCTTTTTTTGTGCAGTATCTTAGCATAATTAATTAAACCATGCAAAATTTAACCTCTACTAGTAATTTTAAAATCAGTATAACCAATCTCATTGTTTAATGTTATCTTCCTATTAAAGCTAGTCACAGAAAAAAAATACCAGAAAAGAACTAATATTTGGCATTTGGTTGAATGTGGTTCTAAAACTGATGTGCTTGACAACAGTGACAAAAGAAACAAATTTATATATATTATATATATATATATATAGGGCAGCACGGTGGCACGGTGGTTAGCACCGTTGCCGCACAGCAAGAAGGTCCCGAGTTCAATTCCACCATCAGGCCGGGGTCTTTCTGTGTGGAGTTTGCATGTTCTCCCTGTGTTTGCGTGGGTTCTCTCCGGGTACTCCGGCTTCCTCCCACCGTCCAAAGACATGCAACTTGTGGGGATAGGTTAATTGGATAATACAAATTGTCACTAGGTGTGAATGTGCGAGTGAATGTGAGTGTGAATGGTTGTCTGTCCCTATGTGTTAGCCCTGCGACAGACTGGCGACCTGTCCAGGGTGTACCCCGCCTCTCGCCCTGTGACAGCTGGGATAGGCTCCAGCGCCCCCCGCGACCCTCAAAAGGATAAGCGGAAGCGAATGGATGGATGGATGGATGGATATATTTATATATTAATTAAATTACTCTTTTTTTTCTTTTAGCAAACCCTGACTGATTTCATTAACCTATATTTTACATCACACATGTACAAGACTTTTGCACAGTGCTGTACATATGATGAAATTGCTTTGTCCTCTTTATTATGTCACTTCAATCCACATATGAAGTAGTTGTTCATCTATCTAGAGATTAGGTGAGGTAATCTTAGTAGGACCTAACCTAACCTCTGTTATTGTGAGTGGAAGTGTGATGAACATGTGCACAGAGATGGCAACGTTCATATGTGTGGGTTGCAACAGTGTGCTGTACTATCATGTTTCATCTACAATAAAAGAAAGGAAAAAGGTTTCTCTGTTGGATCTGGTGTCAATACAAACTTAGAAGGCATTTTGGCTGGGGCACTGACAATGATACATCCTTGACCTTTCTGTTTCTCAGATAAAATGAATGGCTTCTGAGTCCTATACAGACATAATAAAAAGAAAGTGCATGAAAGTACAAAGTAAAAATATCTATCCCATTTATAAAACTTTATTGCGTTACGTGAGATTACCGAACGGAGGACAAAATGCAGAGGTGGGCACAAAATGAAACTTGCCAGTATTATTTTGATGAGTTGCATTCTAAATATCTTATAGATCTCTTTTATGAAATTAGATTTACAACTCAATACAAAAACATTTTAGGTGAGCTTTCAATTTATTTTGAAAACAGCAGTGAGGATCGCATCCGTTTTTCATTTACAGTAATTTGAAGAAGCAAGCTATACTAATGAATATTTTATCACTATACATTTGCAAAAAATAAACACTCATGCCTATTGCTGTGAAATGTATTACATGACTATTAGCCTTATTTTGGCATCATAATAATAGCGGTGAGTATCGCCGGAAATTCTCAGGATAATCTCTCATTACTTGGGAATTTGATTTTGCCCTTTCTTAATGCAACTTAAATTTTGATTTACAAAGTCTCAATCTAATCAAAAGCTTCTATAAAACATAAATAATCTCATACAATCACTCAATCTCATTTTATATATTTATTTCAGAAACGGAAAAGAAAATTGGCATCTTTTGACATAATCAACCAATCTGACTATACCTCAAATGTCTTAGATTGGAAAAAAAAACTGTTCTAACTCATTAAAGATATTTTTCCATGCATGAATTTAGAAATATCATGATTTCATGTGGAAATAAATTGTATTTCACTGACTCATTCAAAGCTATTCCACACATTATCTCTTCTTGTCAATTTGTGGACAAAGTTTACAGAATAAACCAACCCTTTTCTTTACATGACTTATATTCTGTTATTGTATATGTTGCTTATAAAGAAATGAATTCTATAACTCAGTGTGTCATAGTGTTACAACAGCTTCTGGCTGAATTCCATTCCTCATCAACAACCAAAGAGAGCCACGTAACCAAGGTGTATTACGTGAGAATATTTTCTACTCTATCCTGTGTATAAATCAGTCACCACCAGTGAATAATCTACTGCCAGTAGACGAAGGGATACATGAATCTCTTGCTGAATAAAAATATGAAGCACTGGAAATCTAGCCATAAGTAAACTGGAGAGACATTTTCTTCCTGTGGTGTTTTGGGGTATGGTGCAGTGATAGACACGCAGATAGGACGGTAGTGGCCTATAGGTTGGTGAAGACAGAAAGAACAGAATTTAGTAAATAAGTTTATGTTTTCTTTGAAAAATATTTGCCATATTAAGTGAATATTGGCAAAAATTTGTGAAAGAATATTTTCCAAAAGAGCCTACCTAAAAAGCAACCAGAGCACAGTACTGACACAGCAGTTCTCTACAACCCTTTTGTTTGTGGGTGTGATAAACTACCAGGTTGACATGCTCACTGAGAAGATGGAGGACTATATTATAAAAATGTTCACATTGCAAACTATAGATAGATAGATAGATAGATAGATAGATAGATAGATAGATAGATAGATAGATAGATAGATAGATAGATAGATAGATAGATATTAAAAAGCTTGCCTCTGCATGAGTCTTAAGATCACTGCCACATTAAAAAGAAGTCTATGTTGCAGATATACCGTAAACTGACTTCTAGACATCTAGTTGATAGTTAAGAAGTGAAATGACCTTATGCCCTGCATCATGCACACCCATGACATGAGCCATAAAGTAAGTCAGTATCAACCATCTGATTGACCAGAGGCCACACCACAATCTTAGGTATTTAAATTCACCAGACATCAGACAGTTGACTGATGAAGTAGCCTATGGCTTTCTACAGGACCTATGAATAATTTATTGCAGTCCATGTTTAATAGGTTCCATTATATAAGAGGAGGGGGGCTATTTGGATTATATTTCATTCTAACAGAACAGACCAGTGTAGGCTGGACTATTGTGACTAGTCTACATACAGTATAGTATTAGTATACGGTACTCTGAAGCATATCTATCATACTGAAGCATATCCTGATTTCTCACGTCAAGTGTTTCCTTGGAAACCTCTGTCAGAGTTATTGTAAGTGATTATATTTTTCTCTTCTTTCAACACACAAACCTGTCACTGAAAAACTCACTGAAAAACTCACTGAACAATTATTTTAATACTTTAATACTGGACAGTGAACAGGAAAAGCCCTGAAGCTTTTTAATGGATTCTCTTCTGGTGTAAGTTGTATTGTTGTGTGCTTATAACCTTCTAGCCTACAAGACCTCGATGAATGTTTTTTCCTACAAAATGACAAGCACCGGTTCTGTTCAGCAGCCTCTTACGTTATTCAATCTTAGAAGACTACACGGCATACACGATAACATGATATAATTTTTGACAGCCTGTATTCCCTGATGTACAAATCAACAAAGACAATATTATTGTATCCAATGGAAACATTTAAAATTCAATGTGAAAAAAGTTGTCGGGATAGTCAAATATATATATTAAAAAACATAGTTTGGTATGAGTAACTGTTCAATATCAGGATAGTAAAACTGAAATAAAAGAAAGAAATTTTTTTTCCACAAAGGATAATATTTTGAAAAAGAAATTGGACATCGGCCAAGGTTTAACCCAAGTCTAGCTAACCGAAAACTGGCAAAGAATTGTAGTACTTGTAGAAAAAGTAACTGTAGAAAGTGATGCACAAATTCACGCTTTTTTTATTTTATTTTATTTTATTTATTTTAGTTATTTTGTTCTAAGACAGCAATGCTTTCCAAGGACCGGAGGGAATACTTAAGCACTTGTATTTTCAACAGCTTACTGATGGCAAATTCCACAAACTGTATAAACAATTTCAAATATATATAACAAGAACATGTTTTTTATTTAGTATTTGGTATTATAACAACATATGTTACATGAATAGGTATTCTGAAATAAATCATCTGTGGAAGAACATGCTGCAAATATTGGTAGAACACTTACAAATCTGAAAGCAGTCCAGGGCAGTTCATGCTGACAATGCTGGCAGGCACCCTGCCAGCTCTGGACATCTGGGCATAAATCATTACACAATCTGAATATGTGAGACTGAGTGTGCTCCCTAGCTGGATGGAATGTGTTATCTTAAACAGAGTCCAGTTTTGTCCTCGTGTTCTTCTTCAGTACTGTCTTAAAGCTCAGCCCTACAGCAGAGCCAAAAAAATTTTCTCCCTTCTTCTTTGTTTTTTTTCCTCCCACCTGCCTGTACCACTTTTGGTGACAGCTCCTTAGTATATTTCTCTACAACTACAGTGCTGTTCACCAATAATTCACAGAACACGTTGCTGCATTAGGTAAAAATGTGAGCCTTAGAACACTAGACTGTTGTAACTATCTACTCACAATAGGCTTGTCTGCTTCTTTGCTGATGTGCAATTCAAGATACTTATAAAGGGTTTAATCTCTCTCTTTGCTTCCATTCTTTGGTCTGACAACACAGGAGCTATTCAAGGGATAGCGATAGTCCAAAGTTAATTATAAAGTGACAAAAACAATCAAGTGAACAGGGAGGTGGTAAGATGAGGCTACCGTGGATTGTCCTAGAGTATGGCTTATGAGGCAACTTTAAATGCACAAAAGGTTGGCATTTTGTGGCAGAGTATTATTTTTAATACTCTCCATCCTGCTTATATACTCTAATTAAGGCTCATTATATGGGTTATTACATTGTCTTGCATTTATATTATTGTCTCTTTTGGGGATTTGAAAAGCAAACAAATCAATATTATCAATAACAATATTATCAGAGCAATCTAAAATACACTGGAAGTGACTCAGAGACTGGCCAAATTTAAATATAGTTTGGTTTTTGATAGTTACTTATGAGGTCTGGGAGCTTTGTGGTCATACTTGTGCATGTGTGTCAATGCAACAAAGTACGACTCAAAGAGCAGAAATATCAATATGCTTTACCCTGGTTCTAGTCTTCATTTCCACTTTGGCATGCTACAGGTCTTGTTAACATGTCATCATCAAAGGTCTACATGGATCTGGTATTTAATTTATGTGATATCGTCACTTTGGTGTTGATCCTAAAGCATCAAATTTGTGTTGCCCCAGTACCCTCATTGTAACTTTCAATATCATTGTTCTAATGCTGTTGCTTTCCAAGTTGACCTCAAATACCAAAGCCTGCTCCTCCTGTAGTTGAACAAAGTATAGAAGAGTGGAAATCAGAGTAACCAGTGTTCTGCAACAACACTATAGAAATGATCCAACAATCAACCTGCATTATGCACTCCGTACTGTACAGTAATGCCACTGTTTTGCACATGTCTCAACTCTGTATATTTTTATATATTTTATTTTATTGTTTACTCTATTTAATTTGTAAAATATGTGTACACACACACACACACATGCAGAAAAACATATTTAGTATACACATCCAGAAATGCATATACTGTATGCATATATATATATTGTACATATATGTATTAGTTTCAGATTTAGCCATTCTTATATTTTGCTTGTTTTACGTTATTGTATTTTGCACAACTCTGTTGCTTCTGAAGCTCGCACACAAGAATTTCACTCACATGTACTGTACCAATGTACCTGCACATGTGATGTGACAATAAAAAAAGTGATTTGATTATAGTCTACTGGATAAGGTGCTTTTAGGTAGACATCCAATCCTTGCTACTGTGTAAAGTTAGTGACTGTGGGAAGGGACCCTATGTGAAGTATGCATGGAAGAATCACTGCTACAAAAGGGACTAGGATAAAAGCAAACCCTAAATAGCTTGCTTTCATGTGAATCCTACTGTAAGTGTATATTTGGTAAGTTTTTTTTTTCTGATAGCAATTTGGCATTGTTGCATTTATGTTTTAGATTATTGGTGCACTGACCTGTCTGTTGGCTGCTGTACATTATAGTCTGGGGAACTTAGCAATCAGCTAAACTTTCATTGGGTAGAATGATGTGTACATTGGCTTGATGATAAGATCTTTCAGCAAGCAATTGGAAGTCTGTATGAAGACATCTGCACCTTTAGGAGAAACAGATGAGGTTATATTGCTTTAACCTAGGCTTTGCCTCAGTTTGTCTTTTACAGAAAAGCCCTATCAGTAACTTTAAGCATGCCCGACTAAACAGTAGGGAAGCTATTAGCAGGGAAATATCCAAACCTAATTATTTATGAAGACAATTATGCTGCTAAAAGCATTGCATGTGTATACATCAGATGACAGGTCAGACAGCTCTGAGAAGGAAAATGCAGATAATAAAAAATGTGCAGAAACACGGTTTTAAAGAAGAGTAAGAGCCAATGAGGCCACGCTGCTGTCTAATGCAAAACTATCGGTGTTATATCTAGGTCTCAATTATTCAACAACAAATCGGCTTCCCCCTCTGAGAAGAGAGCAGATATTGGACTCTACATTACCTTTCGACAGGGGAATAGTGGAACTGCAGTACATTCCACCTGAGAGGCTGTTCTGGGACCAGGCACCGGCTGTGCCCCTAATGACATCATCCATTTCTTGGGGCCTCCTGGAACACAATTATGGTGATTTACAATTTATTCACATCTGTTGTTGCAATGAATTCTTTTGTACTTCGTTCAGCTGTTCAAACCTATGTGATCTACTTCCCTGGTCTGGTAGCACTGCAAATAGCCAGGAATGGCTCATGAAAGACCATATTAAAATTGTGTTTGGTGCAGCTGAACATTCATCTAATCATACACAGAACCCCCCCCCCCCCCCCCCCCCCTCCCATCTGTACTGTACATTTAGTAGGTGCTCTCTATTGGACAAATGTCATTATTACTTTACTGAAACACACCACACATCTGTCACTGTAAATGAGCTACTACTGTACGAGAGTTATTGTGAGCTAAAAAATTCTATTAAATATATAGAGTCAGACAGATGTCACATGAGTCATCTTCCCATCACAACAACAAATGAAACAATGAACCCTCTACAATGTGATAGTGGATGATCTTTCAATTGTTGTAATTATTTTGGCAATATAGGTCAGTGGTATAGGGAAAGTAGCTTCTGGGATACCACTTCTGTATTATATATATATTTTAAAAGGTTCTTTTTATATTATATTTGGTCTGATCTGAGCTAGAAGCAACACGGTGAAGTGGTGGTTAGCACTGTTAGCAAAAATCCACCATCTGGCTGGGACCTTTCTGTGTGGCATTTGGGTGTTCTCCCACGTGTCAGCGTGCATTCTCTTGCGGTACTCTGGCTTCCTCCTGCAGTCAGTGACATACAGCTAGTGGGATTAGGTTGACTGGGGATTCTAAATTGCCCATAGATGTAAATGTGATTGTGAATGGTTGTCTGTCTCTCTGTGTTAGCCCTGCAAGAGATTAGCAACCATGGTCCACGGTTAACCCCGCCTCTTGTCCTATGGCAGCTGGGATAGGCACCAGCCCCCCTTTCAAACCTGAAGTGGAAGAGAATGAATAGGTTGAGCTAACCATGTTAGTGGACAATCAAACTCTAGTTCAGACAAAACTACTTGACTAAACTTTGTTCAAGACAGTTTTGTGCAGGACAGAGGACCTAAATGCAGGACACCAGACACTACACAGAGAAATGGCAGTAGTTTATTCACATATATAAACAATTGGAAATAGATTTATGTCAGCTATGTGTACTATTTGTGATACTAGAAAACATAAACATGAAACGTATTTTTCCCATGTGTGTCATGCCCTATAGATTGACATCAAATGTCACTAAGTTGTTTACACCTCAGTTCAAATGACATATTGCTTTCCACTCTTATCAACAATAGTAAATTATACAATAAAATCTTTTAGATTCTCTTGATCAGGTGATTTAGTAAATGTTATACGTCTTATGTTAAACATCGGTAACACTGCTTGAAAGTCATGCTTTAACCTGACACCTGTGTCTCAGAACAGAAAGACATTAATCTATGCAAAACAAGAAACACCTGACTGACTATAGCAAACTGTTTACTTAAATTTAAATTGAAGCCAGATGGCCAATTTCCTGAGACTCCTCTCCTGTAGGCAATTTCAATATACTGCATCGCACATCATATTATATGAAGTCTGGCTACAGTAGGGATTATTTATACCATGTTATTGCCAGCTGGTAAACTACCCTTGGCTGACCTTTGCTATACAAATGACACACCTCATGAACATGCTTAATAGATGAAACATGGCTATATTCTCATTCCTCACACACATAGTAGTCAGCGTATGCACATACACACACAGCACAGATGCTGCAAACATAATCTCGTCCATCCTCACTATCTCTTATATGTTACACTAGTGTGAGTGATGAGCACAAGGAGAGCCTGACTATGACTGGTGCAGAACCAATTTAAATTTTCAGATTGCCAGGAAGGGCTTTATGGAGGGAGGCAGGGATTCTGGCTTTCCAAGCAAAAAGGAGGTTTATCAATGAACACAGAATGTATCAAAGGATGAACAACATATAGTGGACCTGATATCTTGGGCTTAAACTGATTTCTTAAGCAGACATGATGACTGTGCATTTAATGACTACACAACACTGTTGAGAAGAACAAGGACTGAATAGTGGGGGAAGAAGAAAGGGCAGAGAAATGGAGGGCTCATTTCTTTGTCTCTAGAAACTCTCCAAAGACATGAGATGTGACACACACTTGTGATGACTACTCCCACATAGATAAGTTATTATTAGAAGAGTAGTGGGTGATTGCACTGAGAAATCGCTTATTGTACCATTCATGAGAAAGATGGTAAGAATGGAATATAAAAAATATATATTTGAATTCAATCATTTTATCGTTTTTACAAACAGCACCAAATAGACTGCTGAGATTCTGACTCATTTTTGCAAGCATTTTCACTTCAAACAAGAATCACTGGTAAAGAATCACTGAGATGCAAATTTTGGTTTAGGAAAAAAAGAGCAGAGATGATGTGACTGTTCTCATATTTAGCAAATGCCTTGGCGCAATTTGATTTTCATTTAATAGAAAATGTAAACTAATTGAACCCATCACACCCATGCCATTAAAAAAGTTCCCATGCATTGTTTATCCTACATACCAGGGCATGCAAGTTTGTTTGTGTGAGTGTTTGTATTTTAGAGTATTTGTATTTTTTTTTCTACATGTGTCACACTGAATCGAGTTTGTGTGAAGCTCCTGGCTGCACACTTCAAAGGGCAGCACTGGTGAGTATCAGCGGGAAAGGGACTCCAGTCCCAAAGAGACCATGTAGAGAAATAAAAGAGCCTGCCACTTTTCCGAAGCCAGCCAGCATAACAGAGGTTGTCCTTCCTATGTTCACTCTCTCCCACTAACCTCTTCTGCCATCCTTCCTATAAGTTACAGCCTCAGGTCCAAACTGAAGCTTGTAGATCTTGAAATTTACCCTGCTGCTACTGCAAAGTTGTGTGCAATAAACATTAGACCACTTTAGAGAATTCGTGGCTGAAATAATTAAAAGTGCATTCAGCATCAATGCACATTGGAGTGTCTTCCCCCGTACGGGTCATACAAGGATTTAAAAGTGTCACACAAGACAGGCTTGAGTTTAAAACCTTTTCAAATCATTTTTACAAGTGCAAAAATTCTTAAAAGAGAAGGGTTTTTCTTGCCAAGAGTTAAATTTGAAGATTATATTAATGCAGCATAGCAAAACAGGTAGAAACATTGAAGCTTGTTGTTGGACAAAACTCAATTGTAAAAGCAAAAATTTCAAGGTTTTACTAGAGGTTATGTGACAGACTGTTTTGAGGTCCTAAATGATGATGTTTGTGGTGTTATGTCAGGAGGACGAGGCTTTCAGTAGCAGGTGGATCCTTCAGGAATTTCTTGCACCCAGCCAAGATGAGGTCCAAACTGTATCCCCCAAACAGCCCTTCACTTCATTTTTTCTAAGGATTATGAAAAACAATAAATAACATGTTGAGTGAGCTTTAGAGGATTACAGATGCAGAATAGCATTTTTGCCCTTTTTAAGCCTTGTGCTAAATAATTCCATCAGCAGCTGTGTCTACCGGGAATGTCAGTGGTATGATGGATCTGATCGAACAGGTGAATGAGGCAGAGTGCTTTGACAATAAACCAGCAGCTTTTCATTAATAGAGTTGTTGTGTTTGACAGGCAAGTCTGATAAACATGTATGGTATCAATAGGAGAGAGGGCTAGGGGGGCAACTTTGGAGAGCATCACGTTTTGATTTCCTGCACACATTCAATCTTGATTGAGCACATGAGAAGCAAGCATCTGGAAGGACACATTGACATGATGTGTTGTTGTTAATGGACAGCAGGTTTTGTTGGGGGTAAACCAATGCAGGATATTTGTTTTAACTACCAGGCCAGAGACAGCTCTGATAGATAAGTGGTGTTCCTTAGACAAGAGGATGGTAATGTCAAAACAGCAGACTTTCTCTCAGCCTTGGAGTGGTTCAGCTCTCCAGCCATTACCATAGTGAAGCAATAACCCTCTCCACACTTGTCAAAATGATTGCTGCTTTAATGCTATCAAGAATAATAGTTTTAGTCCATCACTGTATGAAATCCGGCTGCAATGTTTATGTTAGCAAGGATGCACAGAGCTGAACATTTTACAGTGTGCCACGTTTGGCATCAGTAAGAATTTCCATTTTGCCAATGTGTGAAATCAAAGCACGAGCAAACCAATTATTGTGCTGATGAATTTCATTTGATGTGAAAATCTAATTGAATGCTCTCATCAAAATGGCAGTCCACTCTGATTGGCACACTATTAGCACAACCTTGTGCCCCCAATATTTCTCGACATGCGATTGTTGGATTATCTAGGGAGTCATTGAAATGCACTAGCATGGCTCTCCAGGAGGTATTTCATTTGCTGAGGTAAATCATTTCTTTCCTTTAATGTCTGTGGAATAGACCGAGTAGTGCCTTTGATCATTTCCACTGTGAACATGGCAAAAATAGCTGGTGTAAATGAGCTGAAATGAACTTCTGAAACATCAACTTTTAGCCATTAAAATACCCAACACTTTATTGACAATGGTTATGATTATTTCTAATGGTAAGAAAAAAAGAAAAGGAAAAATCATTGGCCATTGGACAACTTAAAATGAATAAAATGCCCCAGACTGTGTTACAGAACATTTTGGTAGCTTGATTTTTTCTTTTCTTTTCTTTTTCTTCCTTTTTTTCATTTTATTTATTTATTTCCTTACAATAACACATTTTAGCCCTTATATATATATGTGTGTTGTGACCAGGAGATATTTTATTTTGTATTCTTATGATCACAGTTATAATCAGAAGTATCAATCATTAATCATTTACCATTGTTGAACCAGTTGACAGAATAATCTTTGAACCATATCTATGTTAACATTAATCTACACAGATTATCAGTACTTTAATCAGTCTATTGTTGTTCTGTACTATTCATGTTATTTGCTTAAAGCTGTTTCACAGTTCTGTAATCACTCAGAAGCCTGTGGGGCCTGCTGGACCCTGCCTTGGTTCTATGTTCAGTTCTGCACGTACACAGGCCTTGAAAGTACATGCACGCTCTTATATAACACATGCATGTGTACACACACACTTAGTAAGAATAGGACAGTTTTCTGATAGATATACTTTCACAATAGACACGAATAGATATACACACCACACACACTGGTTTTCTCTGAGTGCTGGGCTGAGTGGAAACATCTGGAGGCCTTATAAGGAGAACTTGTGGAGTGAGGGGAACTTCCTGAGTTCTGAGAACTGACTGATACTTATCAGGTGACTTGACGTCATCATTGTAATAAAAGCCTTGTGAGATGCTTGTTCGGGGGAGATCGGCTCTAAAAGGCTTGTGATGCTCATCTTCCCCATATGTACATATGTATAATAAAATCACTATTCTGACATCTACTGAGACCATGCAGTCGTTTGTCTCTTCCTCAAATTCGAACCCTGACAGTGTGTATATATATATATATATATATATATATATATATATATATATATATATATATATACATATACACACACATCTGTGCCGAGTATAATCTGGATGTCCCGAGGTCAAAATGGGAGATGCCCCCAAGGGTGGTGGAGAATGACCGAGCTAAGATCCTGTGGGACTTCCAGATACAGATGGACAAAATGGTGGTAGACAAACAGAAGAAGACGGCCGTAGTGATCGATGTAGCGGTTCCGAATGACAGCAATATCAGGAAGAAGGAACACGAGAAGCTGGAGAAATACCAAGGGCTCAGAGAAGAGCTCGAGAGGATGTGGAGGGTGAAGGTAACGGTGGTCCCCGTGGTAATCGGAGCACTAGGTGCGGTGACTCCCAAGCTAGGCGAGTGGCTCCAGCAGATCCCGGGAATAACATCGGAGATCTCTGTCCAGAAGAGCGCAGTCCTGGGAACAGCTAAGATACTGCGCAGGACCCTCAAGCTCCCAGGCCTCTGGTAGAGGACCCGAGCTTGAAGGATAAACCGCCCGCAGGGGCGTGCTGGGTGTTATATATATATATTAGGGGTGCAACGATATTCGTATCGATATTGAACCGTTCGATACAGTGCTTTCGGTTCGGTACGCAT
The DNA here is from genome assembly GCF_057381845.1 of Rhamphochromis longiceps. NCBI lineage: Eukaryota > Metazoa > Chordata > Actinopteri > Cichliformes > Cichlidae > Rhamphochromis > Rhamphochromis longiceps. Next base: position 36,548,590 of record NC_140561.1, read on the forward strand.
ATGTATCGAACAATACAACATTTGTAATTTATTTTATCAATTTTCCTTCTGACGATGCTGTCTGTGTTGAGCGCTCAGTGAATCTGCGTTCGACTACTCCGCCTAGGCTGCACTGTCCAGCGCAGATCCACTGAGCGCTCAACACAGACAGCATCTTCAGAAGGAAGAGGGCAGGGCACCTCCCCCACCCTCATTCAGATCTGGCGTTTGGAATTATTTTGGTTTTCATGTGACGTATGACCCTGAAGGTAAGCGAGTCATGGACTAAAGTAAAACAGTATGTTGGATGTGCCACGCAATGCTCAATTACATGGGTGGGAGCTAGTGTGTTAGCGCAGTTAGCTCGTTAACGTGTTGGCCGTCTAGCCCCATGCACGGAGCGATCGGCGGTAGCTCGTTAACGGAGATTTGCCGTGTTGTGGCGTTAAGGTCATTTCAACGAGATTAACCTGAAAGCACTAGTGGGAACACAACGAATATGACTGCACATTTACGCCGACATCATCCTAGTGCAAAGACAAGTGGAAGCAGACAAAAAAAAGCAAGCATGCTACTAACTTTAGCCGAGTCATTTAGACAGCTGTTAGCACATGATTCTCCTTATGCTGCTGAGAATATAGCCCAGAAGAAGCGGATAGTATAGCTTTTATTTTGGAAAGAGCCATTTCTCTGTAATAAACTCTCTTTTCCAAAGATGAGTGATTCCTCAATCAGATACAGGGCTTGCAATATCGCTAGCCCGACGTCCTGGAGCTAGCGATTTTTTCAGTCGGGCTACCAAAATCTATCTCTTCCCTGCCCGTCGGGCTATTGTAGGAAAAATATATGTCAATGCTTTTGCATTCTTTCAGAAATGTAGCTGGGTAATTATGTCATTGGCATCGGTGATCCACTGTCAATATGTGACATATTGAAGTCGCGTTTGAATTTGCGCTTGTTTTTTTGCTTTCACTTTGCAATCGTGCGAACTGTGTATAGAGAGCGACAGCACTGATCTGTGAGTGGTGATAATTTGTGCAGCAATTCCTCCGACATCGTCTTATTAATCGTTAGCTTACTATGCAAACATGGCGCAGCAAGCTTAAACATGTGAGAGGTTGATCGCGCAGAGAATCGCTGAGCTTATGTGAATGCGTGTGTAAAAGCATTTCAGTTCTGCTGAGCCAAATAAGACAGGTCAGGGTGAAGAAGTGACAGCCAAAGAAAAGCTTACCACAAAACGGAGAAGTTATGACAAATCAGACTATAAGGCAAAAAGAAAGTGCAGCTTTATGGTTTCATGGACAAAAGAATTTCTGTGGCTGCAATATGACGAGCTAAATAACCAGGGCTGCACATAAGTGGTCCGCAGGTGCGCATTCGCTGTCAAAATAAAAAACACGCACAAGGGTTAGGGTTAAATTTAAAAACTGTACTTTTGAGTTAAAATATATATTTATAATTTTAATAAATGACAAATTAAAAATGCTTGAACATTTTTTGTATCGAAAAAATATCGAACCGTGACACCAAAGTATCGAACCGAACCGAACCGTGAATTTTGTGTATCGTTGCACCCCTAATATATATATATATATATATATATATATATATATATAACCTTATAAAGCACTGCATCTGTATTCCTCTCATTTCTGTGGTTTCCACTAATAAAAGAAGGCAACAGGCAAATTATGAGCCAGAGAGAAACTATCTCTGTCAAGCAGGAACAATTAGTATTGATAACATATGGACAATCTACCTGCAACAATGGAGCTGCCATTACACATAATGTTCTCTGCCTGTCTTTGGCCTGGCAGATATAAGTCTGGAGGGGGGGGGGGGGGGAGTGGGACAGTGTGATCTGGTGAATAACAGATAAAAGCCTAGGCAATCATGGGAGGCTCACAACATTAAAACCTTTTATAGATTTCTCCATGCTGCCATTTTCTGATGAGAGGGACATTTTCAATGGCTTGTGATTGCTACTGTCAGAGGATCATGGCTTGCTGGTAGGTGGGGGGTTTGAGGGCCATTGCTGATGAAAAAAAAAGACCTCCATTTTCATCATCACCTCACTTCTACTTGATATTCATTGTACCTGCTTTGGTCTGTGTCTCTTGTGTTTTTGTATCTGCGTGTGGACTAATAGACGTGAGGCACTCAAACCTTTTAACACCCAAAGTGTGGGTCAAAACAATAGATAATTTCAGAAAAATCAGATGAGAATGTTGATTTGCTGCACCAAACACTGAGGCAGAGTATCATCAGTCAGGCACTGTTTAAGGATGTAGTACTCAGCATAAAGATTATACACACAATTCAGTGTTATTGAGGTAGACATAATAGTAGACGTTTTTTCATTCAAATTTGTCACTCAGGAGTTGAGTAGTTATTGTCCGACCCTGTTTCTAGGCAGTGTAATTTAACTTGGATTCAAGCTTAAAATGGAATATCACAGTTAAACATGTTTTTGAACAGTAAACTAAATTGTCTCACCTTACAGTAATTCCAGAGCTGCTGTCAGAAATAGAGTTCTTTCAAAATGTATAAAAGTGATCATTTCATTGGTTGAAATTGGCTCATATTGTTTTAAATCATTCTGAAACTTGCAGCTGCCGTTTGGATATTCATTAAAATAAAATAAAAAAATATATATAAAAAATAGGTCAGCTCTCTCTTGCATTGCTTCAGCTTCAATACCCCAGGCTTTGGGCATTATATGGCTGTAGCCAATGGCTATAACTCATATGGCTCAAGACGACCATGGTTGTCCAACACACTACAGTCAACTTCAGAGGATTCTGGAGGGGAAAAGTCGTCCACCTCAAAAGAACCCTTTGTGACTCTTTGTAGCTCTCCATTTCTTTCTGGCCTGGGGATGCCGCTAAACAACTCCTGTCTCACATATCCGTGTCCTCTCTCTCAAACTCTGACATATGTTTGAGCCTTTTACAAAATTTAGTGGGTGGACTGTGGGTGTTTAGCTCAGAGCTGTAGGTGAAGTTACACATTAATATACATGCAATTTGAGCAGTGGTTGAATTACACAGATGCTTCCCGTGGGTTCTGTTTTATGCACAAAAGTGTCTAATCAGTTAAAGTGTTTAAGTACTGGCGTTGAATAAGACTTCAATCTGCTTCCTCAGTAAAAAAGGAAAAATACAAAATAATAATTTTTATGAAGACTATCTCCGCAAATTCATAGTTAGCTTAAATTAAACAATTAAAATCAAAAATACAATTTCAGTTTTCAGAACTACAAAAAGCATTGTAGCGTTTCTTTATTTTTTATGAAAGCTGAGGATGAAGCAACTTTGGTTTGAATAAACTTTATTGAAATATTCAATAGACAAAGGAAGGAAGCACTTGTTGTCTCATCCAAAGTGAACTCCACAGTCAGCTGGTTGATTCTTGCAGTGAGAGCAGAGAGTCACTAGTGCATGAGACTAAACACTGAGCCATAAAATGAAGCTTAGCCTCCAACTCCAATCCAGTCAGAAGATCTTAGAAACATTTCACATCACAGCATGTGCAAGCTGCACCTCTGCTTTACCCTGCCACATCTGACGCACAATCTAGATACAATATCTACATTTCATAGATGCCATGTATGTCATTTCAGTTCCCCTCGAGTAAATTTAATTCAGTTATATTTATGCTATAGCTGCAATTCAAAACAGCTGGCTCGGGGTGTTTTGGATTGTAGGGTAAAGACCCACTGGTTTCTGAAGTTCTTTTTTGGAACCTTGAGTTGAGCATTTCCATCTTGATTGCAAGGAGGGTTAGAAGGGCAGGTCTGATTGTGAAGCCTTATCCTTGCTTACTCAAGATTATGCATTGACAACTCTTTAACTAATGTGCATTTTCTTTCATGCACAGATAATCCCCCATTTGGTAACATGAATAGACGCATAATTATTTTTTTGTTCAGCAGAAAAATGTTTACAGATGTCAAGATAGAGTGCCGTCTTCTTGCAGTCAAAGCTATTTCCATAGACATAATGCAGATTTGTAAACAGATTTTTTTGGTTGGGGTTTAATTATTGCTGACCCAGATGCTACATCTATGTTTTATATTGTGTATGGGGACCTATAGTACACCTACTCTCTTTGACCTATTTGATGTGTATTATATACTATAGGCTATATATATGATGGGGCTTGATCAGTCAAGACCTTGCATGTGAGAAGGATTTTAAATTCAATTCTGAATTTAAGAGGGAGCCAGTGAAGAAAGGCTAATATGAGAGAAAGATGATCTCCCTTTCTAGCTCTTGTAAGTTCTTTCCTTCTCTTTCTAACTCCCCCCACCCCCCTCTCCGCCTCTCCCCCTTGCTTTTCAAGGAGCTTTTAGAACAGCCTGGTAATAACAAATTATAATAGTCCAGCCTAAACGTAACAAATGCATGAACTAGTTTTTCAGTATCACTCTGAGACAGGAGGCTTCTAATTTTGGCAATAATGTGCAAATGAAAAAGGCACTCTGAGATATTTGTTTAATGAGTGCATTTAAGGACATATCTGAAAAATCAAATGGGGCTCCAAGGTTCCACACAGCAGGACATGTGCTCTTGCTTTCTTATGTTTGCTCTGTATATACTTTTCAAGGGTAGAAATGTATTAGAACAGAGACATATAGCAAAATAAAAATGACTGCAGAATCTCTTTTGGACTAATGGTTACGGCTTATTGTAATTTGTTTTCACCAGGTGCACTTCAGTAGGCAACTCAACACTGACCATTTGTGACATTTGTGAATCCAAAATGAAAGAAACTCCTCACACAGTATTTGCACACAAGCTTAGGAATTAAAACCTTAAACAGCCCGTTATCATTAATAGTAAGAAGAACACATCCACCTGCACATGTCCACATCAATCTTGTTAGATGAAATATTGGCATAAGACAAGTTAGCTGCTCTGACCCTTGTGTAATTCTGAGCAAACATTTGAAATGACAGATACATACAGATGTCGTGTATCCCTCATATTTATTTTTTGCAGCATCCACTAATGGTTGTTTGTTAGTATTTAAAACATTTTTGCTTGTTAAAAAAAAAAACAGAGGAAAAGTTTTTCAGTAAAACTTTAGGTTCAGTTTAAGGAGCTTGGAAAGAAAAGCATCTGGACTTGTTCAAGTTTAAGTTTTGTTTAAGCAACTTAAACAAGTCCAGACGCTTTTCTTTCCAAGCTCCTTAGACTACGATGACCTGGATGACTGAGAACCTTCACAGACATTTAGGTTCAGTTAGCAATTTCTAATGATTACGGCATTTAATTTTCAGAAGATTTTGAGAAAAAAACTGACTGAAAGCTGAGTTTGCCATAACTTTGAAATCATTGTGTCACAGTTTGCACTGGCAGACTGTGTGAAGGAAGGAAGAGGTCCCAAATGCAGACACTTGGAACAAAACTATAATTTAACAAAAAGTGAGCCGTTTATTTGTGGCTGGTAAAATGAACAAAACAAAAGGCAGATGCACAATGAGCCAAAACTAACTGGACCTAAACTGGGAAAAACTAAATGCTAAACACAAGACACAAAGAAAAAAAACCTGAACACAAGAAAACCTGGAAACATGGAGACATGACAAGAACTCAGCAGACAACTTGACACTGAAGAAAGGACGCCGGAGGACTTAAATACACAGAAGGGTAATGATGAAAGTGGAAACACATACACAGCTGACACACATGAACATGACACCACAGGGAAAGCAAAACTAAACACACTGAATATGGAAACATGAGACTGTCAAAATAAAACAGGAAACATAATGAGACGAAGACTGTGACAACAGGAGGTTGACAATATGACATGGAAAATGCAGACATGAAACAGACTGGGGAGACAGGATGATACACAAGGAGAGGAACAGGAAACAGACAAAGGGAAATGTGGCACAGACATAACTGAAAATCAGGCATAGAGCACAAGAGATTTACACAGGAAACAGAAAACGACACATAAACAAGGGAGCATGGATGAAACTTTAACTCAGAGGTGGGACCAAGTCATTGTTTTGCAAGTCTCAAGTAAGTCTCAAGTCTTTATCCTCAAGTCTCAAGTCAAGTCTCAAGTAATGTCAGGCAAGTCAGAGTCGAGTCTCAAGTCACTGGTGTAAAAGTCCGAGTCAAGTCACAAGTCTGAAACTTTGAATTTCAAGTCCTTTCGAGTCTTTAAAAAAAACAAACGAAAAAATAATGTTGCAGTTATGCTAAATGTAAATATTAGACCATGTAATTTTAAAATCTGTGTTTTTCTCAACACATACAAAATAGTGAACTTAGAAAATATACACAAATTGTGAAATTGCACCTCTTTAAAATGCAGCTCAATTAAACTTAGCTCCAAGAATAATTTTCACCGACAGTTCTGAGATAAGCTGCATGTTATTCTTGGATGCGGTTATAGGACCGGCTTTAAAATCGCATGACAAAAATATCATACACATTAAAAAAAACTGTATCACCAACGTAGCCTGGAAAACATTTGCTAGTTAGATGAAGTCAGCTATCTCATCTTAGCATATTTATATGCATATTTATAATTATACGGTTCTTGGAGTGAGTGCATACACTCATGAAGTTTAGTAACTTCCGGTCACTGCAACAAGCCCAGGTACAGTTTACCGACGGATGGGTGCAGGACCTTGAAATGCACCGTGTAGAACGAAAGACCATCGTACGTATCATAAGTTTACCAGTCTCACAAATCGTCTTCATAAATACACATTCGTTAACCGTTTATTAATATAACCTTTGAGCTCAACGGTAATTAATTAGCAGTGGAAATAATTTCTGGTAGCATCACAGAAATGTAGCAGTGACAATAATATTGTATGCTGTAATCGTACTGGGCAATTAGTGATACAAAAAACCTGTTTTATCCTGTGAATAAAAGTATGTGTTTTTGTCAGTGTACCATAATAACAGAAGCGAAACGCAATATTGTGTCAGGATAATTTACTATTTATGCACAATAAATAAAGGAGCATAGCGCGACAATTTCTGTTCAGCGCCAGACTTGCTTGTAACCTATATCACCAATTATGTTAAGAAAAATGACGCATTAACTACAACAGCAGACTGACCTTTGTGGAAATGCTTGGAGCAGACTAACCTGTGAGCTGGAGTGTTCTAGGACGTTATATTTGATCTTTGAATGGCTGCAATCCAGTCGCCTCTTTGTTACTTCGGAAACATGGCTCGAACAATTTCTCTTCAACGACATAATCCGATAACAACCGATCTCTTTACCCGTCGGCTTCCCGTGGCTGTCATGCGACCGGCTATTGCAGTTAATAATACAACGGCTTCTTGACATTTTTGTGTTTCTTTTTATCGCTGTGTGACTGATTTTAATTGAAAGCCTGCGTGCGCTAGTACCGCTTGCCACGAGTTCCCAGAATCCTTTGCGGTTCTACCCGTGAATGACGTCACATTTTCAATCTCCATATAATATGCATGTTAAATTTTATATTTGGGGTAAAATATCAAGTCTTTTCAAGTAAACCGGTTCAAGTCCAATTCAAGTCCCAAGTCATTGGTGTAAAAGTCCAAGTCAAGTCACAAGTCTTAGAACATTTTTTCAAGTCAAGTCTAAAGTCATAAAATTAATGACTCGAGTCTGACTCGAGTCCAAGTCATGTGACTCGAGTCCACACCTCTGCTTTAACTAAACAAAACCTAACTAAGACATACTAACTAATAACACTAGAACTTACTATTACATCATAAGAAATTAGACAAACAAAAAAAAACTCAAAATGTTGGGTCACAGACCCAGCGCCCTGACACACTGTGGTATGAACTTTTGCATTTTGTGTGACTTGAAATATACGTTAAAGTAAAATGTATGTGTTGTTTATGCTTGGTTTCATGTATATATATATACCTTCTATGAACTACCGTACGCAATGTGTACAGCACCAAAATCCAATGCAATCCAGAGAAACAGATCAGAAAAAAATCCTTTCGACTGTGAAGTTCCTTTTTTTTTTTTTGTCGGAACCATATCAAAGCAGTTGATTCAACTTTCTAATGAATTGTCAAGCCTACAGGCTGTTGTACTTACTTTAGAATAGAAGTGTGTTCTTTTGTTTTACCCTATAGCACTATACAGTATACAGTATGATTAATCTGTTTCTGGGAGAGTTTCTGAAAAACAACATTAAAGAAAATGCTAACATCACCTATGTCAGGTTTGCCATGTATACTCCACTGGGTCTGAGAATCCCTCTTACGGTTTGGTTTGCAAGATCAAAGGTCCTGCTCTCCACTCCACTTGGAATTCACAGTCACACTGTGTGAGCAAAATTGACTGAACACTTGCAACAAGAAGCAGATTTCTATGTTTAGTCCTGTCTCATTCTGTTATCCAAAAAAATAAAGTATTTTATCCTGTTTGCATCCAGAGAGCATGCATGCTAAATGCATATTACCACTTTGTATACTTCACCTGCATTACTGCAGAGACAAGTGGAATCTTGATTAATTTGGATTTGGGTTTTTATGAAAGAAAAACTGACTGACTGGAGCTCTGACAGTCCACACAACAAGGAGAATATGAAATCTACCACAGTCTTTAATCAAATACCAGCTTTCATTTCAAAAAGCAATAACCATTTTAGGGGTGAAAAAAATCACAGCTCTGCTTCAGTAATTATTATTTTAAAAAGATAATTCACTGAATAACTTTAAAATCAAAAGTCTTAACATGATCCGTTTAATTTAATGTCCAGAAGAAACTGTCACAGCCAGTGTTATTGTTTTGATATAGTATATATTTCATTCTAAATCATCAATGTTTCATGACTATCAAGTAATTTATCAGTTGTGCTTGCTTGATTCTCTAATAAAGCCTGCCGCTAAATTTTAGTTATTCCAATTCACTGTCTATTTTGTGTGCTCAACTGAGTGGAACAGTGGGGAAAATAGTCTGTTTAAATGCATATAGACAGATTTCCTTCAATTCTTTCAATTTCTGAATGTCATTCAGTGTTTCATAACAGACAGCAGAACTATATCACTCCATCATCTGCTAAACACTTCTCCATCCCTTTAAGCTTTAGGCCAACAGGTTATACAGGAAGTGGACAGTGTGAAAGATACCACACTGTACAAAAAAAAGCCTTAATAAAAACCTACCCTCAACCTTCCCTGCAAGCACTTACTCTATTTTCCCCCTACATTCTTTCATCTTCTCTTCAGCAACTCCCCCATCTTCACTTCACATTATGCCAACACCACTGGGGCTGTAATTCCATATGATTTCCCAGAATGTATAATCCCCTTCTTCCTAGGTGACATTCTGGAGCAGCAAGCCAAGAGTGCCAAAAGGAAAAAGAAGCTGTAATCCAATACAGTTTCATGAAAACCTCTGATCTGACACTTCATAATCACAAGGGGCTCTTGTTATCATTGTAACAAGGTGCCACAACAGAGTCGCCTGTTCCCTAGTAACTTTCTTCCCCAATGCCTAGTTGGCCTTTATCAGAGCTTATGAGGTCTATAGAGTAGCTGATGCTGTTTACCCTCACATCCACTGTAAAAGTGCAAAGGTCAGAAGATCCCCAGAGCCAAGTTCCTCTTATCACATGCCCCCTAGAGAAGACGAACTGGAAATAGGACCAAGATGTAAAGTAGTCCCTACTAGCACAATGAGAGATTATACTTTGAGAATGCTGCAATTCTGTCATATCCCACATTCTCTAATCAGCTGAAATCCTGTAAACATAAGCTTTGGGGCTTTGCCTTTTATGCTGTTTTTGGCACAGTTTAAGCTATAGTATTATTCATTGTAATGGAGGGAAACAGAATATCAACCAAAAATCCAGGGAAAAAAACACATTTCATAAACCTTTAAATTAATATGCATTTCACTGAGTGATGCAAGTATTTGATCCTCAAGCAAAACGTAACTTTGGACCTGGTGAAGAAACCCTGGCTGGCAAGCACAGTAGTAATGTTTCTTGTAGGCAGCCACCAGGTTGGCCACCACACATCTCAGGACAGATTTTGGCTGACTCCACTTTATACTCTTCTTTAGATTTGGCTGCTGCTTGGCAAACTGGGGCTTGAGCTCCCACCTTAGATTTTCTATTGGATTAAGGTCTGGAGATGGGCCATTCCAGGACTTTAATATCCTTTTTTTTTAGCCACTCCCTTCTTGCCTTGGATCTGCTTTATGTTTTGGGCCATTTTCATGATGGAAAACACATGACTCATCTTCAATGTTCTCAAGTTGTTCTGTAGTCTTCCTCCAAACACAGCACCATGAGTTGACACCAAGTAGCTCAAATTTGGTTTTTCAGCAGAGTACAATGTTTTCTCCCAAGCCTTCTCTGAATAAGATATTTAGATGTTCACCGGCAAAAGATTGTAAATGTGCCTTCTTGAGCAGAGGGACCTTACAGGTGCCGAAAGATTTCAATCCACTACCAGTGGTGTTCTTGGTGACTGCAGACTCAACTGCCTTCAGATCATTAACAAGCTCCTCCAACGTAGTTTGGACTGATCCACCACCTTTCTCACGATCTTGCATGGAACTCCAGACCGAGGACAATTGATGCATGTTCAGTTCAGTTCAATTCAATTTAGCTCAATTCTCACAGCAAGGCACTTTATATTGTAAGATAAAGACAACAGAGAAAACTCAAGCAGATGATTGATCTGTCATTTCAGGATAATCACAACAACAATTTTTAACCTCTCATCAAGCTTCTTGGTCATGGTCTTGTGCAGGACTACCATCTTGTCCCTGACATCCTTTTAGAGCTTTTTGATCTTGCCGATGGTTGCAGAGACGTTGAAATAGCAGAAATTTATTCTGTGGTTACGTATGCTTTATACACATAAATTGAGATTAGGAGTATCTGTCATTGACTGACTGATTACATTACTGATTACTGTAATCTGTATGGCACATTTGCATGGAAATTCATTTTTAACTTCTATGTAATGTGGGGTTTTTTTAGGATTTTTGGTTGATATTCTGTTTCTCACCATCAAAATTAAACTACTATAAAAATGAGAGATTTTTAATTTCTTTGTAAGTGAGCAAAATTAGGAATTCAGCAGGGGATCAAACAATTATTTCCCCCATTGTAACAATATTTTTGAGGGCTCTGCTGGATAATGATAAAAATCACAATAGTAACTAATACAAGAAATGTTGATATTCACTGTGTGCATGTAAATATGGAGATTGCATGGGCTTTTTACATTATCCAGCTGCCTAACAGTAAAGTAATTTACACCGGTTGTTTTAAAAGCTGGAAAAAAAAATAGCCCCATGCACTCTTTTTCACAAGCAGATAAATGGTATTAGTTTCTGTTCTTTTGTTTGCATTTTGTCTTAACAAAAGTTCACAACCTTGGAAGACAAGAGTAAACAAAACAACATAACTGTCATCAAAGCCCTTTTCATAATCCTCTGTGCTCACACTGGGGACTTTATTGGAGCAGTGTCTTGCAACATCTGGCACCAGCTTAACCTTCCCCCTCAGCACCCACAAGCCCAGGGGCACACAGCATTTCATACACGCACACACATACATACACAGGCATACCTCTAGGGTGCGATGCACACTGACTACAAAGTGATTTTACACTGTGACTTTGTGCTGTGCCATGTAGTGTGTGTGCCTGTACATCTGCTGATGGTACTCTGTCTGTGTAGTGATGCCAGTAGTCACACAACAGGCCGTCAAAGGCAGTGCTGTGTGCAGGCCTGATAGTCCAGCAGCATCACATCCCTAACGTTCTCCTGTTCACTTCAGTCCAGGAAGCAGAACACAGCCGCTGCTGCACCAGTGCCCACTGGCAGCAGCTCCTGAGAGATCACATAGCCAGGAGTTCAAGGGTGAAAAAATGGCTAACGCTTCAGTTGAACATCCTTTGTCAACATTTCCTTTCGACACTCTGCCACTGTGACCGCTGGCAATGGTAACTGCAATATTTATTTTGTATTTCCTTTCCACTTTTTCCAGATGACTTTTTCTATGTGTCAAGCCATACAGACTGAGACACTTCTGCTTGCTTGCTTGTTGTGTTTCAAAGTTTTATGTTGTACTTTTTCATCCAGTTTGTGCCACCATCAAATTTCTGCACCTGAACATTCCCAGTGACAAGTGTGTGGGAGAAGTCCACCAAAAATCGAAAGGCCGCCCTAAAAAATGCCTTGGGCAGTGAAAAAAATACATCTAAAAATCCCAGAGTCCCTTCGCTGACCTTCTATTCATTCTTAGAAACAGCAGAAATTGAGGACAATAACTGTAAGAGAAAGGGTTACATTTGAACATAATATTCCAGAAAACATTAATATTCCACCGGGGTCTGCATTGCTTTTTGTGCAATGTTTTAAATAGCTATAATTCCCGTGCACAGTGCAGACCAGCAGCGGAGGGTGAGGACTGACATAATTGGTTGTTTTATGCAGCTCACCCTCTGCTCCTTCTCACTGCTGGCACATCTATTTCATCCTGTGGTGCTTTTAAATAATCAATACACCCCACAGTCTGATGCATTTAATATACCTTAAATAGTAAATGACACACGGGACTTGTTTGAGAGTTTGGACATGTGGGGGAACAGGGGAAAGGAAACATTAGCTCACTTTGAAGGCTCTGAACACACAAAGGCCAATTAGAATCATTTGGTTGAACAATTAAAAATTTCTGCTAAGGGGCAGATACTGAAATTCTGAGATGATAATAAGAAAGAAAGAAAAACACTGAATGATAATCAGTGAAGCATCCCATTTCAGTGCTATGAGATTTGTTCTTATTTTCAAAGATACTGGCATTCAAAATGCACACCGAAGCGGTAACCAGGTGAATCGCCACCTTAGGCTGCTGCTTACATATCTTGTGAAGTAATCATCAGGTCTCAGCGGGATATTTTGCTCCCCTTGACCCCCTGTGCATTACACACAACACCAGTAGCTTTGCCATGTTAGGGAAATGGAAAAACTGCTCAAGAAAGACATTTAAGTTTTCTGTTGCTTTATAGCTTGTGAAAAATGAAACTAAAATAACATAAATGGGAAAAAAAAGACTATCAATTATGATGATTTGTGAATGTGAGATGAGAAAGAATACATGTTTTGTCACTTTAAAATCTGTTTCATCTGCATCCTATAAAATGTCCTCAAACTACCTTTGGCTTTACCTTTGTGAAAGCTTTTGTGTAAAAAGCCCCACATTCTTTCAGTCTTTCGTTTCTGCGAGACTATTCTAAATGCATAAGATATTCATTAAGGTTATGAATTTCTCAGAATGATAGGTACCTTCCACGTTACGTCTTTTTTCACTGTCTTAAAAGAGAGAGAAAATCTATGTTATTTTATTAATAGTGTATTTGCAATTTCCTTTAAAAGTAAAAGCCTGTAGATTTTCCCCCGTTAGGCAATTGTTTCAATACTTCATGTTGACTGGTGGGTGTAGAGTAATGTGTCCTACATTGAGTAATGTCACACCCAAACTACATTCAAACACACTTCTGTTCCCAGTTATTTTTCAAACTGTGGCTTAAACAGCTTTCATCTGTCCCAACCTGATGAAGTTTAATCGCCCCAACTTGAGCACAGCATGACAGAGTCAACGGATACAAATGTCTCAGTTTAGTATGGCCACTGTTACTCATTGGGAGATTTCTTCCATACAAATTAACCTTACAAAGCTTCATTTGACTCTTATCTCTCTCTCTCTCTCTCTCTATCAATCTGTGTCTGTGTCAGTTTGTTCTCCTGCTTGGTAATACATTATCTAGAGGACCAACTGAAGATTCGTATGCAGCAAACAGCTGATATTAGCCTTTTGCTTAAGATCTCCAGATGGATGAACAATGTTTCCCAGACCACTGCTGATAAATAAAGAGGTGATCTTTGACAATGTGAGTGACAATTGGAGATGGTGGGAAGGCAGAACTCCCTTTGAACAGGAAGCAATATCTCACAGAGATATCGCTTCGCTCAGGGAGGAGCTGCAATCTGCTGTGACATGTTTGGCGGGGGGACGGAGTGCATAGAGAAACTAAGGAAGAGAGCAGTCAAACGTTAATGGTATGCAGTAGTGGCATAAAAACACATGAGGCAAGACTAGAGGGGAGTGGAGATGAAAAGCTCAGTGCAACGTGGGAAGTCTCCCAGCAGCCTGTATAAGCAAAACTGTAACAGGGATCATTCAGGGTCACCTGATCCACAAGCACATCTTAGCTCGGATGACTAACATGACACAAGTTCTCTGTCTATTTTTTATTATTATTTTTGTTTGGGGTTTTTTCTCCTCTAGCTGTGTTTTTCTGCCTTTGTTTCTCTCCCCTGTGCCTCTTGGCCACAAACCACACATCTGCAACAGATAAACTTTTTCCCTCAGTCAGACTGACCCATGCTAGTACCCTTGAATACAGTGAACTTATGATTCAATCAAACAAAAGAGCAAACGGAGGCTGACAAAACTCTGCACAACAGCCTGCCAACTGGCTCCGGGAGGGTGGATGGATTGGTGGTGGTGGAGAGAGCAGGGTTGAGTGTGGAGAGCAGGAGCAGTTTGGGGATTCCCTTGCCTCTGTCAGAGTGCTGCAAAGCCATCCATCAAGTCTGTTTTTATGGGACTAAAGAGCTAAACCACAAGCCTGTGGGGAGGATATTAAGGGCCTGACAATGTGAGCCGAGGCAATTGATCTATTTAAAACAGCAGTGGCAAAGCACTGGTGCGGTACAAGATTTGTGGCGTTTTCATTTACTTCTACGTTTTTCAGCTCTTGATTAGATCAGGATAGCCTGTGGGTAAACATTGTCAGTAGATGCTATTTTCTCCCTCTAAGGGCCAAAATGTGAAGTCGTACAAGGATGTCTGTCTCTAATAGCTATCCAAACTGGCAATCTTGTTTGTCTGTCTTTTTCAGCATTTCAGCCCCTATTAGAGCATGGTAACTCACACAAAGGTTGTGAATATTTAAAATACTGCCAGTCTCATGAATTAGGTTTATTTAACTGTTATGCTCAACGTTGATATCTCGGGGCTTATTTCAGTAACACTCTTTCACTAAATTTAGATTGTTTTCTTTATTAATGTTTAAGTATGTATATTCATGCTTTCGATGTTTAACCTCGAGGGTTTTATCCTTGAAACTGTGAAAGCAGATAATCAGATGTTTGTAAGATATTTCTTCATAAAAGAGCAGTCTTTTTTTCTGCATTTCATTACTTATTATGTGTGTGTAATGGCAGTTACAGCTGAATACTGGTCATATTAAATATACACAAAATAAACAGTTTGGACTGCTATGCTATATGCAATATATATTATATTTATCACACATTTGCTATAGTGTTGCAGTGTATCAATTAAAACAACAAAACACACATTTATGGTACGCAAAAGCATTTTCGGGAAATTTCCTGTTATGGAGCAGTTAAATGTGTTGCATGTAACCGCTCTACCAAAATAGAAAAAAGGTTTCACAGCCTCCTCGCAACAAATGAAAAGTAAACAAAAAATGAATAATATTTAGGCTGCAGGCCAGTCCTGAAAAAAGACGGCTATTACTGAATACCTAGTGTTCTTATTCTGGAAACATACAGTATGGACCAACTGGGCAAAACCATCCATTTCAACAATTTGGCTGTTTCTTAATGAAATAGATGATGAAAATGTGAAATCACCACAGGAAAGGTAGATCTCTCAGCTACCTATCACTTGGGGCTGAAATAAAACTACTCTGAGGACACGTAATGTTCAGTATAGCCAGTCCATCCCATGTCAATTAAACCTCAGAGTGAGCACTTAATCCTACCACTAATGACTTGAAGCAATGCTGCAATACCAAGTTGTACATATGAGATTACCAGCAGCCTCTGGGAAGTACCATTTATCAACTGAAAGTCCACTGGGTATCGTCAGTTGATGGCAATAGCCCCTCCAGGTCCATAAGCCAGCTGAGCAATGGGTATACTGTGTTTCTTTTTTTATCCTTTATTTATCATATTTCTGCTGTCTTTCTTTTTATTAATACAGTAAATATCTTTATAGGCTTCCTCATCATTTTCACAACAAAATCGTGTGGACTGCTAGACTCCTGACTTAGACAATGAAATTAAATATGAGGTAAACAGCACTGGTCAGAAACAAGAAGGCCTTAATTGAGTATGAATACAAACGTTTGCCTCTTTTTTAATTTTCCCAGCAAGTATTGGCCATGTACCCTCTGTTCTGGCTCCCAGATTCTGAAATCGCAACATAGTCATGAACAATGACAGTTTTTGTTTCTGACAATAGTCTTGGAAAGGCGATGTGTGGTACAGGCTGCAAATTACCTTCCATATGAATGACTAGCCTTTTTTTTTTAGAAACCTGGTATGAGTCTTTAGCTTCAGGTATTACAAACTGCAAAGTTATGGTACCAGAAGTAGTCAGGGAACCTATAAAAATATATATGACTTATATATTCTTTGAGATCACACCGTTAAGAATCGATAGGCCAAATTTTGCTTTAAGCAAATGAGTCATTATTCAAGAGATTATAGAGAATTTTAATTGTCACCACTTTCTTTACAATCCTTGTAATGTACATGCTGCACTACAATTTCAAGTTTGACAGGGTGAGCAGCAGTACCTGAGGGAGTAGGGGCTTAGTGCCAGATCAGTTAAAAAAGACTGTCGGGTTTCAATCTCCACCAAGAAGTGAGAAGCGAGGTATGGCTAAAAAAAGTTTGTTTACCGGTGAATCATCATTCAGAAAATGCTGTTGTTAGAATGGTTGAATGGTTTATATTACATGATCTGACTACCTTTAATGATTCCAGAGGCCAATATTTCCTCAGTGATGGCGCCAACATGCTAATCTGTTTGGAAAAGTGCAGAAGCAAAGGATTTCTGGCATGGCTCTGTAGACTTCATGTTCTTTCACTTGGCAGCAATGTGCTCTTCACTGATAACTTTTTAATCAGACCATTTTCTTTTAAAAGTTTAGTAGCTTGCTGGAAGGAGACATACTGTATACCTACAGTGCACTTCTCTGAATCCACATTCCTATGTTGTAGGCTAAACTCTATCATCAAACGCGGAAATTAATGGGCCATATTTAATCATAAATTCTAGGGTTTTTTTCTTTTTTTCATTTGGACAAGAGACCAGCCTCAAAGAAGTCACAAGTGTCACTTCAAACGCTTCTTCTTCTTCTTGATTTTCCTCTGCTGTTTTGCTGTTTCGAGTTAAAAGTGTGTGGTTCAATCTACAGCTCTGTAATCTTCTATCCAACCCTCCATCTCCCCTTCCCACCCCTGGCTCAGTCTGGTTAATGAAGGACTTTTTTGTTGTTCACTCAGAAGATGACAAAAAATCAAAGATTTATCATAAAAAAGGATACACTTCAAGGCATAACCCTGTTCAAGGATTTGGACCTGATTTAGCTGGAAGCTACCATACAGGTAGGAATAATGAGGTACTTTTGCCATGTGATTAAATTGTTATACATTAGCAGCTTCTGATATATATTTTTTTACTTCTTAGATAATGAGTAGGAACTATCTTACCAATCCTGGATACCTTGGGGCAGATACATAAACTGTATAGATTTAGGGTCAAATGAACATTAAAAAGCTAACCTCTAAAAATTTTTAATAGGGCTGTGTGTGTGTGCAGGGAAAAAATAGTGACATAAAATGCAAGATCTGTAAGACCTGTTCTGTTTTATATAACTTTTTGTAACTCTTCACTTTTTTTTCACCATATCAGGCCTTATGCATTAAAATTGAGGTATTTTTTATTAATAATCATAATTTTGCATTAAGCACTCCCGCACAAAAACACACTGTTCCTATTAAATTTTATGTTTATTTTGTGTTTATCTGTTAAAATATTTCAAGCATTTATGAGTACACATCAATTATGAATCCAGCCCCTGGTATTTCATCAGGGGGTCTAGACAGGTGTTTCAAATCTACCTTTTGAGCCGGATGATTACCAGTATGACATTAAAGACTTTTTATACAAAATGAATTGAGCAGACAAGAAGAGTGCTGCTTCCTTGATTTTTTTTTCTTTTTGCAAAGGAGGTGTCACCTTGGACACAAATGTGGTCTGATGTACAACAGAAGAAAAATGATTGTTAACATGTAGCAATTCATACCTTACAGGTGTGAAACTTGTACCTCTAGTTATGCAGTGAAGTTGTCAAGATCTTAGCCCATGGCAACACTTTGGTAAGAAAATGTTAAAAAATTCTAGTTGGAAAGTTTCTCCTGATTTTTAGTTTGAAATGAAGGCAGACTTTCTCTGCCCCCTAATAAGGCTGAATGCATACTACTTTTATAGCATCTTTAGTTCATTTAATATTTGCCCCCCAAAGTAAAAAGTTACAGGCATATCACTCTACAGCATAGTGTTGCCCTGAGGCAACAAACCACATTTTCAAGCCTTACACTGGCCCTTCAAAAAAAACCAACACTTTTTTTTTTCAAATAATGCTACCACACACACCTCTTTCCAATAAAATGATGAGTTGAAGATGGTGTGACTTTCATTTTTTGGGGGGAGGACCCCTTTCTGCAAGCTGCACTATATGAGAGACATCTCCATTAAGAGGCAAGATAAAGATCACTATTTTACATGTTTATAGTGAAATAAATGTATATTAAAAAATATTTGTATGTGCATGAATATGTTAAGAAGCATATTTGATTGTTTGTTCTACTTATTTATTTATTTATACAGTAAAACTGTTAATTTTCTTTCGTTGCCTCAAGGCAACACTGCGCAGTTAGCCCAATTTTTTTCAGGCAATATAATGCATTTGCATATGTGTGTAGAGATGTGTTTGTGTGCATTACTTTACAATCTACTCATAATTACAGGACATGGATGTAAATACCTTTTATGAAAGGAAACCAAGGGAATGTGCACTTTCTGTCCTCAGAAAGTGAGGACAGTGAGCTTTCAGGGAGTGACATTGAAGTAGAGGAGTGGATCCCTGAATGGGGTTTGCGGGACACTTAGGAGCTCAGGGGTCAGTTGGTAAAGTAACTGTGTCTGTGTGTGTGTTTGTGCCCACATAGCAAGCAGGTCTGGCCAGGATCTGGTATCAAGTTGGCACTGCTGGCTGACTTCTGGCATGATAAGACGCATGTCATCCAGATATGGGCCAGGCCTGGCATACATGGCACTGTCCATGTGATGGCATGCCATATCTGGCTTGATTGTGGCTTGGTTTATGTGGCCCAGGCCTACAGAAAACAGGTCTGGCCCAGATCTAGCATCAAGCTGGCACTTCTGACAGAGGTAATCCACACATGGGCCAGCACAGGACCACCAGTGTGTCTAAAACTGGCCTTGTGCTGGCCCATGTGTGGGCCACCTCTGGCAAACCAGGTCTGGGCCACCAAAGGGCCGTCATTCTTTGCGGTATGTGGGCCATGTGTAAGCACATTGTGTGGGCCTGATCCGGGCCATACCAATTTTGCTGTGTGTGTGTGTGGTCGTGTATTACTTATTGTTGTAGGGACACAAATTTGTTTACACACTCACATTGTGAGGTCTCGCCTACTTTATGGGGACAAATTGCAAGGTAAATCATTCAATTTTAGGGTGAATGCTTGAGTCAGGGTTAGGATAAGGTTCAGGCAGGGACTTGTGATGGGTAGAGTCAGGATAATAAGGACAATAAGTTTTATCGTTCTGTGAAATATTTCCATTGTTTATTTGTTGTGTATTTATTTGTTCATCCTTGTTGTACTAATACAACTTATTATAGAAAAAACTTGGCATGTTACTACCATTGTCGCACAGTGTTACCTTGAAGCAACAAACCAATATCTGTTTGGGGGGGGGGGCAGGGTGTCAAATTTTATGATTGATATATTATTAGGGACCATAAAGCTCCTCCAAAATATGGAGAAATATTTTTTTCCCCAAAAATTTAAAAGCCATGCAGTAGAGGGATATTGCTCAGACGAATGTAATGCGAAGTGTTTTGTTGCTGGCGCATTTGTTGTTTTGCCTCTTTGTTTTTTTCTGCTTACTTCAGTATCCAGTAGCAAAGCAGGAAAACATGTTCTAACCATTTAAACAGATAGATACACAGTTTTCCTCCACACACAGTGTGAGAGCAGATGGCAGATGGATTTTTTTGCCCCACTGATTAGTAGTTGTGCATCTCAGGGGGGACTTTAATTTTCACTGACCAACATTGCAACTGCCCGCTGAAAAGCACTATCTAAGCTAGCTCAGTCATTCTCCTCCCTGACAAGCAATGCAGTCTAACTGAGTATTATGGCATTGTTAAAGTCCATAAATGTACTTGTGAGATTATGGAGCTGCCATTGTAAAGATGTAAATAAATGACTATCTATTCCCGCACAGCCTTCGTAAACTCCTATGAGACTTGTGTTGTTTTCTGTCTTCATAGAGAAGACTCACTTAAAGAAGTGTGTCTTTTTTAGTGTAATCCTGTGGCTTTCATGTTATGAAATGGTATGTGTATTGTGGCTAGTGGAAATTGCTAAAGTAGATTATTGAAACACTGCTGCTCAGATAGCGATCCACCCAGGATCTGCCTCTTACTGATCCCCAGGCTGTTATTAAGAAATATAAAATTGTCCATAATTTACATATTAACGCATCCTGAAACACACAGAGCCATTTAAAGGCCCTCAGGAGGAGTTTGCCTGGAGTTTATACTTTCATGAATCTTTCTGAAGGGTTTTAACCGGCTCTGCCTGGTTGGATGTGCCAGATAGCTGCAACAGCTGCAGTGTAGCAACTTGAATAAGGAATGTTTAATTTTTTTCAAGGGATACAGTAATAATTACAATATGTTTTGGGGAATAAGGCTATTATTCAGGAATTAAGATAGAGTTGTGCAGACAAATTTGGGGTTAAAATTTATGTTGGTGCCTGGTGTGATTTTTCTCATTGGTAAATGTTTCTTCTAACCTCATATTTTTGCTACAGTAATTGCCAAATTTATATATATGAAACGGTTCTTAATAATATATAATCATAATTATTATTACTATTATATAATAATTTTAACATCATTATTTTAATATGTTACATATATAAAATTAAACGTAACCAATTAATCAGCTAGACCACCACATTTATGCCACAGCTGTCCTACTGGTAATTACCTAAATCATTTTTTATGTTTCTTTGATGGTTACTCAACAAGCAGATATAAGCTTGTTAATCAAACGTATATATTTTTAATGCTAAACATAATTATTGTTGTTTTCCATGAATTTTCAAATTTCCCTTTTTTTAAGTAGTTATTTAATTAAAATGCCAAATTACAGTCATTTACTTACTTTCTGACTAATCGTAGAATTTTTTAATACCAACACCCCAAGATGTGCAGATAAAATGCATAGAGCAATCAAAGACTGTTATAAAAATCTTGAAAGATCCCCAATAAATAATAAGCCTCACTGCAGTTAGTCTATGTCAAAACAGTGCAATGAAATGTCAACAAGTCAGCACTTACTGCTCCACCATGACTCAATTTCTCACCTCATTATTCAATGTTAAAATTAAGTGCAGAGACCAAAGTCATTAGTCTGCTCATCATCTAGAGGGGAGGAGGCAGACAACCCCTGTTGCAAGCCTATACTGTTATTCAATCCCTTATCCCTTCCTTTAAGCAGGACAGTGCTCTGATTAAGAAGCACCTCTCAAAAATGCTTTTGCTATCCCTGTCTCTTAATGTATGACATTTATAAAGAACGTGGCAGTCTTTTATGCTGCAAACCTCTCAAGAAGTCTTCAAAGAGATATGTCTTTTTTTTACAAGTAGTCAGTTTCAAAACGACACCCGGGAATGGTTTTTAAAAACATTACTGCTGAAATGAATTGACGAATGCATTTTTTTTGTCCTCCTGAAGGGGGGTGAATCACCCTTTATCAAAAGGAGAATAAGTTCATTGTTGGTTTAGTATACATGCTGCTGAGGAAAAGGGAGCTGGATGTGTACTTGCAGTTGACAGTACAATGTTGTCCTGATATACAGCATTTAATACAATTTTTTTAAAATCCTAAAAATTTTTTAAAAAAAGCAAATTACTTAGTGCTCACCCATAATTTTTTGGCGGAAAAACATAAAATAAAAAGTTAATCTAAATATATAAATTGGTGATTTAAATATATAACGCGAAATTTTAATATATATATATATATATATATATATATATATATATATATATATATATATATATATATATATATATATATATATATATATATATATTAAAATTTCGCATTATATATTTAAATCACCAACATATGAATTGGTGATTTAAATCACCAATTCATATGTTGCGGTGACTCCCAAGCAAGGCGAGTGGCTCCAGCAGATCCCGGGAACAACATCGGAGATCTCTGTCCAGAAGAGCGCAGTCCTGGGAACAGCTAAGATACTGCGCAGGACCCTCAAGCTCCCAGGCCTCTGGTAGAGGACCCGAGCTTGAAGGATAAACCGCCCGCAGGGGCGTGCTGGGTGTTTTTATATATATATATATATATATATATATATATATATATATTCATATATATATATATATATATTCATTTATTTAGTATGGCTCCTAAATTGCAAAGCAAAGGGCAAGAGATAATAAAGAATTTCTACTGGCTCCACCGAAAGGTCTTACTATTCATCCAGTGGGAAATTGGATTGGTATGTACTCGTATGTTGGCCTTGGCAAGATTGCACAAATTTCACATTAACCAGATGCTGAAATGCCAGCTTCAATCACTTTGACCAGTTGCAGGAATGCCTGCACAGATCCAGCTGCTCACGCTGCTGCACCATACCGGTAAATAGTAACATGGTTACTAACAAATCATATCACTGTAAAGGTCTAACTCCTCTATAGGTGTTTCTAATTGTATGAAAGACAGTGCATCAAAAAATTCCAATTGGTTTCCATTGCGAAATTCAAGGATCTTACATATTCACTGTTTATTTCTTAAAATGAAATAGGTCCATATAGTTTTCCTACTCAATTCTACAGGTATTGTTAGCTAAACGCAAATGTTTATTACATCCTCACAGGGTAGAGGGTGAAAAAGCATCTTCATCAGAATGCCATTCTCATTAAGCTGTACTTCTTTCAGGGACACTCAGCCCTGCTCCTCTACAAACATATCAGTTAGTTCTATAAACGGAAATAGTGAATAAACAAAGTCTGTAATAAATTTTACATTTTACACTGAGTTTGTCAGAAATGTCTGCAATAGTTTCTTAGCCTTCATTTCCTAAAAGCTTACTAATATAAGACAAGATCTTTGTATTGATACAATGCCGAACTGAAACTAGCATATCAGTATCTTCTTAAAAGAGAAATAGTTTACATCTTAATGCCATTTGCTCTTTAAAAGGTTCATATTCACCTCTCCCTGAACACATCCACCATCTACCTGCTTCCTAAATCCTGAAAAGAGATTAAAAACAGGACAAGCATGATGATCTTTGCTGCTAAGCTCCCAGTGTTGGCTGTAACATTTAGCCAGGAAGCTAGCATTGTGCTAAAACTTACACATTGATATGCAGACAATAATTATTATAATTATTAACAACACTTGTGATTTAAAAGTCAAACTTTTAATGTTTGTCAATGTGAAATAAGCCAACACATTTTAAAATGGCATTTTGTATTCATATTTGTTGCATGCTGTGATGGAGATTTCTGCTTACAAATGGCAGTGATGGCCCAAAACACATTAGAATACATTCTTATTGTTTAGTTTTTACATAAACAAGATATGAGCCAGTGTTCCATTTACACAGCAAGATTTCTGAGTGGCTTAATGAAACCAAACAGACATGAAAAGAATCCTAAACTATGTTTGAGTTAGCAGACTTCTCGCCTGTGAAGCAAAGGGAAGAGTTAAAAATAGTGCCTAGGACAGTTTACCCCACTGTCATCAAAATGCCAAATAATGAAAATACAGTAGGTGTAAAGCAACACTTAACTTAATGGCACAATTCTGATGCCCTAATTGTGAAAGTAATATCTTAAAAGCTTCAGAAGTTTCTTATTGAAAATCAATATGTGTCTCTTCCAACAATCTCCTTATCTGGACTATTTGCTGGAGTATTTTCAGTACCCAATAAGGACATACTGCTTCCATGAAGCACTGTGTGTCCACGGAGCTACTTTTTTTTTTTTAACATTTTATGAATATAATTTTTTATGTCCTTTGTGATGTTTCACAGTGCTAATCATAAAATCAACAGTCTCTAGATAACCGACCTAAAGCATACTCATACTTGAGTGCAAAAAATGCAAAATTACACGTCATACAACTCATATACACTAAGACATATGCGGTGTTTCCTAACTCAACCTTCCACTGGTTTACTGAGAGAAGACACAAAGACTTGAAGAAAAAGCCTAATATAATATACATGGTGTAATTTGTTTTAACTCCTTTAAGTTAACCACCATTTTCTCTCACATCCCAAAATTAATTAACATTTTTAGATATTTTAAGAGCATTAACAGTTTATTACAAATATTCCAAAAGTAAATATGATTAATAATGAATAAGTAGTATCATACTACTTTAATAATATATAAAAATAATATATAAAAATACATCTATAACTTCTTTGTGTAGCATATTTTTTGTTTGTTTGTTTGTTTGTTTGTTTTTAAGCCTGTCCTGTTTGGCAGCTGTTTCACATTTGCTTTCCCAAGACAAGCTCTGTAAATTCTTTATAGGTTTGTGTAGCATGTTTGGACTGGCTAGAAAGAACCTCCCAGCATGTTTGGGAAAAGTGCATTTATAAACATGAGTAACATGTGTTCAGTTTTACCATTAATGTGTCTGAAATGCTGCTCAAGGCTCCTGGGCTTTTATATTTTTCATGTTATAATGTGTGAAATGTTTTCAGATCTAGACTGTAGGCAGGCCAGTTTAACACTCAGACTCTTCTACTATAAAACAATACTGTGGTTTAACATTTTCTAAACCTGTATACATCTTGCCCCAAAAAACTGTATATACTCTTACGAATTGATGGTGCCTTTACATATTCGCAAGCTGCCAATTCCATAAGCAGCCATCATAAATGCAGGTTTTTTGAAATTTTTGAACTGAGCACTGATTGAGTATATATTGAGTACACCAGATTGTTCCTTTCTAAAAACAGCTTAAAGGACATCTGCTTAGAAAGACATTTGGGTAATGTTCATGCAATATGTTGCTTTATTTGATATGCTTCCTTTATTTGTTATATTGTTCATTTGATATGCTTTTACATTCTCATGTGAAGCACTTTGTAATAGCTTCTTGTCTTAAAAAGTGCTATATAAATAAATTTTACTTTACTCACTTACTATCCTTTAGTCCAGAGGACATAATATCCATGTTTTCTCAAAAGAATTTAAAATCTTAATTTGTCTGATTACAGAATGGTTTTTCACTTTGTCTCAGTAGAGTTTAAATTCATTTGGTTCACTGAAGGTGACAGTAATTCTGCATCACATTCACGTATGGCTTCTTCACGATAGATCTTTAACCTGAATTTCTGGATGACATGGTCAACTTGTTCAAAGACACTGATTTCTGGAAGTGTCCCTGAGCAATGACAGCTTCATTCAGGTATTCCATATTGATTTTTAGCTTCGCCCCTTGTACAGAGAGATTTTAAAATGAAAATATGAAATACTGAAAAGCTGTGTGCCATTGTTTGTGTTTTTACAGATAAGGATGCATGTTAAAACAACTATGCATCCTTATCTGTTATTTTTGATGGAGTATGAACATGATGTGCACGATGGTCGTTTTCATTTTTGTTGTCTTATTACATAATTGTAGTCTTGTACACTCCAGCTGTTTTTTTCACCAGCATATTTTTCCCAAAGTATTTTTCCAAATGTCTCTGCACTACAGCGCAAAAACACAACCTCTAAACTTCTCAAAGATACTTTAAAGGGAAAGAGGTATTATTATAAATAAATTCCACATAACTCAAATTGCTTTCATAGAAAACAAGAATACACAACAAAGGTAGAACAATCTCTCCACTTGACAGACAGTTAGTAGAGTAGTATGGATGGTCGTGTCAATACAACTGCCTCTTTGTTTTATAGCCATAACATTTCACCATTTATCCTGGATTCTCAGGTTATTGATCACAGACTCTGTATTACATGAATTCTATTTTCGACCTTGACCATGATGCAGAGTAAAGCGCTAGTATTCATTAAATATTTTTTAAAACTCAAGAAAGTCCTACCCATGGGGTTTTTTGTAATATATAGCAGAGAGCCTTCATTGTTACAATTATGTTATGTCTAACATTTGGTTAAAGACATTACTTTTAACAGTATACTGAATACTTTGATCAATTCACTGCTCACTATTTGCAACATAGATTTCATTTAAGATTTAACATAACAACAACAAAAATAGCAACAATAGTAGTAAGAATGATGGTAAAGAAGATTATATAATAATAATCTGTGATCACTTTAATCTGAGTCTTACTCTTTATGCATAATAAATGTTATTTCTGCAAGACCTTGTGATCCAGTAAATCACATTATTACACATAAATCTGACACAATGATTGTGGGGCTTTTAGAAATGGCAGCTGCCCACTGTTTTCCCAATGTTTGAAGTTAATTCAGTCTCTATATCAGTTCTAAACACATTTATAAACATTTTCACATACTTTGTGCCTTCTTCATAGCAACATTATGCAACTATTCTACCTTAAAATTACAGCTTCAAAATCTATTTGATGGAACACTGACTTGTAATAGGGAAAGTGGGGCTCCTTTCCATTCCCACCATCAGATGAAACAATCCTTACTTGTGGATAATATAAAATAATATTTTCAGAGCGAAACATTTATATGACTGCCTATAAAACCGATTTGTGCATATTCCTACTGTGCAGGCTTTTCAAAGATCTTCTAGCCCTCTCTAGCCCTAATATTTTTCCACCATCATCTATGATTCACTGAAGTAAAAAAGAAACCTCTCTCTCTCCTTCTGTCTCTTCTACAGAAAGGTAAATGCACAAAAACCCACCGAACAATCGCTGTATCATTTTTACAGTAAAGAAATATTCCCATTCTCAGATTCCTTATTTCCCTCATTTCTTTCCTGTATCCCTGTTGTAAACACATTGTTATAAAAATCAGTAGCTGGCACTGTAGTACAGTTGCCGATTCAGCAAAAACACACAGCCATTCACCAATAAATCATAACACACAAGACACATTACAGCAACAGCTGAGGCCTACACCTGATGAAAAATGCGCCACTGGAAATACAGGGCCATTATATATACTGCGGTGTATGTGCATACATGCATACCATTAACATCTGCCAGTCTGCCATCTTTAAAAACCAAACAACCAGCAGTTGGAGGCAAACAGATTTCCCCTACATCTGCACGCATCATTGTAATGCCACGCAATGTCGGGCAGCCAGATGGTAGCGAGCTGCAGTTGAACAGAAGAGATCAGGTTTTGAACTGTAGTTCCTTCTTGTCTCGCTCAGAATGGTAACATAGAAGCTCATGGGAAAACGCACAGGCAATAAGGCTAGGCGGGCTTCTCGTGAGGTGAGGAGCAGACCACCTGTGCCAGTGGGGTGAACAGACACAGCGAGAGAGTGTGTGTGTGTGTGTGTGTGTGTGTGTGTGTGTGTGTGTGTGTGTGTGTGTGTGTGTGTGTGTGTGTGTGTGGGGGCGGGTGCCTTATATGTGTGTTCGCTATGGAAAAGAGAGACAGTGGTGATGAATGAGAAGATCTTACAGTATGCATGAATATAGCCAACAAAATAGGATTTTGTCTGTTTGATTTTTGCTTATTTGTTTTGCTTTTATTTATGCAGAGAACGGCAACAAAGTAATGGGGAATTAAAATAAATTTTTACACTTTGGATGTGCAGCATGTTTTGGGGCATCTCATACGGGTAACACACAAGGGATATCTACTACATTAAGAAATTCTGAATAAATTCCTTGAACAGCAAACTATTTGATGTCGAGTCCAAAGGGCCCTCATGGTTCAGAGACCATGGAGGTTTATAATGTTGTCAAGTGTGCAGGAGGTGTGCCCCTCCTTCATTTTTCGAGTAAGTAAAAAGTAATTTGGCACTACACACACAGGCACACACTCAAACATATCCACATAGAGAATGCTTCATTAAACTGCATCCATCCTCCCAAATGTGCCTCAATAAACCCAGAAGATAGGAATACAGACAGAGATGAAGACCAATGCATTTTTGCAGTAGTGCAGCTTATCTCAGAGATAAGATGGAGACCCTTAAGGGAGATGAGAACAGAGACTGTGAGATGGAGGGAGAGAACTTGAGAGAAGACTCAGTTCAACAGAAAGTGACGGGACAGATGCTGAAAGCGAAAGAAATAGAGACAAGTATGCAAACAGAAATAAATACATTCAGTCTAAATATATAATGAACAGAGACAGAAAGATAGGTATATACATATATACATATATACACTGGACTTCACTGGCTTCAGGTCAGTTTCTTTCTGTGTCTTTGTTCGTTTATTTGGTGGTTATAAATGGGCAGATTAGGGATGTGCTCTGCAAATGTAAATCAGCTGGTGGGGAGATCAAACACTTTTATTTGATTTTGCCCTTCGGTCCTCACACACTTTCTTCCTATCAGAATAAAAATTGCTACAGCTCTCACTCAGTAAACCCTGAGAGAATAAGAAGTAGAGTTCTTGCTGGAGCATCAGCTTAACTTTCTCCCTCTCATCCACAGCAAGACTGTGACCTCAGATTTAAAAGAATACATATTGAGAATGCGCGGGATAAAATCCCTTGTATATTCTTCACTTTTTTTCACTAAAATTATTTTTCAACACAGCTATATTGGAGTATTTGGAGATGTTGAATGTGGAATGGGATGCGTGGCAGAAAGAGTCGATTCTAATTAAGGTTTAATTTTGAGGCAATGATGTGTGTATTTTCATGCTATTCTTGTTAACAGACTTCATCCCTTTGAATCTTCATTAGGGTATGCTGGCATTAGTTACAACTTTTACTTTGAAAGTGGATGGTTTCCATTTCTGGTTTGTATTATACTTTTCACAATTTCACTAAGATTCGACAAGCAGTTGGAAAGTTTTTTTCAGATAAGCCAGCATCTCGCTAGTAGGTTGTCACTGACCATGACAACCTGCAAGCAAATAAGATGGTAGCAATGAGCTGAAGCACCGTATACCTCTTTGCAATCTATTCCACCGACTGAGTACCTCCACCAACCACCAACCAGTCAGACAACAAATATCTTTTCCCTAATGACTGGTAGTTGCCAGGGCTCACTGACTGGTCTCTTGGCCTGTGTAGCTCAGACCTAAGAAATGTTTATAGAATCAGAAAATTATTTCATCTAAAAGGAGCAAAAATGGGCACAAAATCATTTCTCAACATATTGCATTGCAAAGCATGCAGTAGTTGCCAGGGTATTGTGACGTAGACCAAAATAGGCTTATTGTTTGTACAATGAACATGTATTGGTTCTCTGCAGAAAAGCAGAATTCTTATTCGACACTACAAGGCTGGAATCTGAATGTGACTATGGATACATTTGAATTTGGATCAGTAATATTGCAATGGTCAGTGGGAATCTGGGGCATACATGCTAAAAAATGCATGCTGTGGGCCATTTCAAATCACAGCATCCATTATATGGCAGATGCTGTGTTACATTTTGTTCAGATCGTCATGCTCTGCTGCTCTAACAGAGACCTGAAGCTGTTCGTTTGAGTAAAAAGATATTGTTAACACTAACGACTTAATGAGTCGAGAGTGTTGATCTTAGTATTGTGAGTGTCAAAAGGACAGATGCAAACGACTAATTGTTTTTGATCTGACAACCTGTTAAAACAAAGTAATTGTGTGGATGTCACCCAGCTACCTACACACCTACATACATTTGTATTTATCTAGTTGAGCTATACCATAGATAGATAGATAGATAGATAGATAGATAGATAGATAGATAGATAGATAGATAGATAAAGTCTACAGGGGGTCATGCCATTAAGAGCATAAAACCCCTTTGAATAAATAAAAAATAAGATAACAAGGAGTTTTATCTATGTGCACGTGTTTTTGTGTTCCTGAGTAAGGTAGTAATGTTCAGATTTACTCTGTAATGCTCCAGCGTAAAAAACATCTGGGACCCATCACCCGAAGACACTGCAGCTATGACATTTCAAGGACTTTTAATTCAGTAACACCCTAAAGAGTACATGCACTAGAAGGAAAAGATGATGCAAATCACACTGGTGACTTGCGGTTACAATCTTTGTATATGTAAAAGGCACTTTGAAAGTCTCCGATACGCTGGGGGTATCTGACAATGCAATTAACAGTCAGAAAACCTGACAATGCTGTAGCATCCAGTGAATTTTATTTTCAGTAGATTACAGGACTGCTCAACCAGGCACCTCAAACCTGTGAGGCTATACTGTCAGTCTGCCTGTGTAATGAATAAAAGATGTTTCACTCCCAGACAGCCACATTTTTTTATCACTGAAAAAAATGCTCAACACTTACACAGACTATGATGGGTTAGCTGGCACCAAGTGAAGAATTAGTGCCGAATATTTGTGTACCACGTATTAGAAATGTAAATGAAATAGTATATGTGCCATGCATTTCTGGTAGTTTTAGTTATTTAGTTCATATGGGTAACATATACGGTTTATGTAATTATCTGTATGTATATATATATATATATATATATATATAAAACGTAAAAACAAACTGATTAAAAAAAGTTTTTTGTGGGGCTTTTGGGGTTTTTTGTTTTGTTTTTGTGTGTATAGGGAAAGTCATGTGCCTCATAGGTTTGAGCTAGTAACCAATTTGTATTACCCTGCCATTGACTGTTATTCATTTATGCAGTAAATGAAGAAAAAAAAAAAAAGTCTGAAACTGTGTGGACGGTGTGTCTCTGCATGAAGCCAAAGGTTCCAGGCTAACTTTTAATTCCATTCCAGCCATTGCAACTTCAAAGAGGAACAACCTTCAATCAAAGTGGTGCAACTTTGTCTGACACTGAATAATAATACAGATATCTGGGCATCCAGAACCCTTAAAATGTCCCAGAATCCCAATAAATTTCCATAAAACAAGTCAAAAACGAGTGACCTGTATAGGAATTTCTTTTAATCACATTATTTTATTGTATAATGCCTTGGTGCCACTGGATTTTAACAAGTCTCACACTCATACATTAAGACAAATGGTTGGGGTCTAGTAAGGAAGTTGGGGGAAGCAGACAACTCCACAGGAAGTCTTTTGTCTCTTTGAGGACTCTGGGAGGTAGCAAGGGAGTGTGAACCTGTTAGGTGATGGCTGTGTGCGGACTCGCCAGAACCATCAGCAGACACTGGGACGTGCTGGCTGGGTCCTCCCGGACCCTCCAGCGGAGACGGGTGGCTGAACGGGCCCCTCGGACCCTCCAGCGGAGACGGGAGGCTGAACGGGCCCCTCGGACCCTCCAGCAGGAAGAGACGGCTGAAGCGGTGCCTCGGACCCTCCAGCGGAGACAGGTGGCTGAACGGGCCCCTCGGACCCTCCAGCGGAGACAGGTGGCTGAACGGGCCCCTCGGACCCTCCAGCAGAGACAGGTGGCTGAACGGGCCCCTCGGACCCTCCAGCAGAGACAGGTGGCTGAACGGGCCCCTCGGACCCTCCAGCGGAGACAGGTGGCTGAACGGGCCCCTCGGACCCTCCGGAACCAGTTTGCAGAACAGATGAAGTGGGTGTGATGTCAGAATGTCCAGAGTCAGAATGCTCAACAGTTCTGTTGTGGCGGCGGCCAGAACGCCGTTTCCTTCGGGATGAGGAAACAGGAACCGGTGGAGAAAAAGAGACCTCCTCCTCATCCTCTGACCACATAGCTGCCAGAAAAAAGGTAGGTGAACGAGAACCCAGCTGGTGTGGGGAGGGAGAGGAAGTCCATGGCAATGTTGAGACAGAAGGAGAGTGTGTGTTGTCCTGGGGTAACGGTGGGGAAGATGTAGAGAGTGAGAGAGCAAGCTCACCAGCCTTGACTTGCTCTCTCCAGGCAGTAATGGTGTCGTCCAACTTAGTGTCCTTAGCAAACTGAAACAGCTGAGGGTTATGGCGAATGATGGCATCCACTGCATTCAGCCCAACTGCCATAGTCCGTAGATCCCGTGACTGGACAATGCGGTCGAGCAGACTCACCATCCGCCTCATCTCGCCGTTGAACCCCGAGGAAAAGGAGTCTGCAGGGTCCATGTTCCGGTCGCGATCTTCTGTTAGGTGATGGCTGTGTGCGGACAGGGATAGGACCCAAGATGCAGACTCCAAAGACAAACTTAAACCAAAACAGCTTTAATGCTGAACACAAACATAACATAACTGCAAAAAAAAACTCAAATAAACTAACACCGGTGGACTGGCAAAAACACACAGCAAATAAACGGTAGATCGCAACACGGACACAGAGAAACACAGGGCTTAAATACACAGAAGGAGCAATCAGGGAATGAATAACAGGAGGGAAACACAGCTGGAGCAAATCAGAACTGACGAGACAAAAGGAAGCGTAAACTGAACACACTGAGATAAGACAGAGACCTTCAAAGTAAAACAGGAAACACATAACACAGACTCACATGCAGGCACTACAGAGGGAACAGAGACGTGGGACCAGGGCAGACACAAACACTGACTGAACACGGGGATATAGGAACTAAGGATACACAGAGACGCGAACTAGACAAGGGGATACAGGTGATAGGGGAGACAGAGCAACTAAAGAAGACAGAGACATAAACCATAAGACAGAACTCAAAGAAACCAAAGACTAAAAAGTATAAATAATATAATAAACTCAAATACCCTGGGTCAATGACCCAGGCATCCTAACAGAACCTTAAGGTGTGAAACAGCTGTGTACTGCCTTTTGTTCCTGGAGAAGGTATTTAACTGAGAGCCATGCTAGGGTTAGGCTTTGTCCTACCGGCTGTTGAAGCAAAGGAAATGGAGGAGTCACGGAGCCGTGTGTTTCAGCCACCACCGAGACCATCAACTTTGAGGGGACTCCTACAGATGGGTGAGTTGTAGCTAACTTTGTATACAGTCATGGAGAGTTTTTGTCTGGCCGGGAAAAGGGGGGGGGGGAACGCCTGCGGACCCGGAGTTCGAGTCTCCGGAGGGAAAAATCCTGGCGGTTTGAAGCCCCAGGCTTGTGTTGGGTACGGTCCATCACAAGGACATTGGCTCGAGCGCGCTGTTGGGGAGAAGCCGGCCCAGACCTGTGTTCGGTCCAAGTACGTCACAGGGACAGTGGTTCGGGTACACTGTCGGAGTCCATTTCTGCGTACTACAGTGCGCAGAGTGGCGGTGTTCGTTCCTTGGTCTGTAGAAGGCAAGGACCTCACGGGGCACGCCTCGTGTAGTAAAATGGGATATAGATCCAGTAAGGCAGTCAGCTGGATTAGCGGCTCGAGAGGCGGCTGCGGCCAGAGACGAAACTCAGTGCGTGACTGTATGGTAAGAACTGAGTAAATGTGTGGTGTGTAAGATTGCAGAGAATGGTTGTGTGGGAAAAGTTGATGTGTGTGTAAAAACAGTGAAAAATGGGGTTCAACATGTTGAAAATGGGGAACAAAAACAAGGACAAAAAATAAATAAATAAAAAGAGAGGAGTGTAGAAATGTGTGTAAAAGTTGTTTCCAACTAGAGGGAGAGGGTGGTACTGCAGGCCACCAGCTCCCCTAGGGTGGACACACAAAAATTTCTTTTTTAGCAGACTTGTTGATGAAAATACGCAAAAAAAGGAAAAAAAAAATAGGAAGAGGGTTTGGTGTTTTTCAATGTAGAACAACTACAAT
The DNA here is from genome assembly GCF_057381845.1 of Rhamphochromis longiceps. Lineage (NCBI taxonomy): Eukaryota > Metazoa > Chordata > Actinopteri > Cichliformes > Cichlidae > Rhamphochromis > Rhamphochromis longiceps. Next base: position 36,582,450 of record NC_140561.1, read on the forward strand.
CTTTCTGGGTTTTTAAAAAAGGGGAATTCAAAACCAGAGAGAGGAGATGTGTTGTTTTAAGCAGTGAGAAGAATGATCAAAATGTCTCAGTGTGTCACTTGCAGGTGAAGAGCAGACCTGGATCAATTTTCCACGTGCAGCAGTCAGAAGAAAATTATAGGTTAACATCATTAGAAACACTCAAGCCAAGTTTTGGCTGAATTGTTTTACAACTTAACTTCCATGTGTTTGTCACCCTGAGAACACAAGCTCCAAGAATCTCCCTGAAGACAAGAAATGCAGTTCCAGAACAACGAGATGGATCTCAAGAGCTCACAGCAGTATCCTGAGCAGTGAAGAAAAGGTCCAGCAGCAGCAGCTGTGCAAGACCGCGGCAGCAAGGAGAAAAATCATCATGACTGGATGGATGGATGTGGATTTCCAACAAGCTGCAACTTCACTGTATGTGAATGGACTGTGAAAAGACTGCCTGAGTTGGACATTTGCAACTTTTGGAGCAAAATGGCAAGATGAGACAGTGGAAAACACAGGACAAAGCTGAAAGACAACTGACTCTCACTGGACTGCTGCAAGGGGGGGAGATGAGATGAGACCACAGTGGAAGGAGCAGGGGAGAACATGGAGGAAGGCTTTTTTAGTATGGGAATGAAGTTTGGGTTTAGGAAACTGGGAAGAAAAAACAACTGCCTTGCGTGGAGAATTGAAAAGTGTCTGGAGCACCGCAAAGAGGAGAGGTACACAAAAATTACACAGAAAAATGCATTAATCCTACTAACACAAACACACATGCAATGAAGCTCATGAAGACCAAATAGTATTTTAAGCATGCATTTCTGTTACCATCATCTTGTCCGGTTCACTTAGTAGGTTAAGAAGTGATACATAGACTAGTGAACTAGTATTATTTTGGGCAAAAATGATTGAATCATTGCAGGGATGAACAGAATGCTGCAGGAGGGTCAGATGAGTGGAGACTAATAGATTATTGAGTTTCTTGTTTCTGATGTGTGGGGGAGGTCTTAACATGACACACATCTGGTTACATGGAAAAAACGCATCATCTAATAGAATATTGCTGTTGTGTGAGGTGTGACTGGTGGATGAATGTTTGTGAGATTTACTTGGCTGATGCATTTTCTTTTGGTACCACTTTGAACCTGCCAATTTTTGATCTATCATTCTAACAGAGTATGCTTTGACGACTCCTAAAAAGAGGCCTTCATATTTTTTTTGATTTTTAACAGTGCACTGAGATTTTTTGTTTGGCAATTTTCTCTTTTTCAAGCAGGCCTGCAAGATCAGAATCGAAAGCGCTACACAACATGTTGATCAATCACAAGTGAGTTTCTCCAAAATTAAAATGGGCTCAGGAGAAAGCCACTTATTTGGGACAATCAGAAAACAAGTCCCTGCCAAAAAGGATTCAGCGAGGTAATCCAGTCTAAAAAAAATTTCTTTTTTGAAATGGCGTCATTGCTGGCAGTAGAAACTTATTGCGTCACGAGAGGTTCTACTGTCAGCAAATAAAAAATGGGGGACTGACTGGCTGACCAAAGCTTGACTGACGGCACCTCCACCCAGAGTGACAAAAGGGTGGATGTATGTATGTATGTATGTTTCTTTTTACATGAGCAGAAAGGTGACAGCAACAGGTTGCATGGGCTTTTGGGCCGTGCTGACTTAACCTTTTAATTGCCACTTTCTGTGTCTTTGTGAATTTACCAGGGGTGTGTTATTCATGACCTTGTATTGTTTACAATGCAAATGTGAGAAAGTGTGCATACAGATGCGCTGCGCTAACATCTACATCACTTTTTCCACAGCAGAAGGTTAATCGTGGGATCTAATCACATGATTTACAGCAGGACACACCACTGGCTAATTTTTTTTCTTACGACAGGGCCTGGAGTGAAACTACTCCAGGGGAGAAGCCCTGGGAATTTTTAAGAGACAATGCACAACTTTATTGCGCATGTCTATTTGTGCTAAGCTGACATGGGGCAAAAGAGGGTTTTCCGGGGAAGCTTTTATTTTTAAATTGCAGAGACCGTGACATGAGATATATAGAAGGATTGGCTGAGGCGCAGAGGCAGACCATGACCAGGAGAGAAGGCTTCAAGAGGAACAGTGAGAAGCAGGAACCATCTCCAGGACAACTGACAAACGACAGCGGGCTGCACCACTGGGCCTTCAAAAGATTGTCATGAGGAGATTTTGAACAACAAAATCTTAAAATAAAGTGAAAGAGTTTCTACGTTGACGTTGAGGAAGACTACAGGAGTGTACGACTTGCTCTGCTCCTAATCTACAGCCGCGTTGGAACAGAAATCGAGGGATGGGGAGAGCGTGCCAAGCTCCAAAGGTGACAGTGCAAGGGGAGATCAGCGTTGGAATTATGACTCTGTAGATGGCACAGACACCAGGACCGTGACTGAGAATGACCACCTAATGCTGCTTCACTTTGCCATGCAAAGTACTTTGACACTCTGGAGAAGGCCTTTCCTCTGTATCATTGTTGTTTCCATTTGCATGTGAGAGCTTAGATTGTGGGGATGATTAAAGATGCCTTGGTGCCACTGGATTTTAACAAGTCTCACACTCATACAGAAAGACAAATGGTTGGGGTCTAGTAAGGAAGTTGGGGGAAGCAGACAACTCCACAGGAAGTCTTTTGTTTCTTTGAGGACTCTGGGAGTTAGCAAGGGAGTGTGAACCTTAAGGTGTGAAACAGCTGTGTACTGCCTTTTGTTCCTGGAGAAGGTATTTAACTGAGAGCCATGCTAAGCTCAGAGAGACTCTGCTAACCGTCTGCCCCACGGTCATGTAGGCTTTCCACAAGCTTGGTTGTCTGTTCTTTGTGTGTTTGATTAAAGAATGTTAGCTACCGCTCGTCTGCAGGCTTTATTTAAATGGAAAACTTCCACAACAGACCCTGTTTGCTTTTCTTTTAAGCTATTCCTTCCTAAGTTCTAAGATACTCTAGTACTCAATTCTAGTGTCAGGTTTCAGTTAACGGACTCAGGTGCAGACCGGGACTCCTTACAGGATTTACAGATTTTATTTACACAACGACACCAGGTGATGCTATTTACAAAGTGCTGGAGGGAGGGGAGGGGGGTCCAGGGTTCCGGGGTATGTGAGGGAAAAGATGGGAATCTGACGTCCTCCAAAGGCTCTCTCTCTTCACTCCCCACACTGGGGAAACACCATCCACTCACTCGTCCACGGGATGACAGGCAGGCAGGGAAAGGTCTGGGATAGATCTGTACACAGAGATTATAGTTAGAGGCGAACAGACGGAACGAACTCACAGATCCTTATTTACAATCTACTGAGCGACTGACGCTGATAACTCAACGATCCAGCGACGAGTGACACAGTGCTGCTGTCTTAAATCGGCCTTGTGATTATCCCGATCGGCAGCAGGTGCGTGGGCCAGGGGCGGGAGCCCATAATGAGCATCGCCCCGGCAGGAGAGAGAGAGAGAGAGAAAACATGTTGCCTAATACAGAATCAGCTGGTGAGGCACAGGGACCATGACAGTACCCCCCCCTCAACGGGAGCCCCCCGGCACAAAATCCAGAGAAACATGGGACCATGGTCTGGTAGGCGTGGGTAAGGGATGAAGCGGACCCGAGGGTGGCTGGTTTGGGGTCTTGTTTCGAGCGCAGGTTGTACACGCGGAGACGTATTCTTTGGTGTCCCGGCTCAGGGTGGGCCACCAAAAGTAGCGCTGCAGGAAAGTAATTGTGCGGTGTATTCCTGGGTGACAGGAGAAACGGGCTGTGTGTGCCCACTGTAATACCTGAGACCTGACAGGTTGGGGAACGAACAGGCGCCCCGCAGGGCCGCCTCCTGGATCCGGTTCGGCTCTCTGAGCCTCGCGAATGGCCGACTCGATTTCCCAGGAGACAGCCCCCACCACACAGGTGGCCGGGAGGATGGGAGCAGGGTCCGCCGGGTCTTCGGAGGTGGAGAACTGTCGAGACAGGGCGTCCGGCTTGACGTTGCGGGATCCTGGCCTGTAAGTGATTGAAAAGTGGAACCGCGTAAAAAACAGAGCCCACCTTGCTTGTCTGGCGTTAAGCCTCTTTGCGGTTTGCAGATATGCCAGATTCCTATGGTCTGTCCAAACGATGAACGGTTGGGCAGTGCCCTCCAGCCAGTGCCTCCACTCCTCCAAGGCGAGCTTGATGGCAAGAAGTTCCCGATCGCCAATGTCGTAGTTGCGTTCTGCGGGGGTGAGACGACGGGAGAAAAAGGCACACGGGTGGAGCTTACCATCCCTCTGTTGCGAGAGGACCGCTCCTACTCCCGTGTCGGATGCGTCCACCTCCACCACAAACTGCAGGGTTAGGTTGGGCTGGACCAGAATGGGTGCTGAGGCGAATCGCTCTTTCAGCTCCAGGAAGGCTGATTGGGCAGCATCGTTCCACTGAAAAGGAACCTTGGGAGAGGTCAATTGTGTTAAAGGCAGAGCTACCTTGCTATAGTCCCGGATGAACCTCCTATAGAAGTTAGCGAAGCCGAGGAACCGCTGCAGCTGCCGTCGGTTGGGGGGTTCAGGCCACTCCACCACGGCTTTCACCTTAGCTGGGTCAGGACGTAGGTCTCCCTGCTCGATGACGTAGCCTAAGAAGGCAACTGTGGACACGTGGAAGACACATTTCTCACCTTTTACGAACAACCGATTTTCCAGCAGGCATTGCAGGACCTGTCTGACGTGGGTCTCATGCTCTGACAGTGATTTGGAGAAGATCAGGATGTCGTCGAGGTAGACGAAGACCAACCTGTTGATGAAATCCCTCAAAACATCATTAACGAGTGCTTGAAAAGCTGCAGGAGCATTAGAGAGGCCGAACGGCATAACCAAGTATTCAAAGTGTCCAAGGTGAGTATTGAAGGCGGTCTTCCACTCGTCGCCCTCTCGGATCCGAACTAAGTGATATGCGCGCCTCAAGTCCAATTTGCTGAAAACTGTCGCCCCCTGGAGCAGCTCAAAAGCGGAGGTCAGAAGTGGGAGTGGATATTTGTTTTTGATGGTTATGTTATTTAATCCACGGTAGTCGATGCACGGGCGGAGAGACTTGTCTTTTTTCTCGACGAAGAAAAACCCTGCTGCTACGGGCGATGAGGATGCGCGGATCAAGCCGGCGGCGAGGGACTCTGAGATGTATGACTCCATAGCCTCTCGCTCCGGTAGAGAGATGCTGTAGAGACGGCTAGTAGGCAATGGCGCGCCAGGGAGTAAGTCGATAGCGCAATCGTACGGTCGGTGAGGAGGCAACGACTGGGCCCGGTCCTTGCGAAACACTTCGGCGAGATCATGATAAACAGGGGGCACTCCGGACAAATCGGAGGGCGCGGTCGACTTGGCGAGGGAGGCTGGTGTGTGAGGCGGTGAGGCGGATTTAAGGCAGGTCATATGGCATTCCTCTCCCCACCCCGTAATGCGTCCCGTAAGCCAATTAATGCACGGGTTGTGTTGACGAAGCCAGGGGTGCCCGAGAACGAGCGGCGTCCGAGTGGCCTTAAACACAAAAAAACATATTTCCTCAGTATGGTTGCCAGACAGAGTAAGAATAACGGGCTCAGTGACGTGAGTAATGTCAGGTAGGCGCTGGCCGGACAAAGCAGTGACATGCAAAGTGTGGGGAAGAGGTTCCTGCCCTAGCTGAAGGCGGTCTGCTAACTCAGAGTCAATAAAATTCTGTTCCGCCCCTGAATCTATCAAAACGGAGAGAACATGACCTTTGGTGTTGACCGTGAGCTGGGCAGACAGCATTAACCGTGGAGGAGATTTGTCTTGGCTGAGACCGCCCACCAGCACTCCTACCGTCACTGGTGGGCGCGACCTTTTGCTCGAGATGGGCAAGAGGCGACCACATGTCCCTTGTGGCCGCAATAGAGGCACTCACCGGCAGAGATACGGCGCTGGCGTTCCGCGGAGGAGAGATGCGAGCCTCCAATCTGCATGGGTTGCTCTCCTCCGTCTGCGCTCTCTGCCTGCCGGGAAGAGCTGGGCTCCGAGGTGGAGCCAGCCCTCCACTGCCCCGTGGCCTCCTGGGAATTGTAGTGCCGCGGCAGACGACAAGCTCGCAGCCGGTCATCCACCTTGATACATAAAGCCATTAACTCGGTAAGAGAGTCGGGGAGATCTCGCATAATGAGTTCATCTTTCACCTCTTCACGAACATTATTGAGCAGTGCACTCCGTAAGGCCTCCGGGCCCCAGCCTGTCTCTTCGGCCAAAATCCAAAAATCAATAGAATAGTCAGACATGCTCCGCTTCCCTTGTTTGTAGTTCAGCAGACGAAGCGCGGCGACTTCAGCGCCTGAGCCTTTATTGAACACAGTCTGGAATTTAGACAGGAAATCAGCATAGGCAATCCCGGGATCCGAGCTAAGCACGACCTGAGCCCACTTTAAAGCCCGGTCCCGCAGCAACTGGACAAAAAAGGTTATTTTGGCACCGTCGTTGTTATGGAAGCGCCGCTGCTCACGGAACACAAGAGTACATTGAGCCAGAAAACCAGCACACTTGTCCGACTCACCCGTAAAAGGTTCCGGCGTGGGCAGGGGTCCGTCCGAGGGTGGCAGAGGTGCCGGAGGTGTGCTCGCAGCGGCAGGCGCAGGCTCCTGGGGGGCGGGAGCCGCCGGCCGGGGATCACTCTCCAGAGGTGTTAAGCGAGCGACCGCCTGCGTAAGCGCCGCCATTTCGTGGTGGAGCCGCTCGAGCATTTGCTCATGTCGAGCCAGAGCAACTCCCTGAGCGATGAGTGCCTGAGCGACAGGGTCCTGAGCGGCTGGGTCCCGACCTGCTGAGTCCATGATGGCTGGATCGTTCTGTCAGGTTTCAGTTAACGGACTCAGGCGCAGACCGGGACTCCTTACAGGATTTACAGATTTTATTTACACAACGACACCAGGTGATGCTATTTACAAAGTGCTGGAGGGAGGGGAGGGGGGTCCAGGGTTCCGGGGTATGTGAGGGAAAAGACGGGAATCTGACGTCCTCCAAAGGCTCTCTCTCTTCACTCCCCACACTGGGGAAACACCATCCACTCACTCGTCCACGGGATGACAGGCAGGCAGGGAAAGGTCCGGGATAGATCTGTACACAGAGATTATAGTTAGAGGCGAACAGACGGAACGAACTCACAGATCCTTATTTACAATCTACTGAGCGACTGACGCTGATAACTCAACGATCCAGCGACGAGTGACACAGTGCTGCTGTCTTAAATCGGCCTTGTGATTATCCCGATCGGCAGCAGGTGCGTGGGCCAGGGGCGGGAGCCCATAATGAGCATCGCCCCGGCAGGAGAGAGAGAGAGAGAGAGAAAACATGTTGCCTAATACAGAATCAGCTGGTGAGGCACAGGGACCATGACATCTAGTCTTTCTAAGTACAAGAGAAAAATGCATAGCAATTGTATTGCAAGCTAACAAGTTGATGTCAAGGAAGTTCAATTCTAATTGTTTTCTGATTATCGACTCACGGACCGGTACCGGTGTGAAATGTATAGTTTTCAGGGTTTTTATCGGTTTTCAGCGTTATTTTGTTATCGTTTTTATCGTTTACTCGGTTTCCCTGGGTCTTTTCATGTGTGTTATGAATAAATCTTCTTTTTTTCGGTACCGGTACTAGTTTTATTTTGTTGTATTTATCCGCGACACCTTAAAGGCCGGTCCATGAAATTATTGTCGGGCATAAACCGGTCCGTGGCGCAAAAAAGGTTGGGGACCGCTGTACTAGAGATTCCAGGTCACCGTTCACATCTGTTAGTTTGACAATCTGTTTTTATCAGTTTTATCTTACACTCATTACCAGTTGTCCAAATCCCACTTGCCATTTTATTTTTACTCTTCAAACCTTTCACCATAGCTAATGTTTTCCCTTGTGTTTCCAACTGGTCTCCTTGTTTTTGACCTTTTAGGTTGTTTTATGATCTTTGTCTTTTGCCTGCTCCTCACCTGCTTTGTTTGCCACACTACCCGCCTACCTGTGCATGACCACTGGCTGTTTTGGAATAAATATCTGGATTTTGGACTTTTTCCCAGCCGCCTGTATCCTGCATTTGGGCTGTGATGTGAAACTGTCACATCAGTGATGAAATACTATTGCATTCTTATAGCATTCTTAAAGTATAGGCCGAAAGTGTAGAAAAACCTTTCCATCAACTTCTTAAGACTTTTTTCCCCCCACTGTTATGAAATCCAAGTCCTAAATACATTTTATTTAGTTCCCACTCTAATTAATTATATTTCATTTCTATTTGACAAAGTGTTATGTTTGTGCTACATGCACAGGTGCAACACAAAGCTAAACTATTCCTTCTTACAAAGTCATACGGCATCTTTATTTTTTAAGAAGATCCATTGTTGTTAATAAGAGGTTACATTGAAGAAGTTCTCTATATTTTCACACATTATTCTATGTCGTTTATTCTAAACGTAGCATTTTCAGTGGAAGAAACATATAATCACTCATCCAAGTGAATTGTTCTGTCTGGAGCGAGACTTTGAAGAATCAATTCTTTTGGATTTCCTTACCTGGGTGATTGGGCATCAAGACATTATTTCTAGTATTTGTTTTTTTCTATGTGTGTGATACGCGTGTTGTCTGTTCTGTCCTGAAGAGAAGTATATACCTATCATCCAATATCTAGTAATATCTCGTCAACTATTTTCCATTAACATTTTAAAAAGAAGGAAAACACAATCCTTGACTGCAAAAAGTTGGTTCTGCAAAAAGTTTTGTTGAATGGGCTACGTTCAGAAAAGGTTAGCTTGATTAAAACTTACCTTTTAGTCAAAGGAAATTGAGAGACACTCGTCAAAAAAATGAATTACCATTTACTCTACATTAGAGATAAGATAAGTTAAACCTTTATTAGTCCCACACGTGGGAAATCTTTTGGTCATATTCATATTATTTAGTTAGAAAAATTATGTATTGAAAGATTATTTGGCTTTTTAAAAACTCAAATTATATTTGTTCTTAAATGATGGCAATAGCCATCTAACCTACCACCTTTAAAAACGATTTCAGAATTGATCACTCCGTGCAAAAGTAAAGATGGTAAATATTTTATCACAGTTCTGATTCATTCACATTCAAATTTCAAAACTCAGATATTTATATAAGATACATTTTTGGCTAATTATATTAAACATTCCTTTTTAAAGTTCACAATGATGTTCTTAAATTTCACAGATCAGTCTTTTGTCAGGTGGATCTTTGACAGCCACATTAGCCCAAATGTCTTGCTCCAGATTGAAAATAAAAATGCCTTATGAGAATCCCTACCTTACCCCACCTCTTCAGACATTTCAATAATAAATGATCCCTCCTTCCTGAACCTCTCCCGTGGATCAAGGGCTGATGTATGGGAGCCCAGAGGGGACATATGGATGCATTAGCTGGGCTCAAGTCTGCACAAATAAGAAGTGAGTGATGGCTGAGAATGTTGACATCCTCAGACATCTTAGACAGAGAGAAAACAAGGTATTGGCATTTAGGCCATTGCTAACTGCAGACAGAGTCAATTCATACTGACACAAAAGAGTATCTGCAGGACTAAAATACAGGGCCATGAGATAATTTCTTGCTAAACTCAGGCAAGCAGTTAAATGTTTTTGTAATCACGAATCATCCCTCCTTGGTATTGAATTTCTGTTACAATGTGCCTGCTTTGCATAGTGCAGGCCAATTAATCCAACTTGGCTGCTCCCCTTTGAGTGCTAATGCGATTAATGGGATTGTGACTAAAGCTAGTTGGATGTGGGTGACCATACCCTTGCTAGAGAATAGAAGTAGTGACAGAAAGACATATGTTTAAAGTTGAAAGCTGAAAAAACTAAAGAGATATAAAATCACTTTGTCTAAAACACAAAGGTGGAAAAACCACTGTCATTTTACAGAAGAAATCTATAATCAAGTGCAGGAGGGAGACCATACATTTATGCCTGTGTTGATTAGGCAAACAGAAATAAATCTAATGACTTCATTTTAATTATGTAGATTATGTTGAGTGACTGTGAAGTTGTTCCATGATTCAGTAATTATTTATTTATTTGTTCATTTTTTATCCTGTCAAACAGAAATTAGCAGGCTTTAGATAAGTTTACAAAGCTGGGCGATAGCTATTTGCCATTTTAGATGTTACTGTGACACATGCCGTGATAAAAGCTTACAGTCACTGGACTGCACCTAAGCTTCTTTAAAAACCTAAAAAAAAAACATAACTCAGTGTTTGTGATGAACAGATAAACTGGAACTTCATCTGTGTGGTCAGTTCAGCTACAAAAAATGGTCCACGGTAAACTCCATCCCACAGAGGCCACTGCCCTCGGAACTGCAAAGCGGCTCAAAGTGTTTCGCAAATCCAGAGACAAAAGGCAAGCAAGAGTGAGCAATTTAGTGCTAGCTGCTTTGTGAAGGGCCTTGCAGCCCACACAGCACCATTCAAGGGACTAAAACACAGGCGAGGATTATGCTTATCAAGCATCAACTGTTTGGTCACACAGACAAAGGCTTATTGCTGTGGGACAACTTTAATGGCCTGTGGCTGAGTGCAAAGAGCGCCTCTTATAACACAGAAAGAGGGTGAGTTGAGGGCGAGAAAGGCAGGGAGCGACAGCAGCACAATCACTACTTTCGATAATGATGAGAGCAAATGAAGGGATGAGCAGTTAGGGTTTGTTGAATGGTATTATCTCTTTGGACCGCAATGAAAAGGAAGCAGCACATGAACCACAGAGTGAGAGACTCAATAATTGCCATCCCTAATTATCCAGAGGTCCGTGTGAGTTTGAGAAGTTACAGTATAAATAGCTGGACGGATGAAAAGTCCACTTGAGGTGCTGAGGAATTCTGATCTTGTCCATAACACATAAGTAGCTGTTGCTGTTCATTTGGCAAAGACTCATAAAATCTGGTACAAGCTTTCATGACCTTGGTCCTTTCTCATCACTCACTAAATGTTGCCATTTTAATCAGTATGTGGTATTAGATTATTGTTACAATGAATTTACCTGAGACAAAATATGACAGACAGGTTGTAAACAACCTCGGCGAGGTAGCTGTGGTCAAAAGAAAAATATTGTAGTAATCCAGTAAAACACTGGTCAGGTTGTTCAGTCCGTCAATTTTGTCTGAGCTGCTTTATTTAAAACCCCTTTCAGCTTTCATATGTCCATTGCCTCTTTTAGGCTCTCACTTTTGAAGTGTGTGAGGAAACCATATTTCTGGTTCAACTGATTCTCTTCTATCCCATTCTAAATGACACCACTTCATCTGCACTTTTCTGCCTACAGTACTTTAGCTCATTTCATGTAATACTTTTATCCTGCGTCAACATTACACAGAGCTCACCTACCTATTGCCATAACCACTGATACACTCTCCCAAATCCATCAGATATAGTCTTTTTCCCTGCAAATCCATTCAAAAGTACATTCTATGTAAATCCTGTTCTCCTTTTTTCCCCAACTCCCTGTTATTCTTATTTCTATAATCCTCAGCTCTATCTGTTCTCCATGTCTCTTTTCATATGACTTTATTCCTTTCTTACATGGTCTCTCTCACATCCTCGTCGTGTCCTTCCGACTTAAAAATGACAGTCCTCCGATGTGCAGCTACTCAAGGACAATATGTAAACAAGAATAAGCGATTTGGTGTTTCTCAGTGTAATTCATTTCCTTGCACTTCTCCTCTGTCACTTTAGTGCTGCTGATGTAATCAAAAGGTATACAAAACATGGCTGCACGACAAGCTCATCTGATCAGTGATCTACAGTACAAGAATCTATTATATGATGCTAACTGCTGACAAAAAAATGAAACCTACCATTAGATGCTTTTCACCATGCTTTTTGACTGATGTTTGAGCTTGGTATTTTTAATTTATGTATTCATTTGACAGTTAAGCACTGCTAAATTATCATTTGATGGCAAAGCATAACTACTGTCATGGAGATATGTCACAGTGGATCTAATTTAATTAATAAGATGACGGCTAACTGTTTGGGGGATTTCCTGTGATCTCAGGACAGCAGTTGGTCCAATAAGATGCGTGTTTGTGTCTTTGTTAGATAGACCCAGCATTTGAAATGGCAAGCAATGGACCAAAGCCTTCTCTGCCATCTCGAAAACCAGGCCATTACTCTGCCTATTGATATTCCATAAGAGTTCACATTCTAAGACTTCTCCTCTCTTGCATCCCACTTCTTTGCTCTGATGTGACAATCCTTACTTGCACACAAAAAACAACATAGGGCAACACAACTCAACACAGCGCAACACAACAAGGTTCCACAAAAACGCAGTCAAAGGGAGGGAGGTCGATCAGCCATTCTCCATTTGCGTTTGTTCTCAACGTGACAGACTTTCCTGTGGAGTCTGTGGCAGCTGAATACTAAAGAGAGAGCAAGGCTGTGATGTAGAGAAGGCAAACAGGTCTCAGTCACCTCCCCAGAGACACCAGGTGCTTCAGAGAACAAGGGAAGAAACGGAGACTTGGACTTTATTCATTGATACCGCCCACCAAGCTAAAGAGTTTCAAATGGGTGGAATTACAGGATCAATAGTGTGATTAGCAAAGGCCTTGTAGCTATAGCATGTTGCTGGCAATCCATTGCATCAAGCTAAACTCAGGGGACAGGGGGGTTGTTACTCCTTCCAACCGTGGAGGCGAGGGGCGGAGGAGAAGTGTGTGAAGAAAAGACTCAAACAGGCCTAACTTGTGCCAGATATAGCAAGCATTTCAAACGGTTAAAAGATTTTTGCCAGTGTCACAGCAAGAATGAATGTCACTCGTTTTTATTGAATATTTGAAAACTTAAGCATGTTGAATAACTATTATTATAGTTATAGTTATATTGTAGTTACTGGTGATTTGCCAAGGGTGTGAATGTAAGCATGTCTGTCTGGTTGTCTCTCTAATCATTCTGTGTTAGCGCTGCAACAACTGCCAACTTGTCCAAAGTGTACTGAACCGCTCAGTGTACTGATGGATGGATGGATGACTTGAAATAAATCTACTGCTATCAAGGTTATTCCATTTGATAATAATAATAATAATAATAATAATAATAATAATAATAATAATAATAATAATAATAATAATAATAATAATAATAATAATAATATAGGTGAATTCCACTAGTGGAGCTAAGTAGTGTTCACAAATATAACTGCCTCTACTATAAAGCAAAAAAAGACAAACTGAATTTTTTTAAGAAAGAAAAGAAGACAATAGAACTTGTGAGCTTCTGAATAATGCGTACATATTTGTTCTGGCAGTGTGTCAGTTTTGCTCTAGTTTTCTATTTGAAAAGCAAATCTAACTGTAATAACTCAAAAAATTAACCACAAAGGTATTACTCATATACTGTTATGTTCATCAAGAGGCTGGAGACCATCGCTGTTCTGTTTTGCAACCAATATATGTATATAACCCAAACAAATATATAAAAGTTTCACATTTCAAGTTTCAGGTTTGCCTTCAGCTACTAAGACTTGCTATTGTCCTCTACCCATCTGTGTATATCTATTGTTGCTGGAGATATTCTCTGTACTAGCTATTGAAAAATGTAGCTTGTCATGTTGCCTCTGGCCTGGTTGACAGTGCCAGGAAAGTCCTTCAAAACACAGTCAGCACAGTCAAAGCAATGCATTTCAAGTCGGGTTTTGGATTTTCATGAATGGGTAAAATGGATGAGGATTCCAAACACACATTTATTTCAATAAAAGCTATTCACCAGTGCATTCACTGTAAAATCTTCATTTAATCTTTATTTACATTTTACATGGGTGCCAATAAGGCAAGCTCATTAGTGTCCTTTTCTGACTGAGCGTATATGTATGCATAAAAGGCACCAAAACAATAATTTGATATGGTTCTTTTAGACTTAAGTCCAAATGAAATTAAAAAATACATTTTTTTCAGCTGCAGCATGCAGTGTTTTCAGCTGTACATACATATACAGTGCATACACAGTGTGAGCTCTTTATATAATTTCTGTACTTTACTTGAATATAAATTGAAAAATGAAGGCATCACGTTGTTGTTACTGCGCTTTTATTTGGTTATCTTACCTATCTCTGCATTAATGGAAGTGTGTAGGACAATCATTTTTAAATTAAATTTCAGTTTATTCAGTGTTTCACACTGATCTTAATTTTAAAGCATCAGTCTAAATGAGCCATGAGCACTTCCAAAAGTGCAGAAAATCAGAGAAAATCTGGCTCATATCTCATTGAGCTAAGCACAAAATGAATTTGGCCTTGCAACCTCCAGTAATGGACTAAGGAGTGAGTGGTCCAGCTGGTTTTGTTTTTTGGCACCAAAACCATGCCTAAATGTGACTGCCAAAGAAAATCCCTAACAAACGGCTAACTACAACACAAGTTCATGACATTACATAAAAAAAAAAAAATCCCCTGCAGGTCCAAACACAGAGTGGTTTTCTCTCTCAGCAAATTTGCTCCACTGTGTGCCAGCACCTGTTAGAGATGTGATGCACAGTTGCTAACCTTCACTTAAAGTGGTACACCATGCAGCAGTCACTCTGTCCGCTGCCTTTCCTTTGTAGCTCTAGTGTGTCACCAGTTTACTCCTGTTCAGCCCAGTCTTTATCAATTTAAAGCCAACATGCTCTGAATACTGGCTGAATTTCATTATAGCATTCTATTACACTAGCAAGCTGCTGGGGTTGGCCTCAGGATGAGAGGGCCAATTAATACAGTCAGTATCTGCCCCCTCTAATCTCTGTCGCCTGTGTCAGTCGAGCTATCTGTAATAGATCTTAAGGATTAGGGGACCCTTCTTAAAACACTTCTTTTTGCTGAGAAGTGGCCAACGAACAAGACCCATGTGGACCAGACGCCATCACGCTGCTCCAGCATCAGTCACATGGGGAGTGTTGGCAGGACGGTGGGAGCAAAGCACTCAAAAAAAAAAAAAGAGAAGCGGTGGCAAGAAAGGGGTGGGAGACAGAAATAAGGGCATGTCACACAGGAGGGAGGTGAAGCAACAGAGCAGCTATGACATGGAGAGATTGATATAGATGGGCGAGGAAGAAAGAAAAGGACACCACACTGGGAAAAAATGGTGATTATACAGAGAGGAAGACGGAGAAGGTGAGGCAGCGACGAATGAAAAATACAGAGAGCGAGAGAGAGAGATGAGCTGAGAGGGGGATAAGCAGCAGGCCAGGAAAGGCGAGAGCCTATGTAATTTCTCTAATCCTCCTGGCATTTACACTTTCACCAGACAGATAATAAAAATGAAAAATAAAATGGAAAACTTTCCCTCTCGGACTGGGCCAAGGTTTTCCTTTTTTTTTTTTTTTAATCTCGGTGTTTCTTTTTTTTCTCCCCATAGCACAACGCCAGGTGGGTGTGTGCTGAGTCAGCAGAATTGTTGTGTTATTACTGAATGTAATGTGACTAAGATGATAGATAGATAGATAGATAGATAGATAGATAGATAGATAGATAGATAGATAGATAGATAGATAGATAGATAGATAGATAGATAGATAGATAGATAGATAGATAGATAGATAGATAGATAGATAGATAGATAGATAGATAGATAGATAGACTGTTGTGACTGGACTGTTGTGAGCAAGGTAGGGGGCGAGAGCCATGTCCAATTGTTTTTAATGTGCTTGGCCTGAGAAAGCAGCTTCTTGTAAAAACACACTTGTAAATAAGGACAGGCAGCAGCCAGCCAATTAGAGACATGTCACTGTTCATAACTTACAATGCATGTTTCCATTGCTTATGCTTGTCAGGAATACAAGACAGGCATGGCAGAAATCAGTGGTCCAGTCATTCCTTTAACATTGTTTTCGACAAAGAGCATGTGGAAGAATCATGTCGACACTTTTAATGTTGTGTATAACACTCCCTGTTACTATTTTGGTTCTGTAGCTTGCTTTTACCAGCCACATCCTTTCAGAGCACATGGCTCCCTGCACAAAGCGCTGAGATAATTACTCAACTTCTTGTGAAGATTTAAATTCACTTGGGTGCTTCACCAAAGGATACAAAAGGGCTCCTCCCTCTTGAGTGAAAAATCAAGATGAGAGAAAATTGCAGCACTTTCTAGGAGGTACACAAAGCACTTCACTCTCATCTACAGCTCCTTCTGGGCTCAGGCAAACCTGTCCCTTTTTTCTAAGCACATCACAATTAACTCCAAGTGCAGCCAGGTCAGAACGAAGTCATTTCAGTCATTTTTATTCATTTTTATTCATTTCTACAACTTTGATGATGCCACTGCCCCTAAATCTTCCTGAATACTCACTCTGTGATTAGTTCAGCCAAGACCAGGATTAATGTGTGTGTCTATAGCTGTAGGCAAGCGATTGTAATAGCAAAAAAGAAATGCACTCATTACAACTATAATCCGGTTTTATATCACTTCCGATGTGTGTAATCAAGAAGAAATTGGAAAAACTGTGATATTGTTTATCATTCGATACTTGCAATTTGGAATTGTTTTTGTTTTTTGTTTGGTTAACATTTTTTTTAACCTTCCATTGACAACAAACGCTGCTTGACTGACTTCCTCATTCATCATATAGAAGCAGGAGAAACTCACTGTTAAGAAATAATCTCTTGAAGCTGCCTGAGAATTTTATAAATTCTCACAGACTGTCGAGGTTTTCTTCTGTTTACCAGGTGATTTCTTTGAATTTCACTCCTTTTAACAATCCTAGCAGCCCTTCAACCATCTGTCACAACTCTTTCAGTACCAACTGGACGCTTTTGCAAACAACACCACTGTGACTCCACCTATTAATTCTTCTGTGTTAAATCACAGAGGAAGGCAAGGCATGCTGTGTTTACAAGGCTACCTACTGCTATGAATTTCTCCATTGTGGGTATTTGCCATTCCTTCAATTGCTTCCATGAGAGAGACATATATAATGTGGGATGAACCGCACTCTGTATCCCGGAGAAGCTCATGACCCAGAAAGTGTTGAAATTACATGCATATGAACACATGTAGTGTGTCCATCAGCATGAACATGAACACACTAGATACATGCTAACAAGCAAAAAGGCTACCTACAGTCAATTGCTACTTTCCACAATGGGCTAGGGACAGCTCTCTAATACATACATACCACACACCAAGCCAGACCGTGTGGGTTTGATAAAGAGGGGAACAAATGTAATCTATCAAGTTGGTATATAAGGTTATTATGTTCTTCAGTCTGTGGTAGGCTACACCACAAAACCTGTTGATGTTGTTCTTGAGACATTTCTTCTTTGCTTCTGCAGAAGACATGTGGCATGTACAGCTCATCACGATCAATATCATTTAGACTGATTGTAGTGCAAAGTTTCTTTCATCATTCAGTAAGTGGAAAAAACTTTTCCAGGCATCATCATATGTATGCAATGATTTAACAATTGTTTTCAAAGGCTCCTGTTTGACAGAAGAAGAACAAAATCAAAGTTTCATTAGATGTGTAATGATCTCTACTTATGTAACTTTATTTTTTGCTATTTATTGAGCTCTTTACTTTTTTGGATATTCCATTTTATTGAGCTCCTTTTATATAACTTTTTACGTTCCTGAGCTATTTGGTTTTGTTATACTGCATGTATCCCTTAGTGAGATAGATAGTTCATGTTTTGGCTGCTCTAACACAAAAATCTTCCATCTTCTGGGATAAGTAAAGTGTTTCACACACATTCAACTATTTACACACATGCTCCCACAAATTCAAAAGAAATAAAAGGAAAAACCTCTGTCACCCATTCAAGGACCCACATCGCCCTAGGTTCATAAGGAGCTATTTTTCAGTGAAATAACTATAACCGCAACCACACACACACACACACACACACACACACACACACACACACACACACACACACACACACACACACACACGCACAGGAAATTTAGTGAAATGCAATGATACTTATAAACATTTACATAAAACAAAAAGGGCCAGCTACATGAAATTAAAAGAAAAGAAAAGAAACTTTTGAGTGGAGTTCATTCTTCATTTATATGACTTTAAATTATAGTCTGCAACTCCAGAGTAAAACGTTTTTGAACCAAGTCAGTTAAAGTCTGTCGAATCTTACTGTCATCACAAATATTAGCCAGTGTATAAGTGGCTAACAATGGACAATCCTCCATTTTTAATTTTTTTATTCAGTGTTACCCAGAAAGAGTGAGTGAGCCCTTTAACTCATACATTTTCCTTCCTTTTTGTAACCACAGCTATCGCCGTCTGTTGTATTTCAGGCAGAATACAGGTTTAGGTCACTTCCACACATGCTTAATTTTTCCAACCTGGAAGCTACATCCAAATTTTTCACTGTCTGTAGGTACTGCCATCTGCTGGAATCTGGGTCCTCTACTCTGGATTTTCCTCTTAGAAAAACCTCGACTTGCATTAAAAAAAAATATGCATTCTCTGTATCCCATGTTGTACAACATTATGCTAGATCAAGACAACACCAACGTAAAGTACAGTCTCTTCACATTTTAAAGATAAATGTTCTGGCCCTTTGGTCAACTTCCAAAATACTCAAATAATGACAGAACTGGTTTTGACAAAGGATGAGATGGTTAAAAAAAAGTGACATTAAACTGTTTCAGTTGAGCTCATAAGTAAATGCCCAAGATATAAATCATGCATGCATGCCAAATGTGACCATTTAATTTTTCCTTTCTTAATGAGACAACTGCATACATACATACATCCACCACTGCTGTCTTGGTGTTTGGAAACCAGATGTGATAAGAGTGGGCTCAGTCTGACTGTGAAATTGTTGGCTAATGACTTAGAATTTATCAGCCAATGAGTGATGGATATTCAATACAATGAATATTTCTCTACGATTCCTCTAAGCTACTTTTCCCCTCTTTTTTCAAAGTAAAATGAGTGCACCACAACAGAGGACCAAGCTTACTGAGACCTGTGTAATGGTACCACTTGGCACTTATTTAACTCCAACAACTATTTCAACTATGTTCTTAAAGATGAACTCTCATTTATGGGGTAGCTACCTTCTGCTTAGTCTGTCAAGTCAAAAATCCCTCTCCTGTTGCAACGATATGGATTTTCCTTTTCTTAATGAGTTTTTCATTGTAGGTAACAGCCATATTTATTCATTATTTGTCTCTGTAATGAGCACTGAATGTCAACTAAGTGTAATTATTTGAAGCTGCAGTGATAATCAGGTAAAGGTCTGGTCACTGTCAGTGTGGGCGCAGTTGTGTCACTAACAGGACAGAGGGAAGGCTTTTCAACGGCTTTTCTCGCGAATCCTGTTTTGCTGTTGCAGTACAATGTGACTATCTCAACCTTGACAGCTATCCAAATTCATTCTCCCTGCTCACACAAAGCTCAAAGCCTAAAACATTTCTTCTCAGTTTTTTTCTACGACATGGAAAGAAAGACACCATAGAATCTTCAAGGTCTATAGCTGAAGTACCAAACCAGAGCCATGGACTTAAATAATTTACTGCTGTAGGCCTCCAAAACATTAGCCACGCCATTCTTCCACTACAAGGTATGAAAGTAAAGGGAGTTCTGAAACAAATTTTATTCCCCATTTGAGGCTTTGCCTCCATATAAATGTCTTCAAATTGAAGCAACCATTTATCGGTTCACAACTCCTTTACTCCAGTTAATGTCTTCCATATTTCAGACAACTACAGTTAAATCCATTTCACCCTGTGTCCCTACAAACTTTTAAAGCTGATCTGAGTCGTGAGGGAGGTGAGAATAGAGCCGACGAGTTGAATCTGTTTTTCAATAGATTCGACACCACAGTGTCTGCTCCCACCCCCACAACCTCACCTGCAGTCAGCCTGGAATCCAGAGCCACACCACTGTGCCAGCCTCTCTCTTCACATGTTGCCTCCTGTGAGATTCCTGACACCCCTCCCCCACCCATCACCTTCACTCAATACCAGGTTGAGATGCAAATGAGGAGACTTCACTCAGGCAAGTCTGCTGGACCAGACGGAGTGAGTCCCCTTGTCCTCAAGACCTGTGCCCCCCAGCTGTGTGGAGTCTTTCATAAACTGTTTATGCTGAGTCTGAGTCTGCAGAGGGTCCCGGTGATGTGGAAGACATCATGCCTCGTCCCTGTACCAAAGACGCCTCGTCCCAGTGGCCCCCAGGATTACAGGCCCGTGGCACTGACCTCCCACATCATGAAGACCCTGGAAAGGCTCATCCTGGACCAGCTGCGACCCATAGTAAGACCACATCTGGATCCCCTTCAGTTCGCTTATCAGCCTCGTCTCGGAACAGAGGACGCCATCATCTACCTGCTCAATCGTGTCTACACCCATCTGGACCAGCCGGCGAGCACTGTGAGGGTCATGTTTTTTGACTTTTCCAGTGCTTTCAACACCATCAGGCCGACCCTCCTGGGTGATAAGTTAGCAGCGATGCAGGTGGATGCTTCTCTGGTGTCCTGGATTGTTGATTACCTGACAGGAAGACCACAATATGTACGTCTCCCACAGTGTGTGTCTGACAAGGTGATTAGCAACACAGGGGCACCACAGGGGACTGTCCTCTCCCCCTTCCTCTTCACCCTCTACACCACAGACTTCAGCCACTGCACAGAGACCTGCCATCTTCAGAAGTTTTCTGATGACTCTGCGGTGGTTGGATGCATCAGCAGGGATGATGAGACAGAGTACCGGGCTGTGGTCGACTCCTTTGTCACGTGGTGTGAGCAGAATCATCTGCAGCTCAACGTGGCAAAGACCAAGGAACTGATCGTGGACTTCAGGAAGACCAGGAAACACTTGACCCCTGTTTCAATCCAGGGGGTCAGTGTTGACATTGTGGAGGACTATAAATACCTTGGAGTACACATTGACAATAAACTGGACTGGGCTAAAAACACCACAGCACTTTACAGGAAGGGCCAGAGTCGTCTCTATTTTTTGAGGCGACTGAGGTCCTTCAACATCTGCCAGAAAATGCTGAGGATTTTCTATGAGTCTGTGGTGGCCAGTGCGATCCTCTATGCTGTTGCATGCTGGGGGAGCAGGCTGAGGGTCGCAGATGCCAACAGACTTAATAAACTGATCCGTAAGGCCAGCAATGTTGTGGGGATGGAGCTGGACTCCCTCAAGGTGGTGTCGGAGAGGCGGATGCTGTCCAAGATAAAGACAATGTTGGATAACACCTCCCACCCACTCCATGACATGTTGGTCAGTCACAGGAGCTCGTTCAGTGAGAGACTGAGATTACCGAAAAGCACCACTGAACGACACAGGAAATCATTCCTGCCTGTGGCCATCTCCCTGTACAACGCATCCACTTAACACACTGTTTGCTGCTACAACTACACATGTTTCTTTTCCAAATATTTATTTATGAGTGACTTATGTATGTATGTATGTATATATATGTATATATTGTACTATTCTTAGTTAGCGTATTGTCTGTCTTGTCTTAATGTTGGTTTAAAATGGAGCACTGTAACAAAAAATAATTTCCCCCAGGGATCAATAAAGTATTCTGATTCTGATTCTGATTCTGATATAACAGTGTCTTTCGTTACTCTTATGTTTCAAAACTGCATATTTCTTTAAAACGTCCTATAGAGAATCGCTTTTCTACAAGGTTACAAATATGTTCAAAATATGAAAACATCAATGTTTTCATCAGGATACAGTTTTCAACATTTTTATTACAGAGGTACATATTAGGTAGTTGAAAAGATGCAGATAAGTGCTTTAAATGACCATGAATAGCGGAATACGGACATTTACCTGGAGGCTTTCATTAATTTCCCCAGCTCAGTATTTTGAATGCACAGAGGGTGGGAATGACACCATTGCCTCTGTGAATTATTCACGAATGCAACTTTTTTACTTTTGCGCTACAATTTTGGACACAAATCTTGTTTAATTAGGTAAAGGTAACCTGTTGATTTTGTGTTATATAGTATTTAACATTTATTACAATAAGCCCCTCACTGAATAAGGATGGCACAGCAGTACAAACACATCAATGAACCCAGCAAAGCATAAAAGTGTGAACAAGATAATTGTGAACCTTCCCTGCTGGGAAAGGAGCAGAGAGACGGGCTGACGCTTACTGAACGCTGTCAGAAGTAGTCATGTCTGAATCCAAGGGGCTGTAGTTCACATAAACCCAACAAAACCTACTCATGAATTAGAACATGCAAATATAGTCAGAGTTTTTTCTAATGTGCGCTTTATTTGCTTCCTAAGAAGAAGAGCCGGACCTTATTTTTTTTAAGCACAAGGATCATTAAGTAGTGTGAAAATGAATTCAAGTGAATCAGAGTTCTTTAAACCTAGTAGATATCCACCTATTATTTATTTATATATTATCTCATACAAAGCTCATTAATTTGCCAATGCAGAGTTCAGTCTGACACTCATTACCTAAATGTATATTACATCTGTATCTGTTATATATCTGACATGTTGCAGTAACAGTTGGTAGACATACCTACTTAGTTTGCCAAGTACCAAAAGTCTGAATAAAAAATAAAAAGTTTATAATCATAAATTACTCATGAGTTATAAATGAAAGATTAGCTGGGAGGGTGCCACTCCAAAATTAATGTTTCATGTTGAGCTATAGGTATGCCATATAGCTGCAATTGGGGGGTTTTTTTTAAATGGAGAAAAACCCCCACTGACCATTCTGATTACAGGTTCTTACATCACAAAGGATCATTGACAGAGAACAGACAGTGTGTGCAGAGAGCACATTAACCACACAGCAGACCAGTTTACTACCTGCCTGTTATCAACCTGCTCATGGAATTACCTTTAATTAGCACAAGTTGATTTGATCTGCTCCTGGCAATATTTGTCATTTTAAGCAATGAAAGTGGCAGTCCTCACTAGCTAAAGAGGAAAAGCTATTAACCTGAATGTTTTGTATGTTGCTCATTTCTAAGGATAATTAAAGTCAAAGCTTTTGCCAGCCTCAGTATTTGAAGTCATTGTGATTCATTGCTGTGTCCAAATAATTTGTAACATTCACACACAGTGTAAGAAAAATCTCACATCGAATTCTGTGAACACCCAACTCAGAGAAAGAGGAGTCACATGCATCAGAAAATCCTGATAGCTTTAAACTTTTGAATTAATTCATTCAATTATATTAAATTATTTTTAAGTCTTGATTTTCTAAAGAAATTATTTTGTTACTTTTTCTTTGAGGACACAGACTTGGCACCTTGAATTGATGCATCAAAATGTAATATATTCCTACTTCTGTTGTTCATGCCATTCGTGATTGATTGATTTATTTTTTTTCTTAAAGTATCATGTGTTACTAGTGTCTCTGTCGATGACACTCTTTCACGTACAGATTAACATTTGGTTAGTACTAGCCAAGTGAGTCAGCCTACACTGAATGAGGCCACAATCCCATGCTATGGTGCTGTAAAATCTTTAGGCTTACTCCGCTTTGTTAACCCATCCATCTAGCTAGCAGAAACAACTATTTCCTTCAGCCCCAGTACTAAATTACCATGTCATTTAATCTCAGTGAACCAATATTTGCATATGAATGTGCAGAATCCTTAAAAAAGGGCCAAGATTTTTGGTACTGGCAATTGTTTGTTTTTTATTTTGTAGTCTTGTTGTACTGCACAGGTTTTTCTGCGTGCAAGTAAACCGTTAGTGTGGATGGAAAAAGACATTACTGCATTTTTCAAGATGCAACGGTAAAGCCACCAGTGATTATCCAATAATAATTTCAGGTAAAACTTCCTGATCAGCATGCTTTTTCGTGTGTGTGTTCAAAATTGCAGGTTACAGGATCATCATTTTGCGAGTCTCAGTGGGAGGAGTCAACAATGATACAGTATATGTTTTTCCAGGTGAGACAAAGACAACTTTGAGGAGATAATTACCTTGTTATTGGGCCTAAAATCTTGCAATTATGTATCTTTTCAATTTGTTGAGTTTTATTATTTTTTCCCACTGTAGCCTTTTTACAAGAACACTGTTAAGCATTAATGCATGATCTAAAATAAAATCAAAATTTCCTATGTTTTTAACATGTATTGTGAGGTTTTTGTCATTTGGTGTTTATTTAATACAGTAAAACATTGTGAGTTAACTTTACTAAATTTAAGAGAAGCAAACTGAAGAGAAGGGGTTCAACAATTTCATCAGATCCAGAAGTCATTAGCTTAGAACAAGCGTTGAAGAAAAAGGGTGGTTACCTTGGCTTAATGAACAACCTGGGAAATGTCTTCTGGGATCACCAAGCTATCTTGTTTCAGTGTTGTGTTTTCTTAGCAAGGTGCAATAAGGAGCATGTGGTTTGTTCAGGGTTAAGGGGTGAGCAAATCCCTCATTGAGCAGACAGGACTTTTTGATTGCTGCTGGATGCATCCACTAGAATTATGCTGAACATTAACGGCCTTTATTTCCCCATGCTCTACATTGTCTGTCTATTTCCACTGTGATACAGACTGAGTTTGAAATAAGAACCCAAGCGATGCAACACATTTAATTCCATGCGTATGCATAAAATACTATTTGTAGCATTTCTGACATTAACTCAGTGTCAGAAATGCTGACATTGAGTTAATGTCAGCATTTCTCATCGTCAACAGGATGGAGCCTACACCAACTTTCATGGGGCGAGAGGCGGAGTACACCCTGGACAGGTCACTAGTCTAACACAGACAGACAGATAATCATCCACACTCACATTCAGACCAATTTAGAATCACCAAATAATCGAACAAGCATATCTTTATATCATAAACGACATGGGACAAATGGCCAGAAACTACACTGCCTGTGTGTTGGAGTGAATGCACATGCTGATGCTACAGTGTTAAAATATGGACGATATGTGCATTCTGGGGTAAAACTAACAGCTATAAGGTTTATTGTTCTGTTAATGTCCATTCAGTTTAATGTTTCATTCATCCTGACATAAAGAGATGTACTGACAACCACGTTAATCCAGGGCACTAAAAACGAGGAGCTTGCCAACAGTTGTTCTGTACACAAGTGGATCAATGAGATTGGGAGTTCACAAATCATGCAAATACACATTTCCATTAAGTTCTCAGGCAGATTCAGTCATACCGGGGTGCCGAGGGGGATGTGCATCTTTGCTTAATGTTTTCCCTCAATGGTGCAGAAACATAGTTTGTTTTAGTCCTGTCATGGCCTGTTGGGATTTTGCTGGATGGTGAGATTCCCTAATACATATTGATAATAATACACTGATGGTAATGGTAATAAACCACCTTTGTCACAGCACTCAGGCATAGGAGAGTAGAATGGATTAGCCTGGGTTTTATTTTCACTTTCTTGGCCATATTTCACTGCTGCTCTGTGAAACACTAAGCCAAGCTCATTGCATATTCTGCAAAGCACATATGGTCTTGTATTAAAAATTTGGAGGTAAATACGGAGTTATGAAGCAGCTGGAACAACACTTGGAGGCCCAATGCAGCAAAACAACTTAATGACAGTCGCTAATCTAGTTGCAGGTGTTCAGAAGAGCAGAGCTCAATTAAACCAAATTGGCTTTCATACAGTTATTCAAATTAGTTTAGAATCAAACCCCCACAAACTAAATATGCTTACCTGGGCAGAATTGTCCTCTTCCCTTTAACTCTCTACTTTCCTCCCATAGCAAGACACTGTCAAGATGGGAGGAGCTGAAATAAAAATAAATTTACATTTAAATCAGCCTGGAAGGTGCACAAAAATGTGATCAGGGTCTGCGCTTTTCCCACTGCCTTAATCAAAGTTTTGATGTAATGACACACACCCCCATGTGGAGTAGCCTGCCTAGTATCTCAAGAGAGGACCACGGTAATAACTTATTAATGTACTGCCCACGCTGCAATTAAGCATCAATTAAAACCACAGGTTGTGTTTCTGACACATTACTGGGCTCAAAAGCTTTTAAACCTCTCCCAGACTTCTCACTCAGTTCTGAATCGGAGAAAGTCATTTCGTTTCCTGGTTATGGTGCAGAAAATTGAATGGTAGCCATGCCTAGGATTCAAAAAAACTATTAAATAGTACATACAATGACATATTCAAGGTTAAAAAACAACAAGATTTTAACAGGATAATACAGCTGCTTGGAACATTTTAGCTTTTTACTTGTGTGAAGTGCATTAATCATTTTTTGTAAGATAACAAGTAAACTGGACAAGAATACAGTATTAATATTTGCTGCTGTATTGCCATGCAGCAACACATATTTTGGTATATATTTTATGACTGGCAGATTATCACGTTTGTGAATGATACATAACATTCTGCTGAATTAGACCCACTGCTTTAAGGCTTTCAGCATTTTTTGTTAGCTGACATTCTTCTAGAATAGAAGCAGGTCTTCACTGCAAGTATGATCATTTTTCTGGTAAGAAAACAATCTGTCTCCTTTGTGGATAACTTTGCAAAATGCTAAGCAAGCTTGTGCATCTCAAAACCCAACACCCAACATCTGCTTTGTAAATTTTAGTTGCAAGATTTATAATTTTCTCTCAAACTTAATAGAAATTAAGCATGCTGTAGCTGGTTGGTTTAAATGAATCATAATCATAAAGAGCTGCATTTAGATTTGCCGTAACTGATGAGGTGCTTGGGCGGAAATCTGAATTTAAATGACTTGGCTTTTGCAGCTCTGTATATGTTTCCACAATGAAAATGTACTTCCTGATGGTATTACATTTAAGAGCCTTAAGTCAAGACTGGCAAAGTATAAAGATAGCTTGTCAATCTAGCGCTAAAACAGAAACATTTATTCATATTTTCTGTCCCTTCACCATGTATCCTCGTTTTTTGGTTCCTTTTGTTTATTTTTTCTATTCCTTTCTGTCTGCCTAAATATCTTTCTCCCAATCACATTCGCTGGTCCAGTGGAGTGGAGGATCACTCAGAAATAGTCAGCTCCCTTCTTATCAAATCATGCCTATTCTCCCTCCATATCCTCCCGCTTTCTGTCTCTCTCATTTGTGCTCACTGTCTTCTTCCCTATATCAGCAGAGTCTCTGGTGGACTGGAAGCAGATCAGTCAATCAGTCCAGTGCAACCTCATCTAATATCATGTTATTCCTTTTGATTTTTATCTTCATCTGTGCTTCTAATTTCTGTATGAATGTTTATGTAACTTAGTTTCTCTCTTTGTGTGGCTTACTCTCTGGACTTAGATGGATATCATTCAAATCCAGTGGGAAAGGAATAGTTTGTTAACAGAGCCAAAAGACTAAGTCTGTCTACCACTGCAAACTAGAGAAAAAAGGTCTTGTAATCTCTTACTTTTGGTTGCAGATAAATGTTGAAGAAATTAGAGCCAGTGGAAGTGTAGAGGCAAGGAAGGTAAGGCGATATTTAATAAAGTTGTGACTACTGTCTTTTATTTTGCAACAACCTGTGTTGAACCAACTTGTAAGGGCTGGAGGCCAGATGGACTCTGCGGATTATGACCTTCTGCACAAGTCAGAAATAAATTAAATGGAATGTTATTGGACAGAAATCAAAGTGCAGCACTTTTCAAAAAAAATATACAGTGTTACAGAAAACTGCAATTATTTAAAGAAAATGTCTGAGTAATTCCCCGGCTTTGTAAGATATGTGTAATAATTTCCATGAAGAAATATGTCGGAATTATGCAGTGCATTAGCAAAATTAAAAGACAACTTCTTTGGAGGACAAGCATGTAAACAGCCGCTCATTTATTATTTAACACAGAGACATGGTTCACAGCAGATAGAAAAGCTTGGAGGTTAATGCATGACACCAAAGACCAGCATTTTAGTAAATTTGCTTTAGATCTTTAACCAAAGGACTACGTTCGTTGTATACTCTATCTATGACACTTCATCACACACTATTTCTGTCTGGTGGGAACTTTGGACCACAACCTGCTTTACTGATGAAATGCCTGCAAGGGAACATTAATGAGCAATTTTCTGATAATACAAACCCATTACCCTTAGCCAGCATAATACCAACAGTTCATTCTGTGAACGTAAACCTTGTTGCATTTTCTCAGAAGTAGATTAATACCGAGTGTTTTTTTCCTCTCTGTTTGCATTTTAAATGCAAGGAGGTAAAAATGTATACTCACAAGCCAGCCATTTATTTAAAAATAAATATTTATATTTTGTTGAGTTAAGACAAAGGTTGCATTTGGAATACAAATACCAGATTCATTTATTCACTTTCTTTACTCTGTTTTTTAACCATTTATCCAATTCAGGGTGGTGGGGTTTGGGGAGCTGAAGTCTATCCAAGCTGTCATGAAAAATGTATCATAGAAAATAATCCAACACAGAAAATAAATAAACTAAAATTACTAAATAAATGAAAAGTGATTTATTTAAAAAGCTGCCGAATGTTTCATATAACATTAAGACTATACAAATGTAATATTATCTTAGGAGAACTTTTCCTTATTTCTCACATGGACTCTTAATTTTTAACTGCTCTTACAAAGACTTCAGACACTCTTTATCTTTGGCCTTGGGGATTCTTTGAAAACCACTATTTAAAATAGCCTTTCTGTATTGAATTTTCCTTGTCATTCAGTATACATTTAAGCTCTTGTTAAAATACACCATGTCAATCACTAATCTTTTACAATGTATTCAACAGTTAATTTTGACCAGATGCTGTGGTCACATCCTTGTCACTGATTTCTTCTGTGTCTAGTTCACATGTTCACAAGTGGCTTTCCAATTTATTCAGGCATTAAAAAAGATGCTATGTCAGTGCCGTCAATCTTGACCCATTCTAGTTCAAGTGCTCAAATTCAAGGCTTTACATGAACTGACACATTATCATTCGTGGCACCTTTGCTGCTTTACCAAGTCGTTAAACTCTGCAGTTTTTTTTCTCTTCTCAGTGATCAAACCACAAATTGTATGTTGGAAGGAGTGGTAGGGAACTCGGTAGTGTCTATTGCATGGGCAGACTACCTGGAACTCTGACAATAACATATTTTAAGGCCACCTGAAATGATAGATGAGGCAGTCCACCCTGTAGGATATTACCATTTTTCTCAGGTGCTGCCTTGCCATCCAGCTCTCTCTCATCCTGATGCTTGAATACTATAAATACGGAAAGAGTGGCAAGCTTTTAAAGTTTGCTCAATTTTAACACTTGTCTTGACAGCAGATTTTTGTTGTTTTTTTCACCCTGCAGACAGCACAGTTTGCATTGGAGCTGTTTTTGTGACAAGGACGCATTCATCATGTAATAAAGTGATGCAAGCTGTTACAAAACATCAAATTGAAACTCAGCAACTGTGAGTCTTGTATAGTAGTGAAAAGGAATTGCAGCTATTTTAGGGTTGTTTTTATCACCTTCGCTGCCAATGATGTCCTGTTATAGACGCAAATGTTTAACGGTTGTATGTTTGTTTTAATGATGAGGAGAAACATTTTGTTGTTTTCCTTTCATGCATCAGTTAGGTAATAGTTAAATGATATTTTTGCAGGATGGCAACTGAAAGTGACTAAGAACATTTTTTTTCATATATTTTTACTTGAATGTGTCTTTTTATGTAGCATAACAAGTACACTTGTTAATCACATTTGCTGAGCTTATTTCTCTGAGCCTATGGAGACCTATATAAAAATAAAGACAACAAGAACACGCTTGTATTTACAGACATTTTAATCTCATATGAACAAGCATTAACCATAATAACTATCAAGTCACTATTCACTGTTATTTTACAGTGTTTTACTGCCACCTGTTGTTAAGCCATAATGCAACTGGTACTTAATGGAGTCCTGAGCAACCAAAGACTCACCAAGTTTAGCATTATGAACTACCATCTATTATTTAATCTGTAATTTACAAAGCATTTAAAAATAAACTACTACTCATCATGTTTAGAATAGCAATACTGCATGATATATGTTCATAACTGAAGGTGGCAAGACACATGTTGACATACAAGCATAAAATATTTGCCAACATAAAATCTACATTTTCAAGAAAAACGTTTCAAAAGTACAGTTCATGCAAGAAAAATATGGTCTTATTAAAAGCTCTCTGCCTAATCCATCTCGTAGGTGCCATAAAGTAAAACAGTAAAAAGTAAAATTATGCTATTTTCCTTTGCCAAGTTATTTACACTGCGTACACTGACTTTAGTTGAGGCCCTTGTTTAAGTAAATCCACAAACTTTTGTCACTCATACATGTTCCAGCTAAGAGTCAAGGGTGGAAAGAAAACAACAGGCTTTTCTAAAATGGCTTTTAGAAGTCAAGTGGATTAAAGTTTAGAAGGTTATTGGCTTCAGACCAAGCAGGGTGCTGTGCCCCATCCATCTCTGAGGCAACTTGGTTGTCACTTGCAAGTATATGGCTTTGCCCACCAATAGTAGCATTACAATCAGGACAATGTCTGCTCTCCATAGCCCCTCCACACTCTGTGATAAGATAGACATGGCCATTTGGACATTTGTACCAGTGTCCAGGTCGCATTTTCATGGCTGAGACAATCATCTTTCTTTCCTCGTCACTGATCCCCAAGCCACTGAGTGGAAACATCTCATCTAGTTTCTTCATGGCTTCCTTCACTTTTTGCTCATCTTGCTCAGTGAATTGACCCCACGTTTCCAAAATATCTCTTATTTTTTGTACGTCTGATTGAATTTGATCTATTTGTCTCCTCTCATTTGCCAAATGGCAACGAACATTCAGTTCAGCCAGGAGACTGAGTCTCTGTAGCTCTCTCTGCAAATCAAAGACCTGCTGGTCTGTGAATTTTTGGTGGTAGCTATTGAGCCAACACACAAACTCTGCAACATTCTTCGAGAACTTGTCGCGATCCATGTCCATCATGTCTTTCTTCTCAATCTTCAGAAGCTTCTGAACTCTTATTAAGAAATCCATCTTGTTTTCCACTACCCATAGATCATTTGCTGTGAGGTAGGGTTTTTTCAGACTTTCTTTGATAAGCATATATTCCTTTTGGTCATCCATTTCATAGGTTCGAAGGTTTTCACGCCACTGAGTTCGAAGTGCTTTCGTCTTTTTTTCAATATCTGACTGCTGTCCATTTATCTTCTCCTTTACCATCTCTATCTCTTCCAGACTGCGGTTGATCTGAGATCCGTAGCGCAGATTATTTCTGATCGGAGTACGACACTTGGGGCATTCCTTTAGTTTTATGGCCACCTGCTCTACTTCATTTGCCTGGTTGTTATTATCCATACCCATATATATGTCCATAGCTGTGTACTCAATGATGTGTTTACAATCCTCCAGCTGAATGAAGTAAGCGTCTGGCTCATTTTCAGTGCCAAAGAAAATCTCTGTGACGTCATCGTGGTGACAGATGCGGCATTTACTTGGACATTTGTCTCCGCACAGTCCAATGCACGGGTGGCCACAACCTAGGGTCTTGTTGCAGGGTTCAGTGCATGGTGGGCGATCACATGGCTCATAGCAAAGCTTATTGCAGCGATGGTGAGCACACTGCCATGCACAGGGCTCTCTACAAGGAGCACATGGCTGCCCACATGGCTTCATGCACTTACTGTGGACACAGCAATTCTCACAAGGTCTCTGACAAGGAGGACAATCACCAGTGCAAGGTTCCTTGCACTGGTGAGAGCAGATGAGGAGACGTTCACATTTGTGATAACAGGCAAAGTGGAAGCGTCCCTGAAAACATTTGCCGCATGTACCACGGCAAGCATGTCCACATTTTAGCTGGTGCTCACATGGGGCCTTACATTCAGCCTTATCGATGCAATCTTTGTAAAAGCATGCATCTTCCTGGGTGTGTCCACACCTAAGTTTTAAGATGACCTTTACCTTGCACTTACTGGTGCATGGTAACCCACAGACTGACTCACATGGATGTTCACAGCTGAGCAACTTCTGGCAAGGCTCCTGGCATGTAAATGTGTTTGGGTCCTGGTGACAAGGAATCATGTGTGTGTGTTGACACTTGGGTATGATCTTCTCAACCTTTACTGGACAGTTCTTTGGGCATTCTTTATGGCATAGAAGTGTGCATTTGTGTCCCATATCACATAAAATCTTCTCACACTTTTTGACACACTTATACTTCTTGTGCTCTGGGTCATATGGATGACAGACCCTAGTACAAACGTGGCCACAGTCTAAACGGAACTGGCAAGGCTGGGTGCAGCCTCCCTCGGGTGCTTGGCTGAAATCGTCAGCATTTGATACTTTTACCTCTCGATCTGGATGATTCTGACAGCACAGAGTCAGAGCCTTTCCAACCTGATCCTTCTCTCTCAAGGTGTGGAAGATTTTGCTCCACAGTTTGACTTGGTCCAGCATCACGCTGTTGCCAATACAGTAGAGACCTTTCTTGGCACGTGACAACGCTACACAGACACGATTGGAAATGTTCAAGAAGCCAACTTTAGACTGTCGGTTGCTACGGACAAGCGACAACAATACAATGTCATTCTCTTCTCCCTGGTACTTGTCTACTACATGCACTTTGACACCTGCAAACTCCTTGGCTGGCATATGTTTACGCAGACAGTGGAGTTGGCCAGTATAGGTCGTGAGGATGGTAATTTGCTCTGGTTTGTAGTCTTGCAAGAGAAAGTGGCGACAAAGAGCTACAACAAACATTGCCTCATGACGGTTCTGATGGCTTTTTCCATCTCTGATTTCTTCTTCTAGGTGGTTGTGGTCCACAAAGTACAAATTGGTCTTTAGGCCCTGTAAATAAACATTTAATAAACACATTCCACATTATTCTTTTATATTCATCGAATTATATTTTTTATCCTGTATTCTAGATATTGTATGCACAGCCTAAATTAGATTTGAGACTTAAGATGCATTTGAAAGTCTAGAGTAGTAAAGTTTTAAAAAAAATCCTTGCATGCAGGAGGCACTGCAGGAGAGCAAACAAAAACATGTACCTTGATGTTTTCGTACTCCAACACAGAAGGATGGTTTTCTAACTCTGTGTAGATGTGTGGGGTCAGAAGACGGGCAATTTCTGGCCTCATACGATGCTTAAGAACAAACAAAAATAAGGACCATAGATGAACAAATCGCATAGAGATATTGAGATATATATCTTACTGTCTTTAACTGCATAAAGATGTCTACAATTTAATGACTGATCCTGCAAGAAGATGAGAGAGCTAATATATGCAGAAAAACAAACCTGGTAGTTCAGTCTGACAAAAGGCAGTCCCATGTTCACTAATCTCTCAAACATGGACATCTCCAGGTTGAAGTTCTTAGCGAGTTCATATACTGTGGCACTAGGGCGCAGCTAAAGGAGAGGGAAAAAAAACACTTGTTTATCATATGCATTGAAAGGTAAGTTAACATTAGACATCAGGTAATGCCTATATTTACATGAAACCTGTTAAATACCTGCCTATTTCAAGGCATTGCCTTCTGTTATTCCAAAAATAACATTACGACTTCTTTTTCTAGACTTTAAATGCAATGCACAGAGCAACATCATGCAATCTAAGTGAAGAAAAGAGCACTGAGTTTCCTAGCCATAGGACCAGGAGCATCAGACATAATTACTAATGAACAGCTGTTAAATAGTTCCTAGCCATTTGTAAGCACCATAAATACAAATATGGGAAACTATAAATGAATAAAATAAATATTCTTATATGGGTGTGTATTTGGATGGGAGTATAGAATGCATGCAAATGCACTCTAACTTTCTTTTGCTGTCGTTTTAGTTTTGCTTGTATGTATGTATTTGTGTATGTGTGTGTGTACGTATGTGTGCGTGTGTGCAAACCTAATTTAGCTAGAGGACAGAGCGTGATTGTGCATGTATGTGGGAGTGGTGTGGGGGAGGCAAGACAAATTCTAGTATAAATGTGAAGCATTGTGTTCTGCTCGATTCAACACCAAACCTGCGATTAATGACCAGCACAACAATGCCAGGCCTTATTTTACTTGGACAGTGTGATCCATCTACCTTACCTGCACAGATTCAAGTTTATGTTCCACAAATATAATGCTTTAATACTTGCCTCTAGAGTAAAAATAACTGCTATCGACTAACACTAATATGTGTCACCAGGATACCTTATCTAGTTTGTTCATTTGTTCTTTTTCACCACTTACTTAATTTGGTAAATTACAATATGAATAAACTAGAAAATATAACTATACTATAACTACACAAATAATTTTATCCATATACTTTGATCATGTGTAGCACATTAAATACTATTTAATGTGCTACACATGAGGTTCCATACTATTATGTTAATCTGATGTACATGATATAAAGAAGTATAATGATAAGGTGTAAAAACTGCCATTTATTTCCAACTCTGGGTTGCAAGAAGGTCACTCTTTAAGTCAACTTCATTTAAATTCCATTACTAAACTTTTAGTACAACTGCATGGAGCACACGCTTGTTAGCATAGTCAAATGTACACCCTATGTATGCAGATTCATAAATAAACATGAATAAACAGGGACACTAAGCAAATGTTAGTTTTTGATAGTTGTTGCACAGCAAGAATATACCAGAGCTGAATATTGAGATGTGTGATAGAGTTTTGTGTAGCTGTGATCACATGCTGCAGATTGGTAGACAGGCTGCCTAGCCATATGTCCTTGGCAGGCCCCGACAAGTTGTTGTATAATAGCCTCCTGATGTCCAGGATATCACTGCGTACTCTTCTCTATCTCTTGTAATAGCTAGTATTTTTTTTTTTTGCTACCTTCAAGGCAACACACATAAAGATATAGAAAAGCACAGAGCATCTCATAATATGCTGTCTTTAAATTTTCATGTTACAACTGTGCCTTGTTAAAAACACATATAGTGATCCAAAAATAGTCAAGCAGAGTTAATAAACCTTGCAAGTCTCCTAAGTGCTCAGGAAACATCGCCTTGTTTGTCTGTGTCAGGTCTTACCTGTTGGTGGTCTCCAATCAGAATAAGGTGTTGGCATGCTCTGCTCAATGTGGTGATGGTGTGGGCTTCAAGAACCTCTGCAGCCTCTTCTACAATCACCAGACGTGGACGCACTTCCTGCAGGGTTTGACGAAACTTTGCTGCCCCTGTTGTTGTCATGCCAACAACCTGGTGGACAGAATATTTGTTTTTTTTAAAGAGACAAGTTGACCTGAATTTGCTATTTATTTTTGTTGACTGTTAGTGCATAAGGTAGATATCAATCCTATACAAATGTAAAGCTGGAGTCTGTTGGATTAACATAAAGACTGGAAACAGTGGGAAGCAGCTTGTCTGTTTCTGTAGTTGTTTAACAGTTGGATTCTTTATCGCTTGTAGCCTCAGTCTGTTCATATGGCCACAGGTGCTATTGGGAAAAGTTTTAAAACTTTGTAACTAACCAATAGGTTACATTACTGTAACATTACTGTCACTTCTTGGATTACCAGGAGAAATTCTGCTCTCTTCTACTATTTTTAAATGGAGGCACAGAAGAAAAAACTTTGGATAATATACAGTTTTTTTCTCTTGCACAAAGATGCTTGCCACAAAATCTGGGCAAATGAAACCAAAAATAATTTATCTGTTAATGTTAGTTAAAATAATTTATAATAAATCTGATAAATTCTATATAATTTATGGTTAGGATTTTTAAAAGGAATATGCTAATTAATATATTCTGTACCGTGGCTTTGTTGAGGAGACAGAGACTTTCATGCCGTTTTACATCAGCCAATCTGTCCACTGCATTCTGGTACGCTTGTTCAGATAGCAGGGCTTTTTCACGAAGCTCCGTCCTGTAGCGTGCCACCCACAACCTGAAAACACAAAGCCAATATGAAATAGTAAAACACTGAACTGACTGAAAGAGCCATGCAGAAGCCCTAAGATTATTATTGTTTTAATCTGAAATAACATGGAGCAAGAGCAAAAATATATAGTATGATTGACTAATATCTCTTCATTACTAATACAGCATATTTAAACAATTAAACAATTTAAACAATATACTGTTTGTGTCTTCAATTCCCTGTTTGTTAGTTTAAATGAGAAATAAAACTGTGTACACAGTTCTTTCAGTCCTGATTTTACAGTAATAGAAGACTAGATTTACATCTTGGCTTTCTGCTGTGATAAAATCCTAAGAGATACATTTTCTTAGTGATTACTTGATTTAATTATACACAGTGGGAATATACGAAGGTAGGTCAGGGAATAGAAAGAGTGTAAAATAAAAGGGGAATTAAGAAAGAAGGAAAGAGGACAGAACTGTACAGAGAATGCAACAGAAGGAAAGAGCCAGAAAAAAGGTACATAGTAATAAAAGAAAAGAAACGTTGAACACGGATGCAGACATACCGATAGAGCTTCCATCTGTCTTGCTGACTAAGAGTCCAAACATCAAACACGTTATCTTCCTCTCTTTCAGTCATAGCTGAGGTCTTCCCAAGTTCGTTTCTGATTTTTTTCTTCATCTTTTTCCTCTGGTCTCGTTGGAACTGTATTGATCAGGATGGTAAAAAACATTATAACCTTCTGAACCTCAGTTAACTAAGTGATGAATTCATATTATAAAGTAGATTTTGTATTATTTTTTGTTGTTTTCTTTTTTCTTTTTGTAATAAGTTGTCATAGTGTGCACTAGATACTGGATACTGGAGTTAGAGACATGGTTACATTGACTGACAGATGTTCTGACACAAGCATCTGGAGCTGATTGTTATCTTTTAGACCTCACCTCTTCTAACTACAATCACTGAACTAGATTTCTACACTTAGTTTATGCAGTTGATTGTTCTTGGAGCATTTTAATGTAAGTCTCTGACTAATATTATGGTTTGCTGTTGAGGGCAGACCATCTAAGAAGTTTGTGCTTCAATTTTGGTGAGTGAAATTCTAATGTTTCATTAGTCTGTTGAGCACTAATTAGCTGATGTGCCTGAGCACTGCACATAGGAAATTGAAACTAACTTCCTAGCATTAGGCGATAATTTAGTACTCTAACCTTTCACCTAAACATGGTAACTTCTGCCTCTCCAGAATAACAGCATGCGGGAGACAAAAACACTACCACTGAATCTTGTAAATGCAAGACCCTAAACCAAAAGCCCAAACTGCTGGATGACTTATAGTAACTATGTCCATCTTTTACAATGCCTGAGAAATCTTTCTCCTGAAGCTTTTGGTTATTACACTTACACAGTATTCACAGTAACATGCCAAGTCCTATACTTATCATCAACAAAGGGAAACCTGAAACTGCCATCTACCAAACATGGATGTAAATAACATATTGTATGCTGTGGACTTAAGATGTAAATATACTTCCATTGGTCAGATGTTGATTTAATGTAAGCATATCCTTACATCAGACTCCACTCAGTCTGCTATGGTTCTACATCAATGTGCTCTTAGAGAAATGATAAACTCATTACGATCACTGCACTAAACCCTTCAATTAAATTTACCTTAAATCCTTCTTCACTCTGCCCAGCCTGTATTTTAACTTTATCCAGGTTCATAGCAAGCATGAGATCCTCGACTTCTCTGACAGCATCCTGCATTTCTTCCTTCTTTCTGGCATCTCTAATGCCTCTGGGACCAAAGTTGTCTTCAATAATCCGCTCTGCCTGGATCAGATCTGCCTCCTCAGCGATTTCAATGAGGTCCTCTTCTTCATCCACCTCCACTGATACTTTTTCTATATGTTACCCATTCAGAGCAACAGAATGGGTCAGAATGACAATTCTTTCAAACACCACAACAAATGCACATATTTCTTTTTTTATTGACACCTCATAAAGTGAAATAATTCTATTTTCAGCATGCTCAGCATATGGTATTTATGCTATTCAACATACTGTATGTGCATGATAAAATGTTTATAGTCTTCACTGACAGCAATTGCTGATCTGAAATGACTGTGACAGCAGTTTTAAGTTTAGATTTAATGCTCATGTTGGTGTTTTGGAACCTTAAGTGTTTACATTAGATGAAAGTCAGTTATTAAATAATCTTTCACTTGTTCAGTTGAGCACTGCTTAGAGTAAAAGTCTTACCATCATTTCCATTCGCATTCTCTGTCTCCCTCTGCAGGAAGACAGTGGAACCCAAACCCAACCACTCCATCATCAGGTTGGGCTTCTTCTCATTCCAGGTCTGAAATTCATCCATTGCCTACAAATCATTTCAAACTCATGAGTTTGGACTCATTCTGTCAAGCTCATTTCATATGCATAAAATGTGAATTTCTTATTCAGAATGACTCACAGGGGGGCGATGCAGGCTGTCCCAGTGTTGGCGCAAGATGAACTTATGTAAGAAGATTTCCCTCAACACACCTCTCAAAGAACATTCCAACTTTATACTCTGTTCCTCGATCTCCCTCTCCTCTTCACACAGCTCCCAGTAAACCTGTTAAGCAGGTGAGCAAGCCACACAAAGCAAAAAGAATGATTGTGTGATCATTGACAAAAAAAAAAACGAATAAGCGCAATAGAAAACCTATTAGATAAACAAAAGATGTTTAACAGGAAACAAAAGGCATTTACTTAAACCTGTTTCATCTTTTTATATATTCTGAGTCTTTTTCTTCATCTTTTCTGTGAACAAAAGGAATACACAAGGAGCATTTTAAAATAAGATTCAAACTGCAGTTCACCTGCAAGAGCTCACCTGATTATATGCATTACGCAGATGACCGGGCAGTGTTCGTCTGAAGTTAGGTGAATGGGTCAGCTCCCTCAGATTGAAACGCTTCAGGATCTCACTGTTGCTGCGACCTCCAACTCTCACTATGCCATCTTTTAAAAATTTATGAATACCTGAGATACAGAGTTAAAATAAATGCATGTCACATCCCAGAACACTGAAAGCTTTTTTTGCATTGCATTGTCCATTCCAGGAAACAGACCAGAAGGATAAATAATTAAATATAACCTGAAGTAGAGGTCTGTGGCCTTTTAGTGAATGCAAATACACTTGACACATAAGATTCTTTGTACCTGAAATTGAAACATCCTCTTCCATGACAAGTGAGCAAACCAAGCGTGTTATTACGAAGCAGCTGTCGGTGCTTACCCTCAAGGAACTGATCCAGGGCGTGGTTGGTGTAACACACAACCAGCATCGGAGCCATGTCAGGTTGATCTCTCCAGAGTTCCTGGTTGGTCAAGAGTGCCTGAGCAATCTTTAGACCAACGTAGGTTTTTCCTGAGGCCAAAAAACATGTTGATTTTTGCTAGAGAAAACTTAACTTTGCACTTCTTAAAATTCTGTCATTCAACAAATAAAAATGAAAAACTCACTAACAATGGTCTTTCAATTTCTTACCTGTGCCTGGAGGTCCTTGTATGATAGACAGTTCTTTTGTGAGGGCCAGCTGGAAGGCTTTCATCTGAGACTCATCCAGACCCAACTCCTCCATCCTTGGCCAGGCCTCTGCCTTCAGACTGTGAAAGGGCCGTATTCTGGCCTTGTAGTCAGGGTCAGCAACAGATGACAAGTCATAATTATCATTTCTTCGAAGATAAGCTGGCGGTTGGACATCTGTCTTGCATTCCACAATGTACCTGAAAGAATTAAAGATCCTTAGTAATATATTTCTTTAAAGAAAATCTCTCCCTAAACAATTAAATCAGCATTTTAATATCGCAAGGACTTTTGCTTAACTACAGAAACTGTGCTGTTAAAATCAGGTTTCAACGGTCAATGGGAACTTTCAGTTGTCAACGGTAACTTTATTGTCCCCAATGGGAAATTGATTTGCAGTCTGTCCATACACAGAGAGAAAAAAACAAGCAAAAAACACCCCAAAAAAGCCCAGACAGAACAGCCCAGATTTTATCATCAACAAAGTGCAGTGTGCAATGGTAACAACCCTTATGGTTTAGTGGTATTAACCATGATAATAGCAGCAGCAAAAGACACTCTATGTCTCTTGGTCTTCACTGCAGGCACTTACATGAGTTTTCCTAGTTTATTTGTCAAACTAGTCAAGTGTGGCAAAACCCTTGACACCCTTTTTATGTTGTAGTTCTGAGAGAAAAGGTTTAATGGAGTTTCATTTAAAGATACTGCTAGGCAACAAATATAAAACAATATTTTTTCAGTATTTGTTAAGGGTACTGAAGGTGATGTCAATATTTGAAGTATTGAAAAGATCCATATGTAAAAGTTTTTGGGGAATTGTGAGATGATATGATAAATTAAAGTGAATGCAGAATTTACTTTGACACTTTTACGCCAAAAACCGCTGTCAAACCCTTCTTGCTACTATTTTCTCACTCAAAACTCCTTTAAAAATATTTGTGGTGTTAATTGTTTTGAAATAACTTTTGGATTATATTAAAAAAAAAAACCTTGACAGTAAAATCTGAAAGTCCAGGGCAGCACATTGACACACATCCTTACCTTTGAAAGGGCAAATCATCCTCCTTCTGCTCCTGTAAGCCCTCTAGAACATACCGATAAGCCTCAAAGTAGGCAGTGGTCTCGACCATCAGAAACACTCGATCTTTCTATGATTTTAAAAAAACACATTTTGTTCTTTGTATTTCTGTTTCAAATGACCACAGATATTTCTTACATTTATGCAAAGAAACTGAATGCATCATGCCCATTTTAACATATGGTGCAAACAATGTATTACTCTACCTCAATTCTTGCCAGCTTTAACCTGCTCTCCTCTGTAAATGTAATCTGGACCTGTCCTTCCTGCAGATGTTCAGGGTCTCGATCTGACACTGTGGCAAACAGGAAGCTCTCGAAGTTATCACTTGACAGGCATACCAGGGAGCCATAAAGCAATCTCTTGGAGTTCTGCCAGCGTACAAACTGTGGGTAAAATGGACATCCTGTTAGTAATATACATGTTTATATATGTCTTTACATTTGCCATTTAAATAGTGAATGACCAGTGTATGTATTAACACATCAGTGACACAGAATATACTTTACTGCATCATTCAAATGCCATTTTACAAAGACATCAACAACCAGAAGCTAACCTTAAGTGGCTGTGCGTCAAACTGGACAATGTAGGCAATGCCAGTGTGTGTGCATTTGGGCACCACTAGCTGTGTGTCAAAATATATTCTGATATCATCAAAGCGCTTTGTCTTTAGTGGGCTGTTGGTCCTTCCGATATCTTTTTGGTTCTGGAGCAATTGCTGAATCCCCTCACGCAGTGGTCGCACAAAGTCCTCTCTGAGCAGCCGGAAGTGTGTATCAAGGTAGAGGTGGGTGTTTGTGTAGCTCTGGGAGGTAATGTTAGGTCTAAGGAAAGGCCTATGCTCCTGTCGGAACTCCTGTGGAGTTGGGTAGATTGGTATGGTCCTGAAATCCTGTTGATCTTCTTCATCTAGGTTAGAAATGTGGAAGTATTAATAACTGTCCGATCTATACTAACATTTCAAAACCTTACAAAAAGATTTTTTTTCTGGCCAACTGCATGGTATTTGCTTCAGGACAGTCTATCCAAATATGTGAAAACAAAGTGATTCAGTAGAAATATCTCCAAGAGCCAGTTACCTGGGTTACCACCACCAGAGGGCAGGAATGCATATGTGTCTCTGTCTGAGCGCAGGGTACCCTCTCTTGCTCTATTCTGGAGGTGTGTGATCAGGTCCTGAAGTTGCTCCACACTTTCCTCAATTTGAGGCTGAAAGTCCACACCTGATGCCCTCAGGCTGTTAATGGAGGCTTGGAGCAGTGTCAGTAACAAACTCACTGTATGAACCGAACTAGCAGGGAAGATGTTAAGCACCTAATAAACATAACAAGGAAAAAAGAATTTAGCTACTTTAAAACTGTTAATAAAAAGCACAGGAAATAAAAACAGAAATGCCTAAATAAGGTTTGTTTACATCTATGTAATCTGATTTTCTCAATAACTGTATCTTTCATTATGCCTTTTTCTCTTTGCACACAGGAAAAATAAAAATAAATGTGATTTATATATTACACTATCATTCCCACTGCACTGTATGTACATATAAAAAAATCTCACTGGTCTGTATTTTAGTGTATTAAGTACATTACAGTATACACACTGTTTGTACATAGTAAAATTACCCTTGTACTTTATTGCTTCATCTATTGAGCAATGTCCTCATATGTTTTTCAGATATAAAATCAATTATCCTTCAGCTGAATTTCCTATGTTTTGTCAAGTTTTCTATGTTTCATCAGTTTATTTACCTGTGAGAGAATCACCAGGATATTTTCCAGATGCTGTGGGTATTGTGCTCTGCAAGCAGGTTTGCTATCTGACACCATCCCCACAAGATAGTGGGGTAGAGAGGTGCAGAAGAACCCTGAATCTTTTATAATGCCAGCCAGGTGCTGCTGAGTGCCTCTGTCTGTCCTTGATTTAAAGGCTTTACTCAGCACCAAGCAAATGAGTTCAATAAGATCCTGCCTTATTTTGGTCTCACTGAGGAGATCTTTCACAGAAGGATGTGAGGACATGGTAATGGCCACTACAGATGGGTCTTTTAGAGAGAGTTCTTCCAGCGCTTTAAAGCCCAGTCCTCGGCCCTGTGGTGGCCTAGCTGTGCTGGCAGAATTTGATCTCCTTCCATTTCTATCTTGCCTGTCTCCCTCAACATCTCTTCTTTCACCCCTCCAACCTTCTCTTCTGTCTCCACGTTCTTCTCTCCCTGCCATCCCTATTCTCGCTCCTTGTCTAACAACTGGACCTGCTTCTGGGTTTCTTCCTACTTCTGATCTCCATCTCGCTGCACCTTCCCATTCATTTCTATCTCTTCCAGCACCTCTTTGTCTGCCTCCCCTTTCTGTATTGCGGCCCACCTCTGTTGCTCCTCTTCTTCTACCTCTCTCTGCACCTCCTCCTGCTCCACCACCTCTTCCCCTTCCTCTCCCACGCAGCTCTTCACTATCTCTTTTCCTTTCCTCCCTTTCACCTTGACTACTCCCATGACTTTGTGCTCCCCTTTGTCTTCTCCTTCCACCTCGACGAGCATTCTCACTTTGGACAGTATCAGTATCTAGGGGAAAAATAACATTTATGTAATGAGACTAAAGTAACTAATTTTAGTTGCCAGATTTTCTCAGTTTGTTATGTGACTGCCATCACATACTGTATAATTACCATTATTAGGTCCGCTTCTCCCAGTCATTAACATCAAGCTTTCCATGGTTGTGCATGTGGTAGATGATGAAGTTAAGACCAGTAACACTGATGATTTAATAGTGAGAGGAAGGAGAAGAACTACATTTAAACACAATGCAACAATACAATGATTTAGAAATTTTGCCACGAGTCTATTAAAATAGAAAACACAACACAGCACTGATTGAGGAACAGTGATTACTTTCACTCTCTATCACTGGGTCATAACTTGTAGTGAGTCAGCCTCAGATAGAAAGGATGTTCTCATTGATTACATCAGTAAAATCTGGGGGAATCAAAGCTAATAGAGTTCATGGATGAATGGATATATGTGTGTGTGTGTGTGTGTGTGTGTGTGTGTGTGTGTGTGTGTGTGTGTGTGTGTGTGTGTGTGTGTGTGTGTGTGTGCAACACGCGCGCGCGTGTTTTGCGACTATATTTCAATGTCCATCGTTATAGGATTGTTGGTGTGCGCTATAAACGAAACGTGCCATATTTGTTTTATTCTAATGTTGTCCATTGCACTGTATTCGTATGAAATGCAAATTCTTCCCTCTGCAGGATATTGCCCGACAGGTTTCCTTTTTCAAGAAATGATTCAGAGGTTTACACCGCAAGT
This sequence comes from Rhamphochromis longiceps, assembly GCF_057381845.1. Taxonomy (NCBI): domain Eukaryota; kingdom Metazoa; phylum Chordata; class Actinopteri; order Cichliformes; family Cichlidae; genus Rhamphochromis; species Rhamphochromis longiceps. The sequence continues at coordinate 36,626,155 of NC_140561.1, forward strand.
CTTAGTCACGGATGTGGCAATAATAACACTCCACAGGCTGGCTGCCCTCCAAACAAGCTATACCATTCATATTGCCTTTTATGTGTCTGTCTGTCTGTCTGTCTGTCTGTCTGTCTGTCAATGACTTTACATGTCGTGTGCTATATGACTTGCAATTTTAGCTATCAGTTCGCATCACTGTTCTCAGTGTACACGCTATTATTATTTACTAAATAAGAAAATACAATAAGACAAATAACTCTGTATCCTAAACACTTCCTAGATAAGCGATAGCCTAAGAAAAGAACGAACTTACCAAGCGTGACATCCGACCAACATGAATATTTTCCTGGTCAAACTTTGTCTAGCCGTCTCTCATTCGGTCTGTGCGCAAGCTCATCGCAGCCTCTTCTCCGGCTGTCGACTTCAGCAACCTGCTATTTAAGTGCTTTGTCATTTTCGTTTTCGTTTCTCCAGAACTAACACCCCACCTAGAAGACAGAATGGATTTGTCCTTTTATCCTTGACTAAAGATAGAGCGAGCATTAAATTAATTGAAAAGCATGACTATCTAGGACCACGTAAAATTTAGGTTTATTTTAATGTGATATTGGACACACATGTTATTATTTTTAAATAAATGAAACAGGAAGCACTGTATTGCATAACTATGGAAGTCTAGCCTAGTTAACAGTAATAACATCCTAAGTAATAAGTAGCTAGAATAGACTGCGGGTTTTTATAGCGTTGTATTTTTTTCATCTTTGATCACATTTAATTCTTATATTTGTTATAAACGCATCCCATTCCAAATTAGGCCTGCTTAAGTTTATCATTTACTTAAAAAAAGATTTTAGACAGCACCACAATCTCTCAGAATTGTTTATAATTTTTATTATTATCATTATAAATTGGTTGTTAAGTCATAATTTTATATCAAGGAAAATACTGTTCCACACAGTTTGCAGACAGTTCTAGTTTATGTATTATATAAACCCGGTAGATAAGTATTGCCTGATGTTTTGTTTTTTTTGTTAGTGTTTTCCTGTTTCTAAAGTTTCGTTTCTTTACAGTAAAAATTGGGTCGACCCTACCCCTCCTCCTCCTCTTCCTGCTTTTCTTTCCTGCTACGTCATCACTCCGTATGAGCGGCTAGGCTAACTGTATCAGCTGTATACTTGGTTGCTTCCGCCAATGTAAACATGTAGCCGGTTTTTCGATTTAATCCAAGTGCTGGTAGGCGGTTGTTAACCTGTTTGTCAGTGGTCCCAGCAATGATGGCTGTGTTCCTAAAAATAGCCGCTATGGAACCAGGGCAGTGTAGCGCGAGCTTAGTAAATAGCTAACACTGAATAGCTAGTTATCTACCAGGCCGTGTTTTCATGGGGCTAGCATTGGTAATTAAACAGTTTTCATTGACAGCCACGCAAGGCTAAAACGGAGTTAGCAAAAACTAGGGAGAATGGAAAGTAGTGCTATCTAACGAGGACGCATCAAGACGTACAGACACCATGAAGAAGTCTAGAAATGTTGGAACATCGTCGCCAGTGAATGGAAAGCAAGGTAACGGTCGCTAACTGTGTCATGTCAACTGTTTGAGTACACTTCGGGGCGCTTTGCTAACAAATAAATAAACAAATGTGGGAGCATAGCTTCTAACAGTGAAACGATGTTGTCTGTTCCAGACTGGGACACCAGACGGAAGAGGAAAATAGCGGATATCACACAGGCACTGAGTGTGAGTCCAGTGGACGTAGCAGCTCTGAGGAGGATGGCTATCAGTGAAGGAGGACTGCTGACCGATGAGATACGGTGCCAGGTCTGGCCTAAGCTCCTCAACGTCCCCCTTGATGTCTTGAATCAAGAGCCAGGTATTATAATTGTTGACGATATGCAGTTGCGCGTCTCGCACCTCCTAATACAAAGGCTAGCAGTCAATGCATCATACAGTAATTGCTGGTGGCAACATTTTCATTTTTTCAGACACTGTAGACCGAGAAAATAACAAAGACTACAACCAGGTGTTGCTGGATGTCCAGCGTTCACTACGGAGGTTCCCACCTGGTGAGTGACCAATCCATGGCCAATTGTGTCTACATACACACACTGTAGACATGATATAGAGTGACTGTGTCATCATTTCTAATACAACTATAAATTCCTCCAGTTTCTTAACTGCTTTCCCAATTCATGGCTTGGGGGGGCTGAAGCATATCCCAGATGTTATGGGAAAACTGAACTGGGTTGGCAAATTCTACTTGCAAATCTTGTATATTTTTAACCTTTGTCTCTGTAAAGCACTTTGAATCACCTTGTTGTTGAATTGTGCTATACAAATAAACTTGCCTTGCCTTGCCTTGCCTTTGCTGACATGGGCACAGGGTCACCATCGTTCTTTATATATTATTGGCCTTGTAGTGGGTTATGGTATAATTGGCTAGAAGTTTTGTTGAGAAATGTTTTAATGTTTTGCCCATACATTGTTGACAAAACACTGTTTCTTCCATTGTAACCTTTTAAATTCGGTAGTTATCCACCTGAAAAATAATCTGCATTTAATATTGTAATTATCAATGCAATATGAAAATGGCTTTGCTGCTACTAGCTGATATAGTGGCCTTTGCTGGTAGCCACTTGGCTTCGTTGCAGCTATATCTATTGCTCTCCACTGCAGGAATCTGTCGTGGTATTTTCTGTAAAAAAGAATGTCTGCAACATGGTCAGAGCTGTGGTCAAGCTATTTTATTACTGCATGAAGGAGAGCCAACACACATCACAGTTCAGTCATTCCAGCTCTGACCTTGGGACATCTCAGCTCCTCTTTTATACCCTCACACACAACTCTGTGTATCTTTTAGTTACAGCAGGTTTCTGTCCCACGGGATGTTACTGGGGAGAGGGCAACTCCCACTATCTTTTCCCAGGAAGCTCCTGGCACTGGTCAGCTAGGGAGTTTCGTCCTTCTACACCCCAACAGTTAGCAGATAACATAGTGAAACATTGTTAAGCAAAGCAAAGCAGTTTTTCACCATGTCATCCTGACACATATACTTCGGCTAAGCCTACAAAGGCTATACAAAAATCATACAGTGAAATTCTAACCACCTACATCTAAATGTAATAATAATGGATTGCATTTATATAGCGCTTTTCTGGGCATCCAAACCGCTTTACAATTCCACTATTCATTCACTCTCATTCACACACTGGTGGAGGCAAGCTACAATTGTAGCCACAGCTGCCCTGGGGCAGACTGACAGAAGCGAGGCTGCCATATCGCGCCATCACCCCTCTGGTCATCACCAGTAGGCGGTAGGTGAAGTGTCTTGCCCAAGGACACAACGACCGAGACTGTCCGAGCCGGGGCTCGAACCGGCAACCTTCTGATTACAAGACGAACTGCCAACTCTTGAGCCACGATCGCCCCAATAAATGTGAGGGTTAACTAGATTTTTCCCATTACAAATCCAATTCTCAAACCAAGACAATTGAGAATTCATAGGATATACTCAAACGACATGCACTGAAATTGCTTTTCCATCTTTTTCAGCTAAATAAACTTTAGTTGAAAGAGCTACTATGGTGGTTAGCCTAACTCCAAATTTGAATTACATAGTTATTATTTTTTTAGTTGTGGAGACATTTTGAATGCCAATGTAAGCTAACAGCTGTATTTTATTTGAAAAATGCTGAACGGGCTGGTCTATTTAATTTTGAGCACTCAATGCACTTTCGATTCATATAGCGCTATTTTGGCTATGCATGCATAGGTATGCCAGATGAGCAGAGAGAGGGTCTCCAGGAAGAGTTAATCGACATCATCCTCAGAGTTCTGCAACGTAATCCCCAGCTGCACTACTACCAAGGATACCATGACATTGTCGTGACCTTTTTATTAGTTGTGGGAGAGCGTCTTGCAACTGCTCTAGTGGAGAAGCTCTCCACACATCACCTCAGGTACTTATCACAGACACAAATGAATCTACAGCAGGTTATTTTCTCTGCTACTTAATCTTCCACTTTTTTTTTTGTATGCACAGTCTGTCCTTATTGCTTTATGCTTCAATAAAAATCATACTGTGAGGTATTAAAAAAATGCTGTCTGTCTTATTCTCTTTCTCAGGGACTTCATGGATCCCACTATGGACAACACAAAACACATTCTTAACTATCTGATGCCCATCATTGAAAGGGTCAACCCTGAGGTGCATGACTTCATGCAACAGTAAGATTCACTCCTATTCTAGTGAAAGTAGGCCAAATGGGTTTTGTTCTGCATTAGGATACAAGAGGATGTTAAACCTTGCATTTTTATTTTTTAGTGTGTTAAATGACAAGCCTGAGATTGCATACCCAACTTTTAATATTAGCTTCTTAAATTTACAGTAAAGAATTGTGCATGCAATAGTAATTTTTTTCCTTTAGACAGAAAATCTTTTAGCGTCTGTTGTAATGACAGTACATCATCATACTAATGATGATCATTAGTATGACCCTTTACTACTTTGGCATATCTACAGCGGTGTCTCCTTTAAACAGCTAAGGTTAATGTTAAAACAGGTACAACTATAAAATGAAAGCTGTTTTAGGTGAAGGAATGAAGGGTGACTGCTCTTACATCACACTGATCCAATTATGATAGCTCAAGTTTCAGTTGTAAGGCATCCACGTCATTAAGGCTGCAACCAAAGGTTACCATTACAGCTGGCCTTCATGTTTGATTTTCAGTTCCTGATTATATCATAAATATATAAAGTATATAAAGTTGTAGAAATTTCTGGTTGTAGGTGCTATATAGAGTACTTTAAGTGGAGCAGTTGGCAAACTAAATAGTTGTGTGTGTCATTGTAAGCTGATCTCATCACTTGTCATTTTAAGGGCTGAGGTGGGTACAGTCTTTGCTCTCAGTTGGCTCATCACATGGTTTGGCCATGTCCTATCAGACTTCCGCCATGTTGTCCGGTTGTATGACTTCTTCCTGGCCTGCCATCCATTGATGCCCATCTATTTTGCTGCTGTGGTGAGTTTCCTGTTTCCTGGTTTGTCTCTCAGAGACACTCCCCAAACATCAAGTTACTTTAACACTACATGAATTACATATTCTAAATCAGTGTAAGAATAAACCATTTATATAATCTCCATTTGTGCATATGGAAAGCTCATATTTTTTCACTGTGCAAAGGCCATTGTGACAGCTGAAGATATGGATAATGTTGTATTCATGAGGGTTGTGGAAACCAATTTGGTAATGGTTGAGCATTTATTGACATTATATGTGGCTAATCAATCAATCCCTTTATTAGTATTATTATTATTAGATCAATGCAGTGATGTCAGATCAGTTCTTCTTTTTAAGTTGCCCCTATTTAGTTTAATTTAGTCGGGTGTGTTATTTTAAATGATTACATCTCTAATGGGAATGGCTTCTTATTTCTGTATGAATGTATCATTGTTTTCCTTGACAAATATGCTGTTTACATCTCTATGTTTATATTGGTATGCAAATTGTATTTATGTTGTAGATCGTGCTGTACAGAGAGGAGGAGGTATTGGAGTGTGAATGTGATATGGCCATGGTTCATCACCTGCTATCCCAGATTCCCCAGGATCTACCCTATGAGACGCTCATCAGCCGAGCAGGAGACCTCTTTGTACAGTTTCCCCCGTCTGAATTGGCTAGAGAGGCTGCTTCACATGAAAGGTAAGTTCTTATAGTTATTTTAGTTGTATGAAACTGTCATCACTGATTTTTCTTATATACTAATACTCACATTTTAGTTTCTTCTACTTCAAAAACTGCAGTTACTCACTTTCAATAAAACCTTTTTCTGTCTCTCTACATGTATCTGTCTCTTTAAGCATGGCAAGCTCTACCTTTAAGGACTTTGAACTTGCATCTGCGCAGCAACGACCAGACTCAGTTCTCCGTCGCAGACGCAGACAAAAGCAGGCTGCACTGGAGAGCTCAGGAGTGAGCTCTGTAGTTGCAGTGGCCCAACCTTCAGCAGCACGGCGGTTTGTTCGACTTGCAGTCATGGGTCTCACAGTGGCTTTAGGGGCAGCAGCTCTTGCTGTGGTCAATACTGCTCTTGAGTGGGCCCCCAAGCTAGACTTATTTCCTTGAACTGCTTTTCTTTTACACCAACACTCCATGTATTCTGTCCTCTACTAAATCAAGCTGGTGGGTCTGCTATCAAGAACCCTTTAATGGTTTAAACCACAAACCGCGGAGTCGGCAACACTGTCTGGGTGCACTCTCTAAAGTCGAGGATGTCTTTCTACTCTGTGTAGGGTTTGTCAAGCCTTTTTGCTTTGTAATTCCTGAATAGGCACCAGTGTAAATGCTGCTGTTGTTCTGAATTGAAGAATATAATGAAGAGACTATGTATAAGAACCATTATTGATGGTCATCACGAAAGCTTATTTATATTTAGTATTAAAATAATTTGAAGGCATTATCCTCACAGGGATTTGCAGAAAACTTGGCAGACTCACTACATTTGAAACTGCTGCCAATTACGAGCGCCTGAGTGAATGTGTGTGTTTGTGTGTGTAGTTGAGTGTGTACGCAGTCACAAACCATTTGTAATCTATTTGATACCTGGACCAAATAGGGAATTCCTGAATTCTCGCTTTGTAAAATTTACTGTTTGTTAATTTTAAGGTAAGTAACTGTATAGAAACATGACACGCAGGCACTTTAAAGGTCACCATTTCATTATTTTTAGATCATTTTGTGTATTTCATTAGTTATGTTTAACCCTTTCAGTAAGCGTATAAAGGTATCTTCTCTAAAGGACCGAGTATCTTTAACACATCAGCAGCTGTTACCCATGACTTGGTTAAATGAAACTGGTCTTACAAAAGTAAATACATTGTAGCTTACTTGAAGTTTTTGTTTGCCTAAACATATATTTGAGAATATGCCCTCGCAATACAATATAGCTTTCATCGCCCAGGAAAATAGTATAAGAGTAGCTAAGTGATAACTTTTAAGTTATTTAATGCTTGCACACACACACACACCTGAAAATGAGTTTGTGTTTTGTGTACCCAAATAACTAGTTTATGTAAAAAAAAAAAAAAAAAAAAAAAATTCTAGAGAAGATGGTCATATCCTAATAGTTCCCACAATATGGTCATTCACCAAATGCCTAGTAACCGTAAATATCAGAGGTGGAATAAGTAAAATTAAGTTGATATTGTTGTCTTCTTATTAGCAGTATAGCAGACCTGGCTTGTACTGACTGCATTAGTTTTGTAAAATCACTTTGATTTGATAGTTGCTTTTACTCAGTTTGTTTGGAAGGGTGCTCCTTTTAGAGAAGTGCCTGGGCCTTCATATTAATTCTGTCTAATATTTTAGATTTATACGTGATTTTTTTTTTTGCTTGATTTGAGCAGATGCTCCTTTGTAAAGTGATTTGAGTGTAGAATTGGTCCACGGTACCAGATTGTTCCAGTCATTGACATTAAAATCACATCCTTAAATAAGAGATTTCATTTTAATAGGGTTTCGTTTATTGTCAGTCATTTGAAAACCCACAGTTCTTGTTTCAAATATCAGCCTTGAGTTCTTGCCCCCTACCGGGACACAGAACTGGTAGTCCTCTAAAAACTTCTTAATTGGGTGAAACTCATCAAAGTGATTTTATTTGATGCTTTTTTTCTATGTGAAGCTGAAGGCTTGATGCTCCAGTGCTGTGCTGTGTTTGATTGGTTTATTGGCCTTGTATTGAGCCTCTCATTCAGCTGGTAAGGGATCTGCAAGCTGACTGAAATGAAGGTGACTGGCACATGTCCAAGGATGCTCTTATGCTCCTAAGAGCTTAGTTGTTGAGCATTGTAATGCAGGACGTATCTGCACTCAGCGGTGTTCATTTATTTTCATTGCACTAAATGATTTATCTGCCTTTTATGTTTATTTTTGTTACTATTGGACTGTCTACTAATGTAAAGTTGTACAAGAGAATGCTAATAAACTAGAGTGAAAAGGTTTTATGCATTTGGATTCAGGCTTACGTTTTTATTCAGAATATTTTCTATGACTATATAGTGTGTTTTTCAGGATTTCTCAAATTCAGGTTTTAGCTGCCCTCTGACGGCTTCTGCTAGACCACATTAGCCTCAATTGTCCTTTGTGACTTCAGTTCCTTAGGCTTCTTAACATATTTAGATTAGTGCTATGGTTCTAATAAGAAATAATAATTAAGGATACAGAAGATGACAAAGTTGAACATCGTCAGATGCTTGAGCTGATCTTAAGCTCATTTTTAAAATCTGTTTAGATATACAGTTACATCATAATGTCCATATTTAAAATACATGGTGCTTCATGACTCAAGACATAGAATGTAAAGCCTAACAACAAGCTTTAATGCAACATCACATATAATTTATGTGTAGTAATTTAGTTCCTGTAATTCTTTAGGAATTAATACAGGAATTAGTTGCAGAGAAAGACATTATACACATGATACTTTATAGCCATTAAGTGCATTAGAGCAATCTGTTTTTCATTATGAGTACATTCATTCAATGTAAACAAAAAGAAAAGTCTGATTTGTCGACTGAACAATCCCATAACCAGCCATTTATTTTAATAACATATCAAACAAAAACAGTAACTTTAAACAGAAAGTGCTGACCATTTATATTGGTAAGACCTTAATAGTACTTATAACCACAACTGCCCTGGTGTTTGATAGATAAAATTCTTAGTTGTAAAATAAATTAATGAAAAATATTGCTATTTATCATCAGACTTTATAGACAAAATAAACAAGAAAGCCCTTATCATGCACCGTCATCTTTGGAGTGCTAATATTATATACTGTATAAGCACAAAGACCTTTTGCATCTTTGTTCAGAAAAGTAAAATGTTACCTCAGTATGCGTGTTCTGATAAATTCTGAGTCGAATCCAAACTCAAGTAAATAGTATCACAATTGGCTCATTGAACTAGAAGAAAGCAATAGCTAGAGATAAGAAGGTATTGTGGCAAAAAAACTCCAAGTATAACTGTTTTCCCCCTCACACTGTACTAACAACAGTTTTTAATACACCTGGATGCATTGCAAGCAAGATAGATGAGTTTTGTCCATATACCAGTGAAAGAGAGGGTGAAATAAATCAAACTACCATTAAATCGGAGATCTGAGCACGAGACGTGGTTTGAATTTATCCAGACAGTGTAATCGCTTTCACTGGAGGTTCTAATATGAGTTTATTAGTGTTCTTCCCTCAGTGACAGTTTTGGCAGTTAGGATGACAGGGCTGATTATTGACTCGACATCTACATCCACCAGTTATGTCACCGCTGCCCTGTAAAAAAGAAAAGAAAGAAATGAGAACCATGTCTCAGACACAAAATAGAGAAACCTTTCTGAATATGTTTATCTATCTTAATGCATATATATTTACATTTGGGCCCCATCGAGCTTGTTTAGTGACCCAACAGATTTCTGTTTTGCACATCAAGCAGCAGATCCAGTCACATCCATCTTTTTTCTGGACAATGATGTCACACCGTGGGCATTTCATGGCTTCCCCATTCTGCAGCAGGCTCTGTAGTTGAATACAGTGAAACAGTGTGAAGTAGCCATAGAGGAAAATGCCTGAGAGGGTGATTTTAAAAAGTACAGAAAAACATCAACATAATACAATTTATCCACTTGACTCAAAATCTGAATATAATATGATCTAACTTTGCTGTATTCCATAAAGTAAAGCCCCGTATCAATCCAATGCCTAAATCCTTGCCATAGCCTGCATATAAAAGATGGACCTAGCCACTGCATGCAACTAAACAGAACAGATACATTTACAGCATGTGTTGAATACCACAAGGTTATTAGACAGAAGGTGTTAAGAGCGCAACAGATCACCACAGCCCTTGTTTCCGCCACAGAGAAACAAAGGCTTCCCAAAGCTTGCTTCACCCTTAATAATGACACTAGTCTAAGATACACCTGAGGATTTGGAAACTACCTCCTTAAGCAGCCATTAATGAAAGAACATTTAATTGTAAAAAAAAAAAAAGACTGATTGTTCTATGATTTATTTTACAGGGTTAAGATTCTACAAAATTGCCTATTTGGTTTATTTCACTCTGGATAAGAGAAAAATTATAGTCCTTGATAAGAGACAATGTATTATTTTGTTTGTAATGTCATTTGTGTTCTGCTTCTTGATCCACATTGCTTTGCTTTGCCAGCATTCATAGATTTTCACTGTTCAGGGTAATTAACAAAGCACTTTAAAGTTGACTTACCTCCAGCATCTGTTTAGTTTTCTGAGCTGCTTCATCATTCTCTGCTCTTACACGCAGGTCATCCTGGTAGTCCTTGCAATTCATGTCTTTGTGGATGGCCTGAAAAATATACGTCCTTTACATCTGGCGCCCTCTCTATTACACGAAATGAAACTTTGTTCAGTTAAGGTATTAACGTAACAAAGGTACCCTGCAGAGAATGCAGTTGGTTTCGTCGCAGAGTTCACAGTGAAATTCATTGACTTCATCCTCATAGATGCACCACCCACGACAGTTGGGAGTCTGACAGTGGAAGCTGTGCTCTGAGCGGCTCTCTGCAATGCTCAGACGCAACTCCAGAAACCGCTGGTGTTCCTCTTCCGTGAGCAGCTGGACCCAGGATTATACCATAAACAATAACAGAGACATATGAAGAGTAAGAGATTACATACTGTGTGGCTGTCAACATATTTGCTTCTCTTAAAGTTATTGTCTGTGTTATTTTTTGGGAAAGGTGATGTATGACTGTCAAACATAGACCATGTGAAGGTTAAGGTTGTGTCCCCGTGGCTTACACTCACCTCTTTGATCTCTCGGTCCAGTAATTTGCTGTCACAGTTGTCAGGACAGGACACCTCAGCATCTTGACTGTTTACTATTGTCCCTTTTAGACACTCCCTGAGTAATCACATACACGTCATTATATACATAAAATATTAAGCACAATGCACATTTTGCATACACTGACTCTTATTATTCAAAACGAGCATACATATGAAACACTGCATATGCATAAAGTTGATATACACAAAAGAAATGACACATGTAGTTAAAATTATAGGAGAAGAAGGTGTTTCGGGTCTAAAACAAGACTTGCACCAAGACATGGTTCAAAAAGATGCTTGAGGGGTACAGAATAAATTAGCTAAAGATTTAAATCCCACTGAAATGTTGTGAGTGAACCAGGCAGTACATGCAAGAAAACTCACCACTGTAGCCCATCTTGCCGAGCTGGCAGCCCATATGAGAAAGACTATTGCAGGGGCCTAGTTCTCCCCCAGACCATTTCCTGCATATTTCCCCTCTGACTCATACTACTAAAATGCCAAATCTTTTCTGTTTTGTTTTGTTTTTAAATAAAGGCTCTTTTTTCAAAAGTCAGTTGTAAGTCAAGTGTGTCATGTAACTCCACTGTACAGTTAGTAGTAACAGTAGTAAATGCAATGGCTAGATTTGTACAGGCATCAAATTGATGATGACATTAGATGCACTTTGGTAAAGGACGTTATTGCGAAGGTCTAGCAGCAGGGAAGTTGGGATATGGTATGGGTGGTGTAAAGGTCAATGTTAGCTAATCAGAAAGTGACCAAGAAAGCAGACAGAATTTGATAATTTTTCTGTCATGTTACAAAGCTATTTTCTGTCATACCTGCAGAAGGTATGGAGACATTCTCTGAGCACGATGCCCTCTCCTGGCTGCAGATTACTGAAGCAAATTGGACAATCTGCCTCGTTGGCATTTGGGATAAGGTTCTGTTCTTCTGTTGCCAACAAGTGCAAATAGTTCTCTTCTCGTTCCATCCGCTGAGCCTTTATCACAGAGTAGCATGCGCAGCAGAGGTTCAGATAAACTGCATGACTCATTACAAACATAGTAATTTAGCTTTTCCCGAAGATAGAAAGTGAAAGCTGAGAAGTTTTATTGTGGCCCGAAAGTCAGCTCTCATTATTCTTTAATGGTAATGTGTGGCAAATCATCTAGGAACAATGCGTAGTTTAAAATGTGGAATTTAAACAAAAAAGTGACACAAAAACAAGATTTAATGAGTTAATTAAACTGATGGTTTTTCTCTTTCTTTCTGTCTGTTTCTTTTATAACAAATATACCGATGTTTTAATATAAACATTAAATTTTTCTTTAAAACCTGTCAAGCACAAATCTTATTTCCTATAATATTTCAGGTTTTCCCATGACCCCAGGTGATTAGGGTTATTTCACACATAAATGTGAGACCGTGTTAAAAGGATTTAATTTTAGCTGTTTTTTAACAAGCAGCACTTTTACCTGTTCGTACTGCATCATGGCAAGTGTTTCCTGCTGGATCCTCTTAATCTCCTCCTCATCTGGCTGGTAGATGTCAGGCACAGTGTATTCTGCTGGCCGTTCCCCTCCGCACATCTCACAGCCAGGACGTGTTGGCTTGTTCAGATATGTACACACTGAACAGGCCCATCCCAACTGCAAGACATACAATATGTTTACACATCTCTAAAACATGCACTACTGTATTTAAACAATTATATGTGCAGGCCCATTGCTAAAGCAGGGTCTAGTTGTGTTCTGACCTGAGGTTTAGGAGCCACAGGAGGCTTGGGTACAGTAGCAGTTTGGTCTCTAGGAGGAAGAGGAGGAGGAACTATCTTCTCACCACCACCTCCATCCAGACCTCTGGGAAACAGCTGCAGTGATTGCATCGACTCCATGATACCTAATAATATATTTTAATTGTATAAAACTTCAGTGTTATTAAACATCAATACGGCATACTTTGCTGTCTGTATTTATCATAGCCAAAGCACTTCTTCTTATCGTTCAAAAGGTAAGACAACTGTTTACTACTTACCATCTATACGTTGTTGCTCCTGGTCCAGGTTGTGCTGATGCCGTGTGAGATGAGCAGCATGGGCAGACCTGATAAACAGGAAAGCCTGGTCTCCACTATTTCGAATCCCATGGCTATATAATGTTTCCTGGTCCTGAGCTAGCCGCTTCCCAATCACCCAGCGCTGCAGCAGTGGGTGGAACCCAAAATCTTGGCTGATCTTTGAATATAAAAGAAAAGAAAAAGTAACTCGTCCACTGGAATTTCAATGTGGCTTAACAAAATGCAGTGAAACTTTAAAGACAATAACATAAGCCAGCTGGTGTACTACCACTTCCTAAAGGGTAATAAACACTTTAATGCATAGAAGACATCAAGAATGGTCAGGAGGGTTTTGATCTCTTGTAGCACTGTGGGGCTGTTTTTGTATGAATCGGTGCACAACTTTGCTACTGTGTGTATGTGGTAAGGTTACTATAGTTAACTAACACCAAACTGAAAACTAAAACTAGATGTGAAAAAACTTTTACTTAACTAACATTTAAAAAAAATAATACATACTAGACTTTGGAAAAATAAAACCAACTGAAATGATTTTGTGAACTTGGAACATGAACTCAAATGAAATAAAAAATAGAAAAGAGGAAACATCCTTAGTTTTAGTATTTATTCGTTTGATAAAAATGTCACGGCCAGGCGGATCAGCTGATCAGCTGATCAGCTCTCTCTCTCTCTCTCTCTCTCTCTCTCTCTCTCTCGCCGGCGCGAAACTCACTGTGGGTTCACGCCCTTGGCCCAGGCCCTCGACAGATAAGACACCTGGGTCTCATTAAGACGATCAGCAGTTAAACCAGGAGGCGACTGCTGTTCATCGCTGGATCGTTGTCTACCATGCGTTAGTGAAGCCAAGCTACAGCAAGTCTAGTTAAGAGTATTTTCCTTTGTGTGTCGTACTTAACCCTGACTCCCTGCCTACAGAGCTTCCTGGATTTTCCCCTGTGTGATTTCTGTGTGGCAGTGTCGGAGTGTGAGCCTGTGATCGTTTGTGTGGATGATCTGAAGAACGCGTGCTTCCCCCCTGGACTTCCCTGGAGACCCCTTCTTCCTTCACTCAGCTGTATATAGCACCCCCCGCACCTTCTTGTATATACACCAGGTGAATTGTAAATAAATCCTTCTTGTGAGCATCAGAACCGGAGTCCTGCGCTTGAGTCCTCCTCCAAACCGTAACAAAAAATTTGTTATCACAGCTTGGCTGAGGAGACTTTGATGAAGATGTTTATTAAGACTTTGGATATCTACAAGAATGAGTCAACTGTTTGAAAAACGTTTTGTGTTTTTAAGGTAATAGGATACTTATAATCTTTATAATACTTATAATGACTTTCCTAACTTTTACCTTTAGTGTATACGTGCTAGACAATAAAACAGTAAAACTAACAGTGAAACTTCTAAAAACAAGACTAAAATTGAAATGAGCAAACTCACTTTGGACACGAAGTCTGAAATAAAGCTGAATTTAAAATAAAAATAGAAAAGACTGCTTGCTGATAAACACTGATATAAACAATACTGAATTGCATTTAGGGGCAAGGCTTTACTGACAAATGATACACTCCATGATACACTCACTGCATTATTATGAGTGATGCATAAACATTTTTGGTTACAAGAAAACTTCACAAGTAGCCTTTAATAGATCATAGCTCAGCTCCATTTTAGGTTTTATATGTGTAATGTATCATAGGTTGGTAAGAAAATATTTACGTAAAAAAAATAATAATAAAAGAACAGAAGAAAATTGCCTCTTGTGTTGCGTGTGCTTTCACATCAGTACCTTGTCTTTTAATTGTGCAATTGTCATGCCAGTAGCAACCTCAAGAATCACAGGGATATTGTCTTCTGACTGTCCATCCTCCACTCCAACCTTCAACCTGTAGAACAGGAACAACAGAACATGTCAGCCCTCTACTATTTTCACTTGAACATTCATGTCCATTCATTCGTGTTCTTATTTTGGTATTTCCAGCATGTAACCACAGACAAACAGTCATATATGCATGTTTTGTTTTTTTGGCACTTGGCCTTAATTCTTGTTTACATTGCATGCTTCCAAATTAAAACAGAGCCCATCTAAAAATAAAAAGGGGAACTCTTCCCCCATAAACAGCAGCGTCTGTGGTATTACTGTCATGGAGGCATTTTAAGAAACAGGGAAGTACACACAGGCATATCCCCACACACTGCTGTGTCCCACCTTATGGATTCCTGGGGGTAGATCTGACTGTTGATGTTGACTGACACCCGGACGGAGAGCTGAGTCAGCCTCTGGCACAGTTTAGCTGCTTCTTCAGAGTCCCCGCTGCTGAGGGCTTCAGTCAGAGACCGGGCAAGCTCCTCCGCTTCATCGCGAGCAAAGGAAGAGGGGCGTCACGTGACTTATTGTCAACATAACTCGTTTTTCTTTAATTCTTCGTATTATCAATTGATTTCTTTCTATCCTCTATGCCAACATACACGTACGTAGCAATGGTAAATGAACATTACGAAATTGATAGTGGCTTGTCTGTTGATTTTGACAATATAAAGCGTTGAGTCTTACCAAAACAACAGTGACACTTTCACAATCTCTACACTAAGAAATCGATAGCAAGCAGTGACACACACAAAACGCTTTCTGTTTTACTAGGACAGCTCTGAGATCTTATAAAACGTAGTTGTCAAGAAGTATTTGGAGTCTTCATAACAAAATCGAAAGTTAATTGAGCTGCTTACCCTCAGTCAGATCGACCCTCGGTGCCACCTCTGAAGCCATTACTACACGGGAGGTAATAAAATTATTAAGCTGCTTGGCAGCTGTAACGAAACACAGCTGCCTTTAAAACTATTTCAGGCAATACTTCCTCAGTCCTCATCCGACAGAGCCTTTCCAAGTTCGGCTTAAGGTTAAGAAAGGCAGCTATAGGGCCAAAGAGAGCCAAGTAGAAGTCAGAAGTACCACTCTAGCGTCGCTTTCTCACTTCTCAGTCCCTGTCAGGTAGAACGGAAAGTGAAACTGACTCACGCCCAGGAAGAGATATTTTTAAAGGATCGCTTTGGAATTTATTTCGCTCCACCCCTCGTTGACACTTTTTTGTTCCTATCTAAATCAGTTAAATGCATTATTGTAAAACTAAAAACCACACGAATAAGTCCAAAAATAAATAACAGCCGATGCATGAAATCTAATTATAAATTCACCCCCTTTAAAAAAACAAACAAAAAAACCCCCATCTGAAATGGTGACTTCTCGCATCCAGCAGATGGCAGTGTATGTCAAAGGCTGAACTCATTTTAACATTCAGGTTTTACAACTTTGGACCTAATATTTAATTCAGATTAATTACATTCGCTGTATATTTAACTTAAGAACAACGGAAGCCCTTTAAAATAAGCCCTTTTTTTTATCGGTATTAACATCTCTGGCGATGAATGAGCACTCCGAGGGCAAGTTGGTCGTATATTGCAGCTCTAGTTTTAATAGTGTGTCTTTGCGTTCAAACCGAAAAAAAAAAAGATATACAAAGGGTTATGGGAAGATAAGAAGCTTTAGTGATGATCAGTTTAATCCAGATGCTGATAAACGAGCCAATCACAGCGGCTCCAGCAGGAGGGGCTGGCGGGTCTGTTCAGCTGCGCACCACAAAGTTGCAGAGCGTCCCCGAGTCCCCGCCTGCCGCCTGCCTGCTTGCACTTGTCATCTCTCGCACCTGGAGCCCTAATCTCGTCCATAGCAACATCTTCATTTTACTTTAGCCTTCTAGACTTCAACAGTTTGATTTAGACGTGTTTCGTTGCGGTCGAAGATGCTGGCTTGTACAGAGATGATCACTATGTGCCTGCAGTCGGCCAAACAGAAGCATCTTCGGGCTCAGCAGCAACAGCAGCCGCCGCACAATGCCGGACAGGGGCTTACTATTTTTCATGATGTGAGTGGATCCGCTCTCTTACTCATGTATTAGTGTTACTGATGCAACACATTGTTGACGCTTTTGCTTTTCATTCATTTTTCTTGTATTTTTATATTAACTGTAAATCTAAATATATTCATTGTTCAAATAATATTAGATTGAATGAAAAAGAAAAAAGAAAAGAAAAGATCTGGTCTGAGTTGATATAGTGCTGCAAATTTAAATGTTTTTTCTCTCTCCCTCTTATTTACTTATTACTTTCTAGAGAATTTAGTGGAAATGAAAACTGCATCGTTATCAGATGTTGTGTGGTGTGCGCTTCGCCATGTACGCGCGTGTGCGTAGGAAAGTAGGAAAAGCTGCAGCTGCAGCTGCTGTCTCTGCATGATAAATTAAGCCCCCAGTCTGACAGGTTTAGGGACTGCTGGGGGTTCTCCTCTTTTTGTTACGCACAGATGCAAACACTTCTGGGCTTTCAGAGGCAATACGTGCATAACAGTGAACCTATTCAATATATATGTATTAAACAAACAAACAAACAAACAAACTAAGTGATCAACTCAAAAATGGTGCTATGATTTATAATGCGCAGCTTACCCTAAGTTGTGCTCAAAACAGTAACAGCCTTATTAACCTGCAATGCTGCCATAGAAACCACCATCCAGCTTGTCATCTTGTTAGAGGTTAGCAGACCAGTGATGTTTCCAAATCTGAGCTCTCACTAGCTTGAAGCTTTCCATTTCCCTTTGACTACAACCTTGTGTAGACAAGGACATTACTTTTGCAGAAATGTCTATTTAAAAGTGTGCACTGTCCCTGAATGGGGTATGTGATTGAAGTGCTTCTCATATTCAGTCTTCGGCCTTGAGCTTTTCTGTTGACTGAGCACTAACACACAAAAAAGACCATTCAGCTTGACGGTTCTATGCTCAAAATATAATTATGCTTAAATTGTTTAAAACACTGTGTGTAGGAGACAGTACTGAATACAATAATAATCAGTCTCAGTCAGAAACGGACATGCTGTCTTGAATTTAAGTGCCATGTTGCTCTGTGCATTGCATTTTTCTCCTCATTCTTTCTTTTTATTGCTTTCCACCTTTATTTGGTGCAGAAGCACCATGTTCCAAGACTGGAAACATTCCTAGCTGTAGATTGACCAAATATTCCCCTGGGACAGCTGAGAGATTTTAAGAATTTTAATCTTTTGTGTTGGTTTGACATTTCCATTAGTACAGGTTTAAGTCTGCATAAAGATTTTGTGTTCCTAAAGTAAAAGCGAGTAATGTGAATCCTTTGTTATTGCAGTGCTACCTACTGATTTTCAAGTGGTTACGAGACATACACAACAGAATGACAGGGGATTAATGACTAAATGCTAATTGATTCAGAACATTTTGTAATTGTTTGTAACAATTAAACTGATTTATTATAAAAGCACGTTGCTTGGTTTTGCATGCAACATATAAGCTTTAATTTGCAGACAGATCTGCACATCAGTGCATCAATTGCAGGATACTGAGCCAGTCACTAACATTAGAGATGCAAAGATTGCAACAAATCAAAGAAAAAGCAAACCTTTAAAAGTGACTGATTGTGCTAGGGTTGTATGAGGCTGTTTCATCATTTACATTGTTGGCTACTCTTCTTAGAGTCTTTGTTTTGTGAATGCAGCAGGCCTGCTTTTCTTAGGCTTTCTTGATTCCTGGCACTTATTTCTGCTTCTTCTCTTCTTTTGCTGCTACTGAGAAAGAAAAATATGATATTTTGGATTGTCACAGAAAGTAAATCATCTGGCATTTACTAACAACAAAGCATATTTATTAGGGTTGTTTTGGTGATGTTATGTCTTTTTTATTAAGCATTGCACCAAGTGGTGTGAAAGCAGAGCCTGAGATAACCCACCGTCTTAATACCCTCCACCATGACATCAGAACAGCAACACAATGGGAAGCAGGTCTGACCTTTCCTGGGCTTGCTGTAAATGATGCATTATCGTCTCCTGACACCGGAGAGTCAAAAGCCACAGCCAAACAACAAACACATTTAACGCTATACCTGATCTTCCTGGAATAGAGGAGGAGTGGAAAATGTTGGCTAGATGGGTCACAGTGCCAAAGTGAAAAAGAACAAGCTGCTGACTGAGATTGTGCAGTGACAGAACCCTAAAGCCGGTACAACATCAAATTTGTATTCATGTAAGATAAGTAGAGTGTTCTGATTGTCCTTTCTATGTGCAATCCAAGTGCAATGTTGCTTTTAATAGGATGAGGAATCAAAAATAGAGCAGCCAGTGTTTCGTGAAGTGAGTCGTTATGACCCGGCTCTTGTTATAAGTCAGGATTGAAGCAGTGGAGAGACAGACAGACACACTGAGGGCACAAGTGCAAACCTTGAGCTTGTTGACCTATAGCAAATTAAAACGAGGACCAAATTCTGCAGGATTAATAAACTGTAGGTCAAAACCAATGAGCACGGCAGTTGTGCTGCTTAACACTGGACATAAATGTCTCAGGGAGTGAAAGAGAATCAATAAAAGAGAACAAATTACGAATCTGTTGTTTTCATTGCAGATCTTGCATTCAAACTCGCTTAATGAAGCTATTGTTTTCTGCTCACCTGAATGACAACCAAGCTGCATACAGCTACAAATGCACATATATGTTTGTTTGTGTGGCTGCATTAATATTTGTGAAATTCTTATTATAGTGCACAGATTAAACTAAAATTGGTTTAAAAATCTAAGTTTCATGTTCATATTTTCAAGACACACATCTCAGTGCACAGTAGACTTGAGTTTTATTTGATTGTGTATTCAAACGCTTTGAAAAATATATTTAGCCTTCACAATAGTTACTTTAGTCGCTGTGTTGTGGCTGTGATCTTTAAATCTAGATCTAAAGCCCTGTTTTACCGCTGTTATTTATTGATGGTGTGTTGGTATAGCTTTCTGTTTTGCTTCTATTTTATGTTGTTTGGTGAAGCCAAACAGTCCACTTTCTATTTTCTGGACAATAATGTTTTCACTGAGCTAAAGAAAAAAAAAATGAAACAAGTAGATTTTTACATGTTGACCAAAAAGCAACTCTTTTTCTCAAAGCAGTCGCACAGGCTTTACAGGATCAACCCTGAGCTTTATCCTGTTGTGTGGACATTTGTCTTTTGCGTGTCAGAAAACAAATGGCTTTCCTCAGTTTTAGTGATTTTTCTACTTTTAGTGAATAATCTATACTGTTGATTTTATCTGATGGGTGTTTTTTTCAGCTTGAGAAGTGGGCTTTTTATAAGTTGCCATTACTGGTGGTTCAAAACTCAGCTAAAAACAAGAAGATTCTATCTTTTTTTAAACTCCATAACAATTGCAACAGTAACTACTATCAAACACAGACCAGTTATATATATATATATAAAACAAAATCTGTATTTGTTTTGGTGTTTTTTTGCTGCAGCTGAGTGATGTGGTGTGTGCAGTCATAGTTTTGTCTTCGTATAGTCATCATTGGTGTATTAAATAATACAACTGACGTAAGTGCTCCATCCGCTACTGTTAATTCAAGCCAGTTTTGTACATGAGAGTCCCCCACGGGGAACAGAATGGAGGAAGCCAAATCTATTAAGATTACACAGCATTGTTTATATACAGCGCAGCATCGTTGTGATTAGACTGATAATCCATGAAATGGCTTCAAACGAACATTGTTACCGCGTTATAAAACTGATACGATGGCTATGTTGAAGTAAGCAAAACAGTAAACTAATGCAGGAGCTTTGTTTCTGCTTTTCCTGCTGTCAAATGTTCAGATGCTCATAGTGAAAAAAGGATTTAGTGAAAGGTGGACTTCTGTGTTGTTTGCAGACAAAGCTGCATGCCAGAGAAAATAAGCTGCAAGTGGATCAGATAGTATCTTGTGTTTGGAGTCCCCATTATTTGTGACTTACTGTTACTCTTGCATATTATTGCATACTGTATATTTAACAGAATTGTGTATAATACATATAGCAAATGATTATCCTTCTTACTACCTACCATATTGGCCCTCCTAAGAAATTAATGAAAAAGCATCAGTGAGTCAAACAAATAGACAATAAACATAGTGTGGCGTTACCGTACAATTATCACTTCTGAAGTAAATGACTGTTTACTTTAGAATGATAATTGTTCAACCTATTTTAGAACTGACACTATCAATTTGCTTTCAACCTAACATGACTCACTCATGCAGAGTATAACAGCCTTTGTAAATGTCCTTCTTCTTGTCATCTTTCTAGTCTGTGCACCAGGATAAACGAACTGCAGGCGTTAAACATCCTATTGTGTTTTTGACAAACTGCCATGATTCTTAATAATTTACACCTGCTTATTGCAAGAATCCCTTCAGTGATCCTATGCTAGAAATAAAAACCATCCTCTCCCCCCTCTTTTTGTTTTCCAGATTTTCCGCAGAGCAGACAAAAACGGTGAGTAAACAGTACATAATATGCTTGGTGATGAATAATTTGTCACAATGCATGCTTGTTATTTCTCCACATCCTTCCACTTGTTATTATGCCCCAAACAATCTGGATGGAGAAAAAAAAAAAGGGGGGGGGGGGGGGGGAATTTGCATGAATGACTCTTCAAGTGAATCTTCTTTCCTCTGCATGCTTGAATAAGTTTTTCCACCCAATTAAAATTATTCTGAGATTCTGGATTGTAGCCCAAACTTGGAAGAACATGCCACACAAAATAAAGCTTCTTCCTGTCAAACTGCATTGTTTGGGTGCTGCGGGTGCTGTTTACAAATTATTATGAGTCATGTTAACACAGCCGCAGCCAAGATATTTTTTCTAGCAACAAATTTATTGCCAAATGCGCACAGGATAGACTTCGTATTTCAAGAGTTGGACATCTGTACACATACCTATGTCTGTGTCATAATCAGTTGTTTGTTTTACTCATTTTACCTCATGGTAATGGCACAGTCTACCAAGAACTGTGCTACTTCACAATGATACTGTAGCTCCATACTCACTGTCGGTTAGCCGGATCAGTTTGGTCTGAATGCACAGTGAATGCACCTGTAGATGCCTCCTACGTCACACTGTATAGGGCTCTTAAGGGCACCTTGGGTTTGTAAAATTTGGCAGTGAGAAGATATAAGCATTGCAAGCGCTTACTGTAGTTGTTATTTGTGCCAGTAGCCCCGGGAGACTCCAGCATTAATGCATCAATATTATTGGTGCGTGATGTTTAATGCATTCAGCTAATTTTAATGAAATTACTTTTTGTTGTACAGACTTCCCCCTCAGATTGGTTCATTATAGTTTTCATGAGCAATTTTCAGGAAATTAGATTGAAGTGAAGCTGTAGCTTATGCAGTATTTGCTCTGGGATTATTAATAAATTAAGTAAACAGACAAAGATGACTGCAAAAGCGGCTGCCGTGTCTCTTGTATGTGTGTATGTCTCTTGTATTACACCAGAGACTTGTTTTGTTGAGAAAAAAATATTTTGTGATTTTGCTAAACTGATATTTGTCATTGTGTCAGATGCAATTTTCTTTTTTTCATTGAGGCACAAAATGATCCATTTTTATTTTGTGATTGCTTTTGACAGTGCAACAGAAGGCACGCATTTCTTAGTGTGCAAAGAGAGAACGCTTTTAGATTTAAGATTTATTTACAGAAGAAAATACGTAAAAAGACTGGCTCACATCAACATCTACCATACTGGGATGCATCTTGGCATGTATTAAGTGCACAATCGATAATTTTAGGAAAGGCAAAGTTCTGATGGGTCAGCATTTACATTTTTTAGGCCCTAAAAGTGAAAACATAAATAATAATAATAATAAGAAGAAGAAGAAGAACTGTCCTCTTTTTATGCTCCAACAAAGCTTTATTTCTTTTTGTTAAATCATCTTTGTGTTTTTAAATAAACAGAACATTGAGACCAATGGAGTCATCTCAGTAATATATATTTTGTAAATTAGGTCAATCTAGTTATTTCATATCCCTTTCTTAAGCTACTCCCTGATTATTGCCCAATAATCAGGGAGTAGCTTAGAGTTTGGAGTCCAAGCTCTAAATAAATTTGTCATGGATGTTGAGGTAATTTGATGCAGGACCTCCAACAGTCAGCCTTGGTAGAGAAATTAGATAAATATTATAATAACAAACAAATGACTAATTTCCAGCTAAAGATTCTCCTCGAGAGTAAGCATGCTGTTAACCACTGTATCTCGTTTCTCTTGTGTTATTATGAAAGGACCTTTGGCTTCCTATCTTACTTTAATTTTCATGCTTTGCTTTTCAGTTTTTAAAGAGCTCTTTAAAATTATCATGAATTTCTATCTCAGTTGTGACTGAAATGCATTTCTACTTTATGTAGTTTTTTTACATTTAACTTTTTCAAGGGAGTTACTTATTCAAACATTTTTGTTATCAGAAATATGTCTACTTACGAAATGGTTTTGAACATTAAGGACTGCACATTTAGTCTGACCTATAATCAGGTTCAAAAGGTAAACTTTTGCTTGTCTGTTAACATCTCATACTCGGTTTTCTTTTTCTTTACCTCAAT
Source organism: Rhamphochromis longiceps (assembly GCF_057381845.1). Lineage (NCBI taxonomy): Eukaryota > Metazoa > Chordata > Actinopteri > Cichliformes > Cichlidae > Rhamphochromis > Rhamphochromis longiceps. The sequence continues at coordinate 36,649,501 of NC_140561.1, forward strand.
TCCAAATATCTTCTTCTGTTTTTGAAATGAAATCAATTGAATAGTCTTGGGTATATATTCATTTTTATTGTATGTATTTTATTGTTTTCAATATAGTACAGTATAGCATAGGATAGGATAGGCTAGGATAATTCCATCCATAATGTAAAATAATACCATTCATCTAACAGAATCAAATGCTTTTTGGCATATAGATTGTCACCAGAGCCCTATGATTGAGGAAAAAAACACATGTACAGCAGGTTCAGCACCCTTACTGCTCTGTAAGAGAGATATATTTATTTCTAACATCAGATGAAATAACATGCCAAAGCAAATCAAGAAGAAGTGCACATCAGTAGGACATTATTGCGTATACAGGGTCTACCTCCACACAACAATTACTTCTCAGCAGCTCTTAACAATCTCCTATGACAGGAATTTGACATTATGAATTGTTCTGTTGCTTCCAGCCAAATGTATTCTCTGTTTCGTTATAATGACAGAAAAACTCAAAGAAAATATTCTCTCCTACAACCCCTGCTAGTTATTTTTCATTAGTAATTGAAATATAAATCCCACTGGAATTAGGCGAAGAATATAATATGATGACACCGTCAGAATGCACTGAATAATAGAAACGTGGTAGTTACTAAGCACGTCCTGTCTTGGTAAAACTTATAAAGTGTTACTATGGTTATAGTAACAATGATGGATAATAAACTTGAGTAAATAGTTATTAGAATGTCTCTGTGTAAATATCTAAAAAATATTAGCAATATTATAATTTATGTTTAGTTTTGTCTTGGATGTATAATAAATGTACAATATTATTCAATAACTTATATATAGTGTCTTGTGTCATAGCTCATATGGTATAACAATTGTATTTCGATCACACCTGCTGATACAACCTTTTATATAGTATATTTTTATATACTATGCGTTATGTATTTGTTTACAGTTGAGGTGTATTTTAACCCACACCATGATCTTTCCTGGAAGTTAAAAACTAGTTTCTGTGCATATGAAGTGAATAATAGAAAATGAGAATAAATGGTTAAAAAGAGCTAAAATGAGACCGAATATTGGGCACGTTTTGGTTAGACAGAAACCAGATTTAATGAAAAACAAAATCCGAAAGTAGCTCGACATTTCAAGCAGTTACTCCTAGTTAAACAGTATGCTGTAAAGACTTTGAAGCTATATATATAAATAAATAAAACTTTCTCTCCATTACTACTCCGGAAAAGAATAATTTATGGACCTTAATTTGGAATAGCTTAGACAGCTATTCCAAATTAAGGTCCATAAGAGAAAAAAATCTTATAGTTTTTAACTTAAGTTAAAATCATGATTCAAAAGTTTTATACTGCAACTGCATCCTGCTTTTAATGACTACTCTGAGACCAATGTGCATGAAATCCTAAGAATAATTTAAATAACCCCAACTTTTCTTATGAAAAAATGTTATTTCTCCATATTCAGCAGATCACACTTGCAGTGTTATGACTGAAGATGAAACCTCATCTTTCTTCTAACATCTGCTCTGTGGTGGATAAGACCTGTCAGCGTTATGTTATTACTGAAGTGGAGAATCAATAGGTTGTTTGTTCTAAAAGCAACTTAAGTTGGAATATGGAAGATATAGAGCAGCTTTAGACTTTCTCACAGGTGGCCAGGTGGAACACGTCCTAAGTAGAGCATTTGTGCTAAGAATACCAGAATCTGTAACGATGCGGGCATTTTAGTGCATAGAAGTTTACCAAAAGGAATCAAGACCCATCTTTCCTCGTAATGCTTGTTGCTATTGAAGTGATGCATTCATGGGGAATTTATAAACCTCTTAGGAGAGTCTGCAATGGGACTAACCTTTGGAAAGATATGAATGTGCCCTACTTTGTGCCCTACTTTACAGGACGTACTCACTTTCATGTTCTTGTTTACTCTTGCCTTGTGAACACTTTGTTATAGTAATCTGACTTTTATAAACTAAAGTAAAGAGAAAATGTTATATATGATCAGGCCGTGTCCCATTAGCTTTTTTTTTTTTTTTTAAAAGCAGCACTTTCTTTCTTTGGAAACATGTTTTTTTTTACATCTTGAAACTCCTAAGTGATTTTTCTTTCTAATGAAGAACAATATATGCATATTGCTTTTGCCCCAACCGTCAGCATGATTTAAAGCCGCTTCCTTTTATAATGGAATTTTCTCTACGATGGAGTGTTAAATGGAGGCTTTGGCTATTTAAATTTTGGTTCACTTTAAAGGGTTGTTTTACACGCTCAGCTTCAAATATTCCCCTCCACATCTCTGTTCAACACATTTGTTGTTTTCAAATGAAACAGCTGCACTGACAACTGCTTCGGTGATAAATGGTTAGAGTGTGGGTTCGGGTCGGGTAATGCCCATCCTTTTTACGATTCTCCCTTGTCAGCAAGTTGTAATCCTTGCATAGTTTCCATGTAGTCTTTTTGTCCTTACTTTCTGAACAGAAATGTCTTATTTTAAAAACACCCTGACTACACGAATAAAAAGTTAAAAGTATCATGCCCCATGTAAAATGCATCGAAGGTATTTTGTCTGTTTCAGGCAGCTCGTGTGTTCTTTAAAACCAGGTCAAAAAACACGCAGACAGTGATTCATTTTGCAGACTGTGGTTTCAATTATTCAACATCAAAGTCATTGTTTGTTCTCTGAAAGTTTGTTCTCTGAAAGCATTTCTGGACTGGCTGCTGTAAAATCGCATTAACTTCACATTATCTGGAAACATGACCATTACAAAGCCTCAGAAGTCATGTTTTTTAGGAAGGGAGATCTGCTTGTTTCTAATGTCTCTGTAAAGCACTTTGAATCACCTTGTTGTTGAATTGTGCTATACAAATAAACTTGCCTTGCCTTGCCTTGCCTTGCTTAGACACCGTATATGCCAGTGGGCCATGCGTGATTTATTAATTTAAGGACATCAGCTGATACTTGGTTTGTGAATGTTTAGTAGCTAGAGACTGTAGCTGATCTAGGAACAACCTCCTTCTAAACGTCAGTAAGACAAAGGAGTTGATAGTGGACTTCAGCACTAAGCAGGAGAGGAACTACCAGACCCCTGTCATCAACGAGTGCCCAGTGGAGAGAGTGGACAGCTTCAAATACCTCGGCGTTCACATCACACAGGACCTGTCATGGTCCTGTCACATCAACACTGTGATGAAAAAGGCCCGACAGCGTCTCTACCACCTCAGATGCTTGAGAGACTTCCGACTGAACTCCAAGGTGCTCAGGAACTTTTACTCGTGCACCATAGAGAGCATCCTGACGGGAAACATCTCAACCTGGTTCGGGAACAGCACCATGCAGGACAGACACACCATCACATAGTACTGACCCACACATATGGTTCTTACACACACACTGGACATTCTGGACTTTGTTTACACTAATTCGATTAGATGCGTGGTCATCTAATCGAATCACTTCATCACTAAATCACTTTAAGCATATTTGCACTGCACAAGACGCTTACAAATGTGGATTGCACAACACTGGACATTATATTTCTTCATTTCCATTTAATACTTGTACAGCTGCTGTTATTGTATATATATGTTTATATTTCTTCATACATTCTTATATATTTCTATACTGTGTATTTGTGTATTTTGCTGTACAGTTATTTTATTTTCAACTTTAATTTATATATTTTATCTTATTCTTTCCCAGTTAAATTTACCCTTCATTCTAATCTGTTGTTGTACAGTTATTTCATTTTTAACTTTAATTTTTATATTTTATTTTATTCCTTCCTAGTTAAATTTACCCTTTTTAATTTTCATATTTATTTCCTATCTTATTCATAGCCTTTTTTTTTCCTTTAGGTCACGAGCAGTTGTGTAAGCCTTTCACTGCATATCGTACTGTGTATGACTGTGTATGTGACAAAAATTTGAATTTGATTTGATTTGATCTAATAGGACTGTAGAGGATGAAAAGAGCAAATGGAAGTCAGTGGCATTTTAGTGCACCCCTTTCTGTTATATAAAACTCAACACTGATTAATGGCTGGAAGACTTCATTCATTTTAGTGGTGATGCTAATTTAAACTAGGTTATACTGTATGTACTCATGTAAAATGCAGTTCACATAGTTTATTCTCCCACGAGGAGGGGAAGAGAAGACATTTCCTTCAATACTTCCTGCTCTTTAAGTGATCTCAAGGCAAACAATGCAACTGTATAATGTATCATAATTGATCAACATCATTTTAGAGTAACACTTGGCTGTACAAGAATTTCCCATTTTAGAAATAAGTGCTCCAGCATCCACTGTTCTCATCTTTACATCCATCAGAGGAGATGGATGTGTCAGATATGAGGATGGAACCAGATGTTTCCTGACGCTTAGACATATTTTTTTAATCTTTTGATGTCTTCTGTCAGGATTATTACGGATTTTTTAATTAATTTAATGCTGCAAACATAGCTGTAATGTAAACATGCAAATCTGCATGTTTTTACAACTTATACTCCTTATGTCTCCTAAGACAGGTCAAAAAGTCAAGGTAGTGCTGTTCCCTGGGTCAGGATGTCATTGACATCAACTCAAAGCCTTTGAAAAATGATGATGTTCAGGCTTGTGTATTTGTCTGGGTTTTTTCCTTTATGATAGAGACATTTAGCCCAGAAATGTCAAAATGAACAGAGGAGACTGCTACTTGCTGTCAATTGGCAATCAAATGGAGAAGTGTTGCTGCTGATCCTTGTTGCTGTGTGTCTTGTTTGGCACTCCATGAAGAGGAATCTTTCCGAGTACAGCGCTGTGACATGTGGCAGGATCTACAGTCTCTGGGTCAACATACTGAGCACAGACGGCATTAAATTATAAGGAAATTGCATAAAGTATATATAAGTGGAACAGCACATATGTCTATTAAAATCTATTAAAAGAAGGCCAGCTTTTAATATGTCATGCTTTTTTTCTAACCAAGAAAACATCAATCACTCTTTCAACATGCACATCAACTAAAATGTGATTTTTAATATGAATTAAAAATTGTCCAAGATACTAGTACATGTGTGGTGATCCAAATGATTTATAGTACGTAAGAGTTCTTTGTATTTTGACAGAGAAAACAAAGGCAGTGAAAGAGACTGGAAAAAACAAAAGACACTTTTTGTGTGACAAAGAAGATTTGATTTTTATTCGAAAAAAAATGTGGGCCAAAGTGGCGAGAGCAGCTTGTTGTCTGGACCAACACATTACACATTCTGGTCAGAGGTAATGTTGAACAGTGTCAGTATGGGTCCACTTGAACAGATGGTCTTCCAGCTTGCCCTTGAATTGCCAGCTTTGCTGAGCCAACCAAGTGGAATGGCATATTAAACCACTCTCCTTTTGCCTTGTCTTTGCATAGACAGGGTTTGATTACTCAGGGGGTTAGAAGCCAAATTTTAAAAGTGTGAAAGTGTGAGTTTCGTAGCTGCCCTGATTTTGCCCTGATATGACTCTCTGTGCAAAAAACTGTCTATTTGGTGGATTTACCAACCTCATATCCATACTTATTTGTGCATATGACTGTCTTAGCTGTATTTCATCATTCTTTATTGTAATGTTACTCAGTTGCATTGATTAATTATGTCTCCAACTCCTTCGAGTATACTTTTGCTTCCCTTTTTAGGTAAATATGCCTAGTCTATTTATTCAGCTGCACTTAAAAACATCTAGCAGCTTCTTTCTGGCAGGCTAACTGCTGACTGATCTGTGTAATCTGTGCTTGCAGACTGATTTATAATAGGCTCACGAAGGAACACTTCTTCACAGATGACAACCAAGCTATTTATCATCTGCTATTGATTTTCCTGTGCATTGTCACAAAAATCTGTGCTCACTGTTAACTAGTCTGAGCAGAATGAGAAAAAATGCAATGTGCTCACCATCTGTAGTGCTTTTACATTTATATTTTGTGGAACACTTATGCATAGTATTAGAATTTAGTTTTTATCTGTTAGAACATTCATATTTGTTTTGTTTTTTTTGCTTTTTACAGACACGCGTCATATTTACATGTTTAAATAAGTGACAATTCTTTTCAAATATGACTTATTACTTTATCAACAATTCAAGCCATTATATATATATATATATATATATATATATATATATATATATATATATATATATATATATATATATATTTATATATATATATATATTAGGGGTGCAACGATACACAAAATTCACGGTTCGGTTCGATACTTTGGTGTCACGGTTCGATATTTTTTCGATACAAAAAATGTTCATGCCTTTTTAATTTGTCATTTATTAAAATTATAAATATATATTTTAACTCAAAAGTACAGTTTTTAAATTTAACCCTAACCCTTGTGCGTGTTTTTTATTTTGACAGCGAATGCGCACCTGCGGACCACTTATGTGCAGCCCTGGTTATTTAGCTCGTCATATTGCAGCCACAGAAATTCTTTTGTCCATGAAACCATAAAGCTGCACTTTCTTTTTGCCTTATAGTCTGATTTGTCATAACTTCTCCGTTTTGTGGTAAGCTTTTCTTTGGCTGTCACTTCTTCACCCTGACCTGTCTTATTTGGCTCAGCAGAACTAAAATATATATCTGTCTGTGAAGGTTCTCAGTCATCCAGGTCATCGTAGTCAAATATAAATCCTGCTGCTTTTACACACGCACTCACATAAGCTCAGCGATTCTCTGCGCGATCAACCTCTCACATGTTTAAGCTGCGGGAGATTTCACTTGTCATGTTTGCATAGTAAGCTAACGATTAATAAGACGATGTCAGAGGAATTGGTGCACAAATTATCATCACTCACAGATCAGTGCTGTCGCTCTCTATACACAGTTCGCACGATTGCAAAGTGAAAGCAAAAAAACAAGCGCAAATTCAAACGCGATTTCAATATGTCACATATTGACAGTGGCTCACCGATGCCAATGACATAATTACCCAGCTACATTTCTGAAAGAATGCAAAAGCATTGACATAAATTTTTCCTTCCTACAATAGCCCGACGGGCAGGGAAGAGATAGATTTTGGTAGCCCGACTGAAAAAAATCGCTAGCTCCAGGACGTCGGGCTAGCGATATTGCGAGCCCTGTATCTGATTGAGGAATCACTCATCTTTGGAAAAGAGAGTTTATTACAGAGAAATGTCTCTTTCCAAAATAAAAGCTATACTATCCGCTTCTTCTGGGCTATATTCTCAGCAGCATATTAAACAGCTGTCTAAATGACTCGGCTAAAGTTAGCAGCATGCTTGCTTGTTTTTTTTCTGCTTCCACTTGTCTTTGCACTAGGATGATGTCGGCGTAAATGTGCAGTCATATTCGTTGTGTTCCCACTAGTGCTTTCAGGTTAATCTCGTTGAAATGACCTTAACGCCACAACACGGCAAATCTCCGTTAACGCCCGTGCATGGGGCTAGACGGCCAACACGTTAACGAGCTAACTGCGCTAACACACTAGTTCCCACCCATGTAATTAAGCATTGCATGGCACATCCAACATACTGTTTTACTTTAGTCCATGACTGCTTACCTTCAGGGTCATACGTCACATGAAAACCAAAATAATTCCAAACGCCAGATCTGAATGAGGGTGGGGGAGGTCCATGTTGTAAGGAGAGCTTAACTTCTGTCTCGCTAGCTTGCCCTGCGCTCTTCCTTCTGACTATGCTGTCTGTGTTGAGCGCTCAGTGAATCTGCGTTCGACTACTCCGCCTAGGCTGCACTGTCGACCCTAGGCGGAGTAGTCAAACACAGATTCACTGAGCGCTCAACACAGACAGCATAGTCAGAAGGAAAGTTGATAAAATAAATTACAAATTTTGTATTGTTCGATACATATGCGTACCGAACCGAAAGCACTGTATCGAACGGTTCAATATCGATACGAATATCGTTGCACCCCTAATATATATAGATAGATAGATAGATAGATAGATAGATAGATAGATAGATAGATAGATAGATAGATAGATAGATAGATAGATATTGAAATATTTTGTCAGTTAATTCCAAGAAAATAAGATGTTTTATTACTTTTTAGTCATTCAGTTCATTTTTTTTGTTTTCTTTATGCATATTATCATTAATATGAAAGGTTGCAGCTGTGGTAGTTACAAAACAATACTGACTTTCCAGCATAGCAGAAAAGCAGAAAAGGGCTACAGAAGCTCTTGAGCCTTTACACTGAGATTAAAAGGGAATTAAATGGAATAGTTTCCAGAACTAAGTACCACATGTGTAATGAGTTATGTAAAAAGTCCAAGCTAAGATAGGTGGTAGTGTCTTATCCAGCATGTAAACACATCCAAGTACGATGCAATCAGGTGGCTCAATTTTCTCTTTAATGTTAGGCAAGATGTTTCTCCTGAGTTTAGTATTACTGAAACTAAGATTTGGTAGAAGCAAGAGCACAGAAACAAGAAATCATTCAAGCAAGAAGAAAAAAAATGTAATATACATGTTATACACGTAACCACTAGTGAGCCTATCATCTTATAACTGTTGATACAAGGCTGCCTGTCGACTTTGTGCAGTAAACTTTCTTTCTGTTTCAGATGATGGCAAGTTGTCATTTGAAGAGTTTAATACTTACTTTGCTGATGGGATCCTGACTACTGAGGAGCTACAGGAGCTTTTCTATTCCATAGATGGCCAACAGAATAAGTGAGTTTTTGACCTAGTGTTATATTTAATAGATTCTCTCTCGTAAACTTTGTGCTTTTACCTTTTAAAGAGGGCAAAATAAAAGCATGCTTAAAGGCAGTGTTAATGTGTTCTTTTCAAGTCACCAGCCACAGATTAAATGTCTCACAGCTGGAGGGAGGTCCTCGGTAAACTCAACTCAAGCAGAATTGATGTTTACCCCCTCCTTTGGACATAAAATACTGTGGGCTAAACCAGCTACTTCAAAACCTAGACTACTTCCCTGAAATTACAATCAAGGAAATCAGCCTCAGGATAGCTGCTGAAATCACCGCACTGCAGTGGACGCTTAACTCTTTTAGCCACAGAGGAAAAGACCATTTCTCCCCTGCCATGTTGTATTTAATGTATCTAAGTCTGATCCTTACCTAAAGCCAGTGTGTTTTATTGCCTTTGGCAGATCAGGTATTTGTATTCATGAGGCATTTTGCAACTTTTCTTCTGTGCCAACACTGAGGCTTAACAAGGTTTCAAAATCTTTGTATAAGCTCAGGTGATATAACAAATTAACCATGATTGGTAAATCACTGAAATGCATCAGTAGGCCCAGTCTCACACACAAAAGCAGACTGGAATAGATGCATATGTGTTTTGGGGGGGGGGGGGGTTTCTTCCTTTTTTGCATCTAACTAGTTTGGCTACAGTAACCACTCTGTATTTATTTTTGTTGTGGTGCCAGTTCTTCCATCACTGTGTGATAAATTGCTTTTGAACATGCTGCTAGGCTAGTATTGCCGCTGTGATGAGAAACAATAGCCTCGAGACCTCTCTAACCACCCTCCAAGCTTTGAGGCAGTTGGCATGAACTGTGCTCTGATGTCTAATTAAAGGTTTTTCTTATTCTCAATATAACAATACAGTTAATGGAGTGGTGATAGGAAGAACGTGTTTTACCTGTATATGCTTGATAATGCTTAAAGTTATGCAGAAAATGCTGGAACTGAAAGCAAAGGGAAAAGAATGATCACATTAGCTATATCTTAATAGCCTAAAAGAGAGATATGTGGGAGCTCATTGTCACCATCCAAATGCAGATTTGTAACAGCAACTGCCAAAAAGGCATTTGTTTTTGTTGTCTGCAGGAGCTGTGTGAGCATTATAATAATGCAGCTATTTACCAGCTTCACTTCCAGTTTGATTCAGTCTTTAAAATGTCATTAAAACAACAGGGGAATTTTTCACATAGTAATGGTAGTAGTAATGGTCTTTATCAAAGAGAATAATTTCTCATCAAATGTAAACCCTTCTGCTACGAAAAGTAAACAAAGACGTATTTATTGCAATGTTTTTACCACTGTGGGAGAAGTAAAACAGACAATGGTCTAACATTTTAAATAATGATAAAATGCAGAAGACATCATTTCTAAGGAGAATAAACATTTCAGGTTAACATGCTGCGCACAAGTGTGATTTATATGGTTTTAACACTTTAACAAGTCTTGTGTATGTCTTTATATGACAACACTGTTATCATATTAACTATATTCACACATAGTCACACCAAACCTCTCAAGCAGAAATGAAGAGCTACATAACTTTGAATTTTCCTAATTAACTCTCAGTATCTTCCCTGCTTCTCTCTTATGTTCTGCTCTGCAGCAATCTGGACACTGACAAGCTATCAGGTTGGTTGGAGCGTGCTTACTCTGATTTCTGTATAACTCCTATCATAAAAGTTATTGTCATAAGTGCTTGTGTTACCCTATCCTTAGATTCTTTTTTTAATTATTATTAGTGTTCATGAGTAACTTCATAGCAACAGTTTAAAAACTCTGGGAAATTTGCATTTTCAAATGAAAGCATTGTATAAAGTTAGAGGCAGCAGGTTTTGCTGTGTTTTCTGCGCACGCCAAACAAGCAACACAACTAAATTATATATCAAAAGCATTTGTGATTTAGTTTGATTTGAATGTGTCGTCTGACATGTTTAGGTACTGCTGAGCAAAATCTGGTAAAAAGTCATGTTTCCCTATTGGTAGACTTCTTGTGTGGAAAGTCAACCAGGTGCTGGTTTCCTAAAATTTACAGACATACAGTAAGAGTCAATCGATATTCTTATATAGTATACACAGTAGTAGTGATATATATAGTAGTGATCTATTGGCCTATTTTTTTAATCATTTTAAAAAATACATGTGTGTCAGATGACCTGAATAAAGTTAAGAACTAGGACAGAGACCGGTAAATATGACTTGTACCCAGAATAAAACTTCTGCATAATTTATTGAATGGGAATGGCATCTTTTGCATCTGACATCAACAGAAGTTGACTGTTTTTCCATAACAGAATGCTTCTTTTATCTCATATGTAGTTCAGTGAACATCTGTCAGCCACTGCTCTATGTTCTTTAGACCAAATTGTTTCTGATTAACGGTTTAAAATTCAGTAATGCAACATAAATGAATGTAACTGAGGGGAGTGTAAAGGCTGCCACCAATCCATTCACCTTGGATCACATTGTTAACTGTGTGTCATGTCACTCGTACTCTTAGCTAGTGTAAAATCAAGTTTTTAATTAAGAATCAAGAGCTAATTACTATTGAGCTTTTTCTTTGCTTTACTCTTGCTCTATCATATATAATTTGGTGAACCTTCCTCGCACAGCCTTTTTACCGTGACACTTTAAATAAGCCTCGGTACACTGCTTTTGCAGTTACGTGAGCTCATTTGTGACATAAACATTAAAATGTGTAGGAGTTTCTTTATAGCAGTCGGTGCTGTCTGGTGTGAAATGAATCTTCACGCTTGCTATCATTAACACTACAAGAGTGAATGAGATATCTTATAACACTGCCTTATTAAAATTAGTAAAGAAAAAACCCTCAATTTCATGAAACGGGGAGCGCTAAGTGTTGCTGACGTATTGTGCATTCATTATATTCTCACTCCTGTAGTCGTCGTCGTCTCTTAATTGGAGTCTGTCATGGCAACATATTAGAGCTTGTCTCCAACTTTTAAACGTTAAAATTAATGTTTGATGACTATTCATGTTCATAGTCCGTGATTGCAATAACACTGACAGGTTTTTTTTGCTATTCCCTGTTAGACTATTTTTCTCAGCACCTTGGAGAGTATCTTAATGTCCTTTCAGCTCTGGAGAGCCTGAATATTGCCATCTTAAAGGCAATGGATAAAACTAAAGAGGTAAGAATTCACCAAAGCACGTGAAGACTCTGAAAGCTATACTATGAACCATTTAGTTTTATGTGAATCTGTCTTAATTTTGGCAGACCACATGGCCACCACTCGCTAGCTCTGAATTCAACAGATTATTGAAATGACTGCACTATTCTCAAATTGGAAGTTGGGCTTCACACAGACTTTGTACTTGAGAGCTGGCAGGTTGGATGTAGTCTCAAATGTAATACATGCACCATGCAGGTAATAGCAAGAAAAACTGAGGGCTGAAAGCAGTTAGTTTTTATCAATTCAGATGATTCACACTGACTTACATCACCTGTGGTCTCGTTATCCTTGGTCCCACTTTGGAAAATACCGCCAAACCCCGAAACACAAAAATGTTGAATGAGTCGGTGAACGGATATTTACCTGTTAACGCTTACCAAATTTTATGTAACAAGGTTAGGACACTTTGACGGGGTTTATCCTATCTCCTATTAAAACCTCAAACTGAGTCTTCACCTTATAATATACTGATTTGCATTATGGGGACATTTCTTTACCTTAAAGGAGGTGGGCCTACATAACGTGAGTATCCAAACCAATCCCCACAATGTAAGTAATACAAGTAGACACAGACACGCTCACCAAGTTAGGTTTTTTTGTGCTATAAATCTCCTGTGTTTAGTTTTGTGCTGATTCTTGTCTATTAGAGGAAGCCCCCGTGTACACAGATGGAGCCACTGCTGCACTAAGTCTCCCAGAAGTGATGAATTAACAAAAGAGGGACAAAAAAAAATATTTCAGGCAGGGATGGGCTGGGAAATAAATCAGATGGGGAGTTTGACCCAAGAATGACTTAATACGTTCTGCACAAAACACAGCAGTGTTGTCTCAATATCCTAACTATAAATGAGTCACAGATATCCTATATAACACAATAATCTACCCGATACTTTGGACACAACTGTGATGCTGTTTCTGTTTATTAACTTGTCTGTCAAAGCTACAGCGTGTACTGCACCAGCATTAACATGTAACTAAAATCGTTGACTTGACTTCCCCTTATTACTGCTTGCCCTTTTTTTTACTCCAGGGAACTTCTTAACATTTCTGTTCCTGTCCAGCAGCACAGCACTTTTGGTCCTTTTTGCTGCAGCAATTACTGCTCCCACTGCTAAAGCTGCAGATGGAAAAAAACCACTGATTAGTATTTAAGCCAGCAGTCTGCCCACCTATGTACTGCGGGTCCCATGGGCCTTGATTGTGTTCAGTCCAAGCAGAAGAATCAATCCACATAATCAGTCTTATTTTTAACAATTATAGTATGCTTGATTTTAAGAAAGTAGCTTCCTTAAGTGGGATGCACATTCTCTTCCTGAGCATTAAATGAGGAGACTGGTAAATTGTGTGAGTGGTTAATGAGAAACTGCTGCAGGAAGAAGATGTTTTGATGTACCTTAGTGCTTAGACTAGAGCAACAGGAAGAAGGTAGTCTGGTTGTGTGCGATGGTTTTTAGTTTTCTGGTTATACTAGATTAATAAGAGATAGAGACAGAGATAGAGCAGGAAGGCAATTCTCCATGAAGAGGAAGAAGCACAAGCCATGACTTTACTTGAGAGATTTTGTTGTTTTTAATACTTGGCCTGACTGCAGAGATGTTCTGTGTTTATTAGGTAAAACAACCACACATGCCATAATCAGGAATCATGCACAGCACCAGTTTCTTGTAGTGTCACCAAGTGACACTGCAAAATTATGCAGAAAGAAGCTTTGCAAAGTCCTGAGTAGCACCAATGGACTATCAGTGCAGTGCAATCCCATGACCTTAAGTCTTGTTCAGTCTGCAATTTTCAGTCCTAACTGCTACAAATATTCTCTTGATACTCCTGATGTCCCACGGTGTGTGTGTCCCAAAAACCTCATGTAATAATATGTACCGGTTTGGCACAGCCTAGCATTTCTGTACCTGTTTATTATGTTGCTCAACTAGAGCTGACAAAATGTTTTAAAAGTGCTTGAGGATTTTTTGAGGTAACAGCTATGAATCAGGGATTTAAAGTTTAATAGGAGTTGTTAAATGAGAAGAGTGGAGGAAATGTGTTCTGAATAATTATGGAACCTGCCTTAATTAGATCACCTACCTCCTCTATTTGGCCTCTTCTTTAAAGCTGTTGAAGTGGGTAAACCCCTAGAGGATTGTGCAGTCACTGGTTAGCAGCTCTGGTCTGTCAGTGCTTTGGACTGCTAATCCCATGATGCTTTTTCAGTAGAGGCTCGTCATCGCAAGTTTTGACAATGAGCTATGCAATGTTACTTCACTCGCACATTGCGTGACTATGTCTCCTTTGAGAATGCGTAATCACATTTGTGTTTGGGGACATGAGCAGCAATTATGTCTCCTATTAAAGTTCTTCCACCTTGGAATTTGAATACGCACTTCTGAATAATGTATGTGTTCTGAGAATTAATTAGCCCATTTAATTGCAGCTGTCACACATTTCACAAGTGCCTGCAGTTGTTTTGGAGAAGTTATCACATGATCGCTCTCTCTCCTTCTCTGTGTGGTGTGTCTTGTCTCAGAGCTGCTTTTCCTTTCTTTGCGCTTTGGTTTGAGCAGTTTGTCCTTTAACCCTTTGTTCTGTTTGTCGCTCTCTTTCTCAGGAGTACCAAGGTGCCAGCGTGTTGGGTCAGTTTGTCACCAGATTCATGCTAAGGGAGACATCCAGTCAGCTGCTTTCTTTACAGAGGTCCCTGCAGTGTGCCATGGAGGCTGTGGAAGAGCAGAGCAGCCCTGCCCCGTTAGTACACTATGTGATACAGTATTTTGTGTTTTCTGTTATTTGTTACATTTTATTCAACACTGTTTACATACTATTAAAGTCTTAGTCGTAATTTAAGTAGAGAACTTATGAGCAACAGCATTTCTGATGACTGGTGCTGTAATGCTAAACTCAGGTATAAGGATTACCTTGTGGTTTTTTTTCATAGATGCTGTTCTAATGAAAATTTAGAATTTTTAACTCAACTTTACTTTACAACTTTAAAATTCTGCTGCAACACTGCACAGAAAGGGAGTACAGTCATGCTTTTCTATGCTACATATATTTTAAATGTAATTTCACTGTTGTAAATCTTTAATTCCAGTTAATTAAGGCTTCTGCTTCTACTTTTATATGTAGATTGGAACATGGTCGGTGGTTTAGGTATGACAGAGTTGTCAGAATTAGTCCTCTTTTGTTGCCCACTGGATGGACTTGCAAAGTATGTAGAAACACAGTGCATACTTTCGAGAGTGACACTGTATTTTGTACCAAGTATTTTATTGCAGAGTGGATCACACTATGAGAATTGTTGTCTGAACTGTTAATTACATGTGAGCCAGAAGCCTGAAGCATCATTAGTTATAAAAGCGCATTACTTTTTTCCTCTCACTTACCACAACACATAGAAGCTGCTTGAGCCGAGGGGACGTGCTGATGCTTCTCTTTGATTTTTCAGATTTTAGAATTTGTTGCGCTTGCATCATTCTTATGATGTTCCTCGGCTGTTTTTTAAGAATGATTTTTACACTAAAGGAAAGGAGAACATTTAAAGGTTTTTTTGTTTGTGTTTTGTTTTTCTTAATGCAGTGGTTAAATAAGTTCAGCCCAACTGAGATGTGCAGCAGACAGTCCAAACTAAAATGAATAAAACACATCTAAGAACTCATTCCAGTCTATACAGTGTGGTAATGATGGATCTAACAGAGGAAATGCTGCATATATGTTCATACTGCTTAGTGAGGTGTGGTATAAGCCAGCGTGTTTGTTAGCTGAAGGAGAAAAATGACTCATGCTGGAGGGATGATTTCTCTGCTAGACTTTGCATTCTGTCGTACCATGATGCTCTGTGTAATTTAATATAATAATCCTATATTTTTATATACAGTGCACCATAATAACTCAGAATGTTTTTCTCTCTTTAATCATTCAACAATGTTTTACTAATATCTCACTTTATAATCTCTCTTTAAAAAATATTCAACCACAGCATTTCAAGACTACTACTGCTAATGCAAACTGCTTCAAGAAATACACACATACTATTTTTTAATTGTGTCAACAGAAAACTTCCATAATTCATTATTAGCACAACCAGGTATGAAAAAAACAGTTAGCATTGGTCTAAGCAATACTTTTAAGCAAGAAATTCACTTAATCAATGCTGTATCATGAAGCTTTCTTTCAAGACATGCCTTTGAGCAGAAAGCTTTGAATTTACTGTATTCTCACAGGCTTTCAAACAGATGCCTCACTAATAGGTAGACTGTTTGAAATTCAGAATTTCTGTCAAAGACCTTAATGCTTTCATTAAATGTAAATGAAGGTCATGGAATAAAAACACAAATAAACTGCTGTCACCAATTAAGAATTTGGCAAACACGATCCATCTAGGCATTTAATGAGTAGAAGTCTGTGTCAGCACAGGTCAAGATTATGACTAATGCTTTGGCAACACTAACTGTTCTCATTTAAAATAATAAGGATACTTTTCTACATTTTTCATGGCTAAATAATTTGGTAGCACTAATCGCAGCCTGGGTTGTCTCTTTTCTTACCTCTGGGTGCCACGCTGGCATTATTGAAGATAATAGAGTGATTATAGCCAGGGTGAATTATTGAGAGTTGACTGGGGGAGGCAGAGCAAGGGAACAAGGCTAAAGGATGATATTGGTAGCAGTGACATATATAGACAGTAATTCACTAAGAGAGAGAAAGCAAAGCAGAAAAAAGAAGTAAATGGATAGCAGAATGATACAGAGAGCCTAAGATGAATTGGAGAAAGGAAAGAAGGCCTGTACAAATGAACATAACACGGAGCTTTTTGGTCAGACACTTTTAATATTGCTCAAGCAGATATAGATTTGGACAGACACAGTGAGTGTGTGTGTGTGAGTGACAGAATTAGAGACATATTGAGTTAAACAACAAACAGCTTATTTCTCTCTCCTTTGCTTCACTGCAGTAGATTTATGGTGGTTGCAGTGGCCTTTGGGCTCCAGGCTGTTCTCAGCATGATAACCTCCTAGCAATGCACTCCCTCTGCGCTGTCAGCATGATCCTGCACACACACACACGTAGACACATACACAGACACACGTATTAACGTGCACACATAACAACACAACAAAAGGAGGGAGACACTGGCTCACACTACCAAGTACAAACAAACGCGCAGAAGCATTTAGACACACAGAGAGCCACACACACATACATAACTAAATCAAAGTCTTCACACACACAGACACACACACACACACACACACACACACACACACACACACACACACACACAGACACACTATCTCGATTGTCACACCCTCATGACTACAGAGTGCTTAACATCCTGCCCTTGACACTCTGCATTTAGCACAGCAAACACTTTTCCATCTATAACAGAGATATAGATAGTATGTGTGTGTGTGTGTGTGCATATGTGTGATTGAGGAAAGGAGTAAGTGTAAGTGTCTGTCCCCCTTAAATCTTTACCCTGTGGGATAATAAGCTGTTTTCACCTCTATTCTGGATGTCTCTTTGTGTGTCTTTGTGCCATTGATTATGCTGTGTCTCTTGCATCATACATTAACCTATCTCAGTTTCTGATTGGAATCAATTATTAATGTATCATTCTCCACATATTTTTCTTCCTCTCTTTGCATTCTCTGGCCCCTCAATCTCCTCTATTCCTTCCAATGTTTCGTTCTATATATGCTTCATATTTTCCCATGTGACTTCCCCTGTTTGCTATATTTTAAGAGGTTTTTTCCACATTGCTCTGACAGTTGCTGTCTTTCTCTCTGATGTTTGTCTCGCTGGATTTCCACTGCTGTCATGGCAGGAGAGAAGTAAAGGCGCCAGAGCTGACAGCAATACAGAGAAATGGCAGGCGCTGTGGTCGCAGGGTCCATAATAACCTGTGCCTCTCTCCATCAGATCCCTGCACTGGCATCCTGACCATGGGTAAGAGGAACAACAAAGTACAGGGTGGGCCATTTATATGGATACACCGTAATAAAATGGGAATGATTGGTGATATTAAAGTCCTGTTTGTGGCACATTAGTATATGTGAGGGGGCAAACTCCTCAAGATGGGTGGTGACTATGGTGGCCATGTAGAAGTCGGCCATCTTGGATACAACTTTTGTTTTTTCAATAGGAAGATGGGCCATGTGACACATCAAACTTATTGGTAATGTCACAAGAAAAACAATGGTGTGCTTGGTTACAACGTAACTTTATTCTTTCATGAGTTATTTACAAGTTTCTGACCACTTATAAAATGTGTTCAATGTGCTGCCCATTGTGTTGGATTGTCAATGCAACCCTCTTCTCCCACTCTTCACACACTGATAGCAACACCGCAGGAGAAATGCCAGCACAGGCATCCAGTATCCGTAGTTTCAGGTGCTGCACATCTCGTATCTTCACACCATAGACAGTTGCCTTCAGATGACCCCAAAGATAAAAGTCTAAGGGGGTCAGATTGTGAGACCTTGGGGGCCATTCAACTGGCCCACGACGACCAATCCACTTTCCAGGAAAGTGTTCATCTAGGAATGCTCGGACCTGGCACCCATAATGTGGTGGTGCACCATCTTGCTGGAAAAACTCAGGGAACGTGCCAGCTTCAGTGCATAAAGAGGGAAACACATCATCATGTAGCAATTTCAAATATCCAGTGGCCTTGAGGTTTCCATTGTTGAAGAATGGACCCACTATTGTTGTACCCCATATACCACACCAAACCACTTCTTGGAGGGATCCATCCAATGTAGGTTAGTGTCAGACCAATAGCGGTGGCTTTGTTTGTTAACTTCACCATTCACATAAGTTTGCCTCATCACTGAACAAAATCTTCTGCGTGAACTAAGGGTTCTGTTCCAATTTTTGTTTTGCCCATTCTGCAAATTCTGTGCGCCGATCTGGGTCATCCTCATTGAGATGCTGCAGTAGCTGGAGTTTGTAAGGGTGCCATTTGTGAGTAGCTAATATCCGCCGAAGGGATGTTCGACTAATGCCACTCTCCAGTGACATGCGGCGAGTGCTACGCTGTGGGCTCTTGCTGAATGAAGCTAGGACAGCCACTGATGTTTCTTCATTAGTGGCAGTTTTCTTGCGTCCACATTTTGGCAAATCCAACACTGAACCAGTTTCACGAAACTTAGCAAGCAGTTTGCTAACTGTAGCATGGGAGATGGGTGGTCTTGTAGGGTGTCTTGCATTGAAATCTGCTGCAATGACCCGGTTACTGTGTTCACCAGATATCAACACGATTTCAATCCGCTCCATGGCCACCATGGTCACCACCCATCTTGAGGAGTTTGCCCCCTCACATATACTAATGTGCCACAAACAGGACTTTAATATCACCAATCATTCCCATGTTATTACGGTGTATCCATATAAATGGCCCACCCTGTAGACTTAAATTGCTAAAAGTGAAATATGGTCTTTTTAAATTGTTTGTTGTCTGTAGCAAAAGAAGGGAACACCAGACGTCAACTTATTGGCTTCCTTTTTTTCTCAGTCATTTGCCACCAGCGCTTAGGTGCAGTATTTGTAACTTAATAATAATGATAACAATTTCTTATAGAACAAAATCAACAAAGTATTAGGTGATCTTTCAGTGTCAGCTGAAAGATCCGAACAATCTCTTGGACATTTATGTTTCCATAAATGACCAAGAGATGTGGGAATGTAACACAATGTAACCATATTGAAAAAAGGAGACAAAGAGGCAAAATTGGCAACAAAATAAATTATTTTATTAATAATTAAACTAAAAGAGACAGACAAGCTTCTTGCACCATCAAAGGAAAGAAAAAATTACAAAACCCAGATGTTGGTAACTAATTAAAGAAGTAAAAAAAAAGGTTAAATGACCAATAACTCTCCTCTTCACAGAACAGAAGCAAGCAGCAGTAATACACAGCTCACAAGCTGCAAAACAAAAAGGCAGACTGTCACTAGAGCTCTCCTCTCTAGTGCCAGCCTTAAGCACTCTGGTCTAATTGCCAAGTAGAATCAGCTACACTCAAGGATGGCACCTAAGGCTGGACAGCAAGGCCCACCCACTGGGGCAATATTACAGCAGGTCCTGCTGGGGTTATAACAATATTGCTCTCATTTATTCTGGTTATGTCTATCAACACAAGGCCAATTTGGTTTTACTTAAAACTGAAACTTGTCATGTATTTGTGGAATTGCTTAAAAAATCAAAAGAACAAAAACCTATAAACTATGTAGTTCCTCAAACAACATGAAATAGTTTCTTTTCTGTCTCTTGGGATCTAGAGAAAGCTTACAATAGGGTGCCACAGAGAGGAACTGTGGTAGGCTACTGCATAAGGAAGTCAGGAGTGACAGAGACGTTTGTGAGGGTGGTGCCAGGAATGTATGAGAACAGCAGGACGGTGGTAAGATGTGCGGTAAGAGTGACAGTTTAGTTCAAGAAGAGTGTGAGATTAGATCAGGGATCAGCTCTGAACCCTTCTTGTTTGCAGTGGTGATGGACAGGATGACAGATGACTACTGGCAGGAGTTTCCATGTGCTATAATGTTTGTAGATGACATTGTGATCTTTATTGAGATTAGGGAGAAGGTAGAAAAGGACCTGAAGAGATGGAGGTATGAACTGGAAAGTCAGATGAGAGTGTGAATGAGAAGAAAATGTGACAATACAAGGAGTAGAAGTATTGAAGGTGGATGAGTTTAAATACCTGTGGTCAGAATACACAAGAGGGCAGGCTGGGTGGATGGAGATGTGACAGAACGATAGCAGTAAGAGTGGAAGGCAAAGTTAGGTAGTTAGACCTGCCATGATGTATGGTTTGGAAAAGGTGACACTAACAAAAACACAGGTGTCAGAACCGCAGATGGCAGAGCTGAAGATGCTAAGATTTTCAAAATGAATATATCAGAGGGTCAGATCAGGTTGAGTGGTTTGGAAACATGGCAAAGATAGTTTGAACATGTACACAGAGGAACAGTAGACACTTTGGATATGGAGCTGCCCGGGAGAAGGAAAAGAGAGAAGACTCGTGGATATAGTCAAGGAGGAGATGCAGAGGGTTGGTGTTACAGAAGTGGATGCGAGGGAGATGAAGACAAATGATCCGCTGTGACGACCACTAATGGGAGCAGCCCCAAAAAGAAGATAATTTGCTACAGATTATTTTCTAATAAACTTGCACAGTAGTTGGAATTTCAGTATTATGAATGATTCAATATAAAGATTTTTCATCACAATACCAAAACACAGAGTGATGTGTTTTAATACTTTTTCGGGGCGGAGGATGGAATATATTGGCAAACGCTGCAAACGGGGTTTAACTGTAACACATTTGTCATCAGGCTGAATTTATGCATATTCACAGGATTTGGAAAAAACAACATCTTGGAAAATATTGTTGTTTTTTTCTTTAATATCTGCTACATGCTGTAAATACTTCAAGGTTATCTTGAAATCTGCTAACTCTGCCAGAGTACAGTAATTTAGCAACAGTATAAATGTTATAGTTTTTACAAAAGTTTAACAATAAAGAGGTGCACTTTGTATCGTTTGTACCTGAGGTACATTGTGCTCTGTGTTGTAGAAAAGTATTATCCTCATTACTGCTGTTTGTGTTATGCATAATAAGTGCAGACAGTGAGTATTCCCTCAAGTTTTCACCGACCATGATACTATTAACAAATTCTAGAGGTAAACGCTTTAGGTTTGCCCTCATTTGTTTCTTATTCACTATTATTGATAGACTAAACTTGTGATTCTGAAATGACAGAATGAGATTTAAAATCAGTTTTCAATACTCTGTTTTCAGATACAGTATTTTCAATGTCAAGGGTGTATTATGCCTTCTTTCAAATGTTCTTGCATCCTGAATCCTTCATCCTTTTGAATTTCAATTCAATTTTATATAATTCAATTTTATTTATGAGGTGACAAATTTACAACAACCTTGCCTCAAGGTGCTTTATTTTTGCTTTGACAAGATGTCTTTGTCCTATAGGAATGAAAGGCTTGAACACAGAAAGAATGTTGAATTCTCTATTCTAACCCAATTTTATAGTACAAACAGACCATCCAAATCTGTTTTGATAAATATGTTACTGTATGTAGCTATGCACTTACTCAAAAACCAATCTGATGATTTAGCACTGTGTTTTTCCAGGTGTCAACATGGAAGATGGAGAGAACTGGTGTTCTCAGATCAATAGGCTGCAGCAACTTTTGGATAAACTGGAGTGTCAGGTAGGAGAACTTTCCTTATGTAGGCTATATTTTAGAGTGGACAGCAAAACACTTTTCAAACTTTGAAGTATGTTATTTGCTCCCACAGTGACTAGTTCTAGTTCTTTGCTAAAATCTCAGTAACAAACTTGAGTTTCTACAATTCTGTGCAATGGATCTTTTGAGCATTTTAATGATTTTCTGCCCTCATGGTTTTCTGCCCTTAAACTATAAGTCTGTATAGCCACAGTCATGTCATTTACTTGTTTAATAACTGTTATTTTAAATCCTCAAATTTGCATTTTCCATTTTAATGAGCTGGATGTGATCACATGGTCAATAAGACTGTAAGGTAACTTGGTTTGCAAGAAAACATTTTAGGAATTCTGTTCATAAAAATGTCTGCACAGCTAACAATAGTTTTATCAGGTTTGATTAAAGCACCACCAGCAACACAGTACAGAGGTCCATTTCAGGAAGTCAGAGAGACCCTGACAACCGCCAGTCACACAAGAAGAACATGTATTCCTTGACCAGTTAGCAAAAGCCTCTTAGTAATTGCTTCATTGCTGCAGTTACTTGTAATTACCATGAAAGATGCCAATTTGGCTGCAAGCACTCACCAACTTCTCTCCGAGTGGGAGTGGAACTGTTAAAGTGTGACTCAAACCAGAAATGAAGACAGTTTGCCTTTAAAGAACAGTTGCACCTTTTGAAATGTGGTTGGCTACAACTCTGTGATCTAAGGAGATCCCAGATATAGAACTGGAAAAAGCTTCTCACATGAGAGGCGAAACGTCTTTGTGAAACTTCCAAATCCAATCGCTTTCCTTTCCAAGCTCTTTAGATTACCATGACCTGGATGACTGAGGACCTACACATACCTACAGCTGTGTGCCACAGCTTTTATTTTGAAGGTGAACCTTCTCTGTTTCCGGTCTGCATCACAATTTGCTAGTTTTGCTAATTAGTTAACATGTAAACTACAGATGACCGTGGCAAACTGTAGTCACAAGGAAGTTTTTGGTGCAGCACCTTATATATCACCTAGCAACAGCCACCAACCTCCAGAAACCATTCACCAACTGGTCAATTTTCCCTTGAGGCCAGTGGTTGTATCGAGTCTATTATAAATTTCTCTCAAGCAGTCATAGCTAACATGGTGGACAATATGCAAATAATGGCACACAAGAAAGTGAATATATCATACATAAAAATATACCGGTGCTATTGTTTCCCTAGGTTTAATAAAGACCAAGGAACGAGACTGTAAGGTACACAGTGATCTGTACTGGACAACAAAATTGAAGAGAAAAACAAAGAACTGTGATACACAGAGTCTAAACAGTGAAGTGTAGGAGACAGGCAGCATGCATGTAGATAATACCACCATAATAAGTCTTTTACTGTCCAAATAATCTCTATAGTTATTTATATTCATTACAAAGTCTTTTAACTTGGACAGCAGCTTATAATTGTTTTAAAAATTACTGTACAAAACAATAACACTTTGTTAGTTATGACAATATATTGATTCTCTGAAGGTTAAACAAATAAGACTAAAACGCCTTCATACTGTGCTATGCTGGTCTTGGTGTTCACCGACAGAAGAAATGAATGCATAACCTTCCTGTGAATACAAATATGGAGCAATCATCAGCACTGAATCCATTAACTTTGTTGAACCGGTAATGGAATTAACCAAGAAATAAAATAATATATCAGACAATAAAGCCCTTCCCACTCCTTTTTTTCTGAACATGTTTTATACTAAACAACCGGTGATGAATTATGCAGAGAATGTACAAAATAGAAATCCCTAATGCATTCCTTTTTCAAACATAATTTTGCTTCGAGCCACAGAATATTAGCCCTTATAATGAGAAATAAAACGGCTCTTTAGATTTGTGGTTGTCTCTGTAGCATCATCTATAAAATACTCACAGGACTTTAAAGCCAACATGAAAAACATTATCCAGCCAATGACGTGGAGATCCAGCTTTTTAAAATAAAACCACTCAAATAGATCCTCTAGAAAAGAGTAGAATTCTTGAAGCAGAATTCATTGAACAGAATCATATGAACAGCAAAACAGTACATCACAGTATACAGAACAGAACACATAGCAAAGCAAGTAAAGAAAACCACAGAGTACAAAGACACAGACAGAATAAGGTGGAGGGAGGCATATCTGACCCTTCTTTTATAGGTGACCATAACCCCTCCTCCTGTTGCTGGGTAACTTTTCACTTATTTGGTTTTAAGTTTAAACTATTTGTATTTTCCCAATTTTACAAATATCAATTTAATATGTTTGTCAGTGTTTTTCAACAATCCATATATGTCGATCTTACATATATTTGTTCTCTTTTTGATCGTCAGGACTTGTCTTACATAACTTTCTGGGTTTTCTTCCCAGACCTTTATCATCTATCATTTCAATTAGTCCTTTTGACAGTTTTATGGCCAAAGTGAATTCCAAAAACAACACGTCGAGTGCCAGGTTCAAGGCAGCTGTACACGGTATAGGTATATAGTAGGGGTGCAACAATACTCGTATCGATATTGAACCGTTCGATACAGTGCTTTCGGTTCGGTACGCATATGTATCGAACAATACAAAATTTGTAATTTATTTTATCAACTTTCCTTCTGACAATGCTGTCTGTGTTGAGCGCTCAGTGAATCTGCGTTCGACTACTCCGCCTAGGTTGCACTGTCGAGCGCAGATCCACTGAGTGTTCAACACAGACAGCATAGTCAGAAGGAAGAGCGCAGGGCAAGCTAGCGAGACAGAAGTTAAGCTCTCCTTGCAACATGGCAAATTGAACCTCCCCCACCCTCATTCAGATCTGGCGTTTGGAATTATTTTGGTTTTCATGTGACGTATGACCCTGAAGGTAAGCGCGTCATGGACTAAAGTAAAACAGTATGTTGGATGTGCCACGCAATGCTCAATTACATGGGTGGGAACTAGTGTGTTAGCGCAGTTAGCTCGTTAACGTGTTGGCCGTCTAGCCCGTCTAGCCCCACGCACGGGCGATCAAGGGTAGCTCGTTAACGGAGATTTGCCGTGTTGTGGCGTTAACATCATTTCAACGAGATTAACGCTGACAGCACTAGTGGGAACACAACGAATATGACTGCACATTTACGCCGACATCATCCTAGTGCAAAGACAAGTGGAAGCAGACAAAAACAACAACAAGCATGCTACAAACTTTACCCGAGTCATTTAGACAGCCGTTAGCACATGATTCTCCTTATGGGGACCTGATATGTTTAATATTGTGGCGAGCTCAGACAAGGAGGAGACGGAGGTGTCGTTTGGTCTTGCTTCCCGTGAGCTAGCCAGGGAGCACAGCCGTTTATTGACATCTGCAGAAGAACACTGCCGCTAGCTAACTGCTCAGCGCGGCAACCGCACAGCAACAACAACAACAACACACAGGGTGCCCTCTGACCCCGGAAGGACACACCGTCGCAGCGAGAGGGCGTCACCCGTCACTATGGCAAGCATAAACAAAACATAACTGTACAAACAGAACCCCGAACAGCCCTGACCCGCTACATAGCCCCCACCTAAGGGGTCAGTCGTCCCCGACGACCCCATTACCCCACACAAATGCCCAGGTGCCTTCTTTTGGCGCAGCGCGGCAACCGCACAGCAACAACAACAACACACAGGGCGCCCATGTGGAAATGTACATACAATCAATATCAGACTCCACCAACAAAAAGGCTCTCAAAACAATATATGTATGTGAAATTTTGTGTGTATTCCTATAATTGTTACCTTTTTCTTTTACCCTTGGCTTTTTGTGTTCATGTTCTGTTGTTTTGTATACTTCATCTGTTCGTATGTTGTATACTCATTGTTTGTTAAATAAAGTTAAAAAAACAACAACACACAGGGCGCCCTCTGACCCCGGAAGGACACACCGTCGCAGCGAGAGGGCGTCACCCATCACTATGGCAACATAAACAAAACATAACTGTACAAACAGAACCCCGAACAGCCCTGACCCGCTACAATATGCTGCTGAGAATATAGCCCAGAAGAAGTGTATAGTATTGCTTTTATTTTGGAAAGAGCCATTTCTCTGTATTAAACTCTCTTTTCCAAAGATGAGTGATTCCTCAATCAGATATTAATTTTTTTAATTACTTTTGTTTCAGCAACATTAAATTTAAAAACTGTACTTTTGAGTTAAAATATATATTTATAAGTTTAATAAATGACAAATTAAAAAGGCATGAACATTTTTTTTGTATTGAAAAAATATCGAACCGTGACACCAAAGTATCGAACCGAACCGTGAATTTTGTGTATCGTTGCACCCCTAGTATATGGGTATATACAAGTATAAATGATTTCAGATTATACATATCATCAAAGAAATCCACAACAACTAGACCATTTAATATTGTTTTTTTTATCAGTATGCAACCAGGTGCAAAAAAACAGTCCAAACATGGAGTATATTTTCAATCAGAAATGTTTCATCTCTGAATTGTTGATTATGATGTTTATTGTACATTTTTATATATTCATTGTGTGTGTGATCAAAAAGAAAATGGTTAGACTCGCAAGATAAAATACTGCTTTTCTAAATGGAATTCTACAATCTTTGTCTGTCAAACACAAAGTCACATCGCTCTCATCATGTGACCCATTCTCACTACATCATCCCAAACCCTTTTTCACGCTCTACTGCCTCATCTTATGCTCCATCTCCTTTCTTCTGTCTGTTCTTTTGTTTATTAACTCCTGCTTTTCACAGTTTCTAATGTTCATCCTTTCACTTGGACCATTTTTGTCTCCTCAGTTTTGTCAACTCAGAGAGACTCAGAGAGCAATATCAAAGCAATTCATAACCTGCAGGATGTACTGAGTGCAATATCCATCCCCACACCTCAGTGCTGCCAGCATCACACACTTCTTCTGTCCATCTCCCTCATATTCACTGCTCTCTCAAATGCAGCAGAATGAGTTTGTGCTTCAAAGGTTATGTTTTATGTGTTCATAAATGTGCACACACAAGAACCGTAACCTTTATCACAGAGAGCTTGTTGTTCTTTTTCATTTATTATATTTTATTATCAATAACATAATACTCTCATAGACTACATTCATCACTAGGATATGGTTCCAAAAATTGAAAGTGATAGATTTTCTATTCTCTACTTGTTACCTTTATTACCCTGTTTTGGACAAGTAGCTATTGTGAAAGATTGTGACAAATTACATAAAACCAAAGAAAAATCAGATCGTGCACTGTGGAAAAAAAATAAATGTATCCTATTTATCAGTTCTTAGACACCTGTGCAAATAAATGTGTAAATTAGGTTATTCGGTGTGTTTTTGTTCATTTTATAACTTCTGCATTGTTATATAATTAAAAACTATAACAGTATAATTAAAAATGCCAAAGTAACCTTTAGGAATTTATTGTAAATGCAATATGGGAGTTTAGCTTTGTTTCAAGTATCACTCTGATTTTTTTTTTAAGTTAAACTGATCTTTGATACTGAGAGACATTAACTTCTTCTCTTATCTGTTACCTTCTTCTTTCAGAGTCCCAAGTTGGAGCCACTTAAGGAGGACACACTGGCCAGTACATACAAGTCTGTAAGTCAGCACTGAAGCAGAATTTTTGTATTTTTCTTGTGACCTTCTTATAGGCTGGCACAGGACTTCAAGGTGAAGTTTCACGTTTTTGTCACTAAAAAAACACACAAACAATAAAAAAAACAGTTTGCATACTGTTTATGGCCACAAATTCTGAAATATGATATTTTTGTGGCTGAAGCCACTGCAGCTTTACAGGACGACTCTGTCTATACTAACAGTATCTTGATTGACCTTTGCTCATTAAAACAGCTCTAGTTGAATAGCAAATATTTTTTCTCATATGTGCATTACTCAACATAAACACAATACATGGATATACAGAATTGGATCATGTTCTTGTTTTTTTTTTCTCTATCTCATCTCATCAAGTTTATAACACTACAATAATTGCTACCAGTCATTCAAATTAATCGTGTATTTTGTTTTCAGAATCAGAATGGGTTTATTGCCAGATGTTGAGGTTTACAACATTAGGAAATTGCTGCGGTGCTTCAGTGCAGACAATAAGAATTAAAGTGCTATGTAGAAAGAAAGATATGTGCATGAGATATACATGAGATATATACATGAGAATAAGAATTATGAGTGCTACGTAGAAAGATATATACATGAGTGCAGGTGGTGATCAGTGCCAAACATGAAATGATGCAGTGACACAGCGTAGGGTCATGTGTTAGTAGCGGGAACAGTCATGTGGTTATTGTTCATGTGTCCAACAGCAGAGGGGAAGAAACTGTTCTTGTGGCGAGAGGTTCTGGTGCGAATGGACCGGAGCCTCCTGCCTGAGGGGAGCAGTCAAACAGACTGTGTCCAGGGTGAGAAGGGTCAGCTGAGATCCGGGCTGCACGCCGCAGTGTCCTGGAGGTGTACAGGTCCTGCAAAGATGGGAGTCTGCAGCCAATCACCTTCTCAGCAGAGCGCACAACACGCTGCAGTCTCTGTTTGTCCCTGATAGTGGCTCCAGCGTACCACACGGTGATGGAGGAGGTGAAGATGGACTCGATGATTGCAGTGTAGAATTGCATCATCGTCCGTGTTGGCAGGTTGAATTT
The DNA here is from genome assembly GCF_057381845.1 of Rhamphochromis longiceps. Lineage (NCBI taxonomy): Eukaryota > Metazoa > Chordata > Actinopteri > Cichliformes > Cichlidae > Rhamphochromis > Rhamphochromis longiceps. The sequence goes on from NC_140561.1 coordinate 36,678,295, forward strand.
CTTCAGCTGCCTCAGGAAGTACATCCTCTGCTGGGCTTTCTTGATGACGGAGGTGATGGTGGGCTCCCACTTCAGGTCCTGGGTGATGGTGGTACCCAGGAAGCGGAATGAGTCCACAGAGGTGATGGGGGTGTCAGTCAGGATGATGGGGGGGAGTGGGGCTGTGTGCTTCCTGAAGTCCACAATAATCTCCACTGTCTTCTGGGCATTCAGCACCAGGTTGTTGTGGCTGCACCAAGACACCAGACGTTCAACCTCCCTCCTGTAGGCAGACTCGTCCCCGTCCGAGATGAGCCCAATAACGGTGGTGTCATCTGCAAACTTGATTATCTTGACAGACTGGTGGGTGGAGGTGCAGCAGTTGGTGTACAGGGAGAAGAGCAGAGGAGAAAGAACACAGCCCTGAGGGGAGCCGGTGCTGATGGTCCGGGAGTCCGAGACATTCTTTCCCAGCCTCACGTGCTGCTTCCTGTCCGTCAGGAAGTCAGTGATCCACCGGCAGATGGGATCAGGCACATTCATCTGGGAAAGCTTGCCTCGGAGATGGTCTGGAAGGATGGTGTTGAAGGCAGAGCTGAAGTCCACAAACAGGATCCTGGCGTAGGTTCCTGGGGAGTCCAGATGCTGCAGGATGAAGTGTAGGGCCATGTTGATGGCGTCGTCTACAGACCTGTTGGCTCTATATGCAAACTGCAGGGGGTCCAGGAGGGGGGCCGTGAGGGTCTTGAGATGGGAGAGAACTAGGCGCTCAAATGACTTCATGACCACAGATGTCAGAGCCACGGGTCTGTAGTCATTTAGTCCAGTGATCCTAGGTTTCTTGGGGACAGGGATTATGGTAGAGGACTTGAAGCAGGCAGGCACGTGACATGCCTGCAGTGAGGAGTTGAAGATGCCAGAAAACACTGGGGCCAGCTCGTTTGCACAGTGTCTGAGGGTGGCAGGAGACACACCGTCTGGGCCGGGAGCTTTCCGAGCATTCAGACTCCTAAATCGCTTCCTCACATCTGCTTCATGAATATGAAGAGTTGTGGTGGGAGGAGGTGGTGTGAAATCCTCTTTTGTGTGGGGTGAGGGGGCAGGTGTTGCAGGTGAACAGTTTGAAGGTGGTGATGGCTCTATGGAGGGGGGAGAGGTGGGGGAATGAGTGTCCAAAGTGCCTCTATTGTTGGGGTCGTTGGAGGTGTGAAGGCTGCCTGATGGCTCGTCAAAACGGCAGTAGAAGTCGTTTAGGGTGTTGGCTAAGAGCAAGTCATCAGTGGAGTGGGGGGTTTTAGGCTTGTAGTTTGTAATATTCCTAAAACCTTTCCACACAGAGGCCGAGTCATTCTCTGAGATCTGCTGCTGCATCTTCTCAGAGTGCTGATGTTTGGCAATGTCCACTTCTTTAGTGAACCTGTACTTGGCCTCTCTGTAGCAGTCCCTGTCTCCGCTTCTGAACGCCTTACTCTTTTCCAGCCACAGCTTTTTGAGTTTAGGAGTAAACCAGGGTTTGTCATTGTTATAACTCACCCTGGTGCGTGATGGCACAATGCTGTCCTCACAGAAGTGGATATAGGAGGTGACAGTGTCCGTAAACTCGTCCAAGCTGTTAGAAGCAGCCTTCATTGTGTCCCAGTCTGTAGACTCCAAACACGTGCGAAGCTCCTCCACAGCCTCGTTGCTCCACAGTTTTTTAGTCCTCACGACAGGTTTGGAGAGCTTCAGCCTCTGTCTGTACGGGGGGATTAGGTGGATCATGACGTGGTCAGAAAGTCCGAGTGAAGCGCGGGGCACCGCGCGATAGGCCCCGCTGATCGTACTGTAACAGTGGTCCAATGTCCTCTCCTCTCTGGTCGGGCATTTAATATGCTGCTTATATTTTGGAAGCTCATGGCTCAGATTGGCTTTGTTAAAGTCCCCAAGAGCAATGATGAGAGAGTCCGGGAATGTCCGCTCCGTGTGGAGAATCTGCTCCGCGAGTGCGCACTGAGCTGCCTGCGCATCTGCGTCTGGCGGGATGTAAACAGCGGCCAGGATGAATGAAGCAAACTCCCGCGGAGAATAAAACGGTTTGCAGTGAATAAAAAGATATTCCAGAGAGGGAGAGCAGTGCTGAGCAATCACTGTTACATCTGTGCACCAGCCACTATTGATGTAGAAGCAGACACCTCCACCTTTGGTTTTACCGGAGAGAGCGGCCTGCCGGTCCGCGCGCAGCAGATGAAAGCCCTCCAGCTTGAGCGCGCAGTCCGGGATGTCCTCACTGAGCCACGACTCCGTAAAACATAAGACACAGGAGGAGGCAAAGTCTTTGTTCATGCTTCTCATCAGGGCCAGTTCGTCTATCTTATTCCAGAGTGAGCGTACATTAGAAAGGAAGATCCCAGGAAGGGCCGTTCTCAGTCCGCGTTTCCTCAAACGCACGAGTACGCCGGCTCGCTTACCTCTCTTTTGACGTTTTGTGTATTTGATAAAATGTTATACAGGAAAAAATTTTAAAAGGCAAGTTGTGATGCTTTGTTTTCTCAACACTTTCTCATTGAATCAAGAATAAGAGAGAGTCATTTCTAAATTGTCTGATTTGAAAAGGTAACATCTGAACAACATCTGTTGTAAGATGTATAATTGGCAGATTGTCTCCTTTTTGACTTCTTTTAGTGTTGGAGTTTAGATCTTCTGCTTGTAACAAGTTCAAAGAGTCTTAGTCATTAGTCCTAAATCACAAAAGTTTGTCACCCATGTTTTGTAAAACAGATTTTTTTTAGTGTGTTAACTCTTAGAGCTGAATATAATTTTTCACCTGACAATGTAGAGCATTTTTTGCTCTCTGGAACGATGAAAAAATGCAGTAATCGCATTTGGTAGAAAATAATACAGTGAAATTACTTTACAAGGATTCTGTATGCGTCATCCGCTTTTAAATATTACGAGCACTGTAACTTATATAATAGGCAATACCATCCACCTCCATCTGACTCGGGTAGTGACAAAAAAAACTCCATTGACTGGATGCACATTACATTTCAAATCAAGATATGTCTCAGTGTACATTCATACATTTTATTGAGCTGTAGGATGGACTCACCGTAACTTCAAATTGCTGGGAGAGAAAAGTGGAGAGGATGTTGATTCAGTGCACTGGCAGACCAAATGGTAAACATGGCCTGAGTTCAAGCCCAGAATGATTTGCTGCCATTTGCAGGATTGTTCCCAGGTACATCAATCTCTAAGGAACAAAAATGATTTTTTGTCTTTTTTCTCCTTTCTTATTGAAAGTCGATAGACTGCCATGGAAAGCATTTAAGAAACTTGAGATATGTTTTCAGAATAAAAAGCCTTCAGCTATTGTCGTCAGTATATAAAGAAAGTGGCAAAGTACTGAGAAAATCAAAACTGAGGAGTCATGGCAACATAGGTATTGTAGCCCAGCTCTAGTATCAGTATTCTGTAATCACTTTCTGGTATTTTAAATTGTGAAATGTCTATGAATTTCATTAAAACCAGGATTTCGGTAACATTCACAATCACAACCAAATCTACTGAAGTGAGAGTAATGCTAAGTGAAATAACACTTATCTATTTGAATTTATTTGTCATCTGATGTGATGGATGGTGATATCAGTACATATTTGCTCTGAAAGTATCCATCTTGATGCCATCTATCCTCATGCCTGCATTGACTTTTAATTTTTGTAACCAAATGTATCACATACTGCATAACCTAAACCCCATATCCAAATGCTAACCTACCCTTAACCTGATATAAATGTCTCCTCTAACAATCTATTGTGAACCCCAACGCTAAGTCCTAAGCAAAGAGCTGACCACTTTAAACAAATGTCATCATCCTAAACGTGCAAATCTCAAAAAGATCCTCACAAAGACAGACATACAAGGGCACAAACACACAGAGTGAGATCTTTGGTCATTTAATCTCTTTTTTTTATCCCTTTCTCTGTCTGATGTCTTATTGCCAACAGAATATCCTGCTGGTTCAGAGGCAGATGTCAGTGACTGATGTCAATCTGGACAATTTCCAGAAAGTTCTAAAGAGCTACATTGACGCCACCTCAGCTCACTCTGACAACCTGCAGTGAGTGTCTTGCTAGTTTCCAGGAAAAGCAATGCATGTTTGAATCAAAGCATGGGACTCTGCTGCTGTGAAAACTCCTGGAGTACTGAGCAATTGCCAGTATACGTGGTCCATAACTGTGAGCAGCATAATACAAATTACATCTAAAGTAATAACGATTTACTGGTTCAAAAAGTGACTATATCGCTCACATAACTAAAACAACACTTTGGAACTTGGTTTTGATGTTGTGCTTTTGTCTTGCCTAATTTTAATGACATCCCTCAAAAGATTCAAAGTTTTCATGTACTTTATCCCTGCTGAGTGCAAACTCTGTTTCACTTTGTATCCTCTTCTTGCCCCACTCTACTTTTCTTCTCGATCTTGCTGTCAGTGTGTCCGTTCAGAAGCTCCCAGGAAAGTCGTGTTATATAATGCATGAGTTCTGGCAAGACCGCCTCTCCTGGATGAGGTCAGTATGGTGTGTTTGTGTGTGCATGCGTGTGCGTTTGTGTGTTAGATATTGGCAGACGGTTTGGCACTCTTAACTTTTTGATGGAAATGTTCCCCACCACTGAAGATGAGCAGATGGCCGAGCTCTCAGTTCGCATACTCAAACACAGACGCACAGACGCACTAAAACATACACACACACAAGAAAGCAGCTTAAATGCTTTAAAGGGTATCTGTGCTGCACACATATCAATGAATATATTAATTTATCAGTTGGAACATTGCAAGAAAAAAATCCAAAAGACTTTTGGTAATAAGGGATTTTTTTCTGAGCACATATAACTTTGTACGTGCTCATATTTATTCAGTTTTTGAAACCTTTAAAACATGATGTCGCAGAGAAAATCAATAAACTGTTGTTTTATTTGCTGCTAATATGTACATGATGTACAAGATTTTTTTTTAAAAATTATATTTTAAATAATATCAAGTCTGCTACGATGTATTTCAACAAAATCAACAGCTGATTGACACACAGGTCTGTTTTGTTCTGTTGTTGTCTGTGTCCACAGCTATCTTCAGTCTAACAGCAGTAAAGACTTCCAACGCTGCATTATTGATATGTTGGAGGATGCTGAAGTAGTATCCACTATGTTGCTCCCAGGTTTGTATATGTGTGACTGGGAGAGCAGGATTTGTAGTGTATGTGAAACTAAAATGATACTATTCTAGAAAATCTGCAATCTCTGCTTAATGTGCAATCAGTGCATGAAAAATGTGGCCAAACCTCCAAAATTGTGAAAATATTTGTATGAAAGCCACATATATTTATGCTGTCAGTTTAAATCTGATTTATATGTGTGCTTGTACCTAGAAAAATACCCTGAAGATATTTATAGTCTACATACATCAAGATATGTTTGAGCTGCTTGATGATGATGTCCATTTATGACTCATAAGTCCATTTTTGGCATCGAAGCAGATGCATTTTAGACTTTTTCCAACTGAGAGAGTGCTAGCTGCTCTTGCTTTTCTTTATATCCATTTGCTCACTGGTTCTATGATCTGTCATTCTTCTGATGATTTCATGGCAGTTGTTTGGCCAGGTTACTCAAACAGTTTCCCTATTTCCCCTTTTTTTTAGTGATTTCTTTAGAAAAATAACCTGCCTGGATATGAGAAATGTAAATCATATATTGTGCTCCTAGTATCGCTGAATTTATTTGCATATAGCGACCAATTACAAGTAATTGTGGCGACTAACTGGTTGCTTGGACATTGATTGTGCAACACCATTGATCACTAGGACACAATTTTCAGGGAGGCAGGACCTGATGGGAGTCTTTAAACAGCTGCAGGCCAGCTTGGACAGACTGCTATCACTTTCAGAGAGATTGGCTTAGAAATAATTTACAATTGCCTCCAGAGTGCACGCTGCAGGCAATCTGTGTTAGTCTGCACCAACAACACACCTAGGATGAGTCTCTTTGCACTTGGGGACTCATCTCAACTGGTTGTATTCTTGTTATATTCATATATAAAAGCGAGGTTGCTGAGCTTCTATGTCAATTTGCAGTTCAATTGTTGTCCTGCAGCAGCTATGTCAATGTTTGTGAAGGAGGTTATAGCTAGACTCTGAATCTAAATAGTTAATATTAATTGATGTTTAATGTGGATTTATGTGTATGTAGAAGGCAACAAATAAGCAGCAGACAGCAACATATATGTGATTTTTTTTATTAACCATTTCAAAGGCCAGTGTGATTGGAGTTTAATAGTGTTTGGAGTAATGGAGCCTTTTCCCTCAAAACTCAAATAGTTGCTACTGGTGTTGTGTTTATCAGAAGTGAACCTACATTTTATTTATGATTTTCACTGTGCTAGCGCTACTGTTGTGCGCAAACAGACGATACTAACTAATAAAAATATTTTTTCGAGGTGCACATACTAGATAACTATTCACCCCTGTATCTGGTATCCCTGTAACTAGTACTGTGGTCATTTAACATTAGCTGAAAGTAAGTTTAGTTACTGTGTTAATCACTCTAAAGGTGTTTACTAAGTTAATACATTAGGTTTAGATGTGTTAAGGTGCACTAAAGTGTGAAACTATGCATATGTGAGCACATTCATAATTCCAGGCAATAATTCATTTACAGTGCAAAATAATGGATTGAATAATGGAAAATAATGGATTTCTCTAACTAGCCTAAAGGAGATACAAACACTAGATAACATGTTTGCAAGTCACAGAAATCAGGGTAAGGTAAGTGCGAGATATATATGGGTGACCGTGGTTCAGGGGGCTGGGAAGCTCATCTTGTAACTGAAAGATTGCTGGTTCGATCCCCAGCTCTGTGTTGTGTCTTTGGGCAAGACACTTCGGCTACCGGTGAAGTGCCGATGGCACGATATGGCAGCCTCACTTCTGTCAGTCTGCCCCAGGACAGCTGTGGCTACAACTGTAGCTTACCTCCACCAGTGTGTGAGAGTGAATAAATAGTGGAATTGTGAAGCGCTATATAAATGCAATCCATTATTATCATACGCCTGTTTTCTTTCAGACACATGCATAAATATTTTTTAAAAAGTCAATTATGAACACATTTAGAAAAGCGATTTTCTGTGTGACGCACATATTTACTTTGTTCGTCATCACATCGCTGACTCCTCAACACATGGAAAAGTCCAGCAGAGGCTGCAGTGGGTCTCATCTCATTTCTCTCGTCTTCACATTTGAATAACTAGCTACAGGAAACAAATAAAAATTCTTCAGAAGCCATCAAGCCAATGCTGTTAATATTTATTTTTGCCTCTTAGCTCCATTGCAGTGCTGATTTAACTGTGTGGGATGTATGGGTTGTGTTTGTTACTAGGTTACCGTACACAGTTGTTTACATCCACATCTCTGACTGGTATGTCACGTAAGCTTGCTGACTATTATAGGCATACGGTACTGATCAAATATCTTGAGCCACCCCTCATTTCTTTGAATTTTTCTAGGAAAAAGAAAAGTAGGTTCAGCGGTTTATTGAAATGTGCAAATGTACATGGAAATACCAAACATGAGGGAAAAACAGAGTGATTCTAACAAGCTTAAAAGTCAGTATTTGGTATAAAGTGTGTGAACTCTCTTAGGTAAGCTTTCTGGCAATGTCTTAAAGTAGCCTTCAGGAACAGTTCGCCAGACTTCTAGAAGGACATTCAAAGCTCTTTTTTGCATGTGGGCTGCCTTTTGTTCTGCTCTCTGTCAAGATGATTTCACGCTGCTTCAATATTGTTGAGGTCCAGGCTCTGGGGAGGTCTGTCAATGAGTCCTAGCGTTCCATTGTGTGTTTTTCAGGTATTATTTAATTGGATTGTCAGTAAGTTTATGATCACTGTCATGTTAAAAAATTTCTTAAGGACATGATGTTCAGTAACTGTTCATCTGCTGTAGATATTTTCTCTTTTTTTTTAGGCCTGCCACTTTTTCTTCTGCACACCATGTTGAGATATGCCAGCTTTTTGGCTAAAGCTCGTTGGGAATCTCCTATTGGTGCAAAAGTATTATTTTATGCCTCTCAAACTGTGTGATGATTTTTAGGTTAGTGTTAAGAAAAAAAACACTCCTCTGTAAATGGTAAAAGAACTGGACTGAAAATGAGTGAAAAAAGCAGCCAATGTCCAAAGAAAAACTTTCAACGACCTTCAGAGAGCCTGAAGAACTGTAGCTCAAGACCAGTTTTAAAATGACACTGCTCGGAAGCATGGGTTCGAATTTAAGGTTCACAACCGTAAAGAAACTGTTGTGGCCCCTGAGTCAGTTGTCATGGGGAAGGAGGTAGAGTACACATCTACAGGTTGTTAGGGCAACCTGGTGGGTAAGCATCACAGGGGGCTTAAGCTCCCCGTAGCTGGTGAATTTGAACCCAGGGCCTTCCTGCTTTGAGGTGACAGTACAAATACTGTGTTATGCCTTGAGGCTAGAGCAGAGGTTTGGAAACAGGTAAAATCCTTTACACTGAAAATGGTTCAGATGAAGAGAAGTAAGAGGCCATTGGGAAATGTGTCTTCACACGTTAGCAATAAGATTGTATTTAATACGTGTATAACTGCACTTTATTAAACTCTTTTACTTAACTTTTCTTTACTGTTGTTTCATTACTTTTGAGAAAAAGAAATTGTTTCATATGTAACTCTATGCGAAGAGGTGCGTTTGGGTTAAGAAAAGTATTTTTATTCAAGTAGCTGTTAGCTGCTTCTAAGGTGTTGGTTGCTGGGGGATTCTTGTGAGGGCAGATGGCAATGATAAGAGGAAGAGAGAGGATAGTTTATAAAATGTAAGAAGAGGAGGAAGGGATCGACCTAGGAATCAATAAAGTTAAAAATATATAAAACAAAACAATCTGCTGACCCTAAAAGCTGTTTTTTTTTCTCTGCACTTTTCTTTCTTCTTCTTTTTCTTTGGTCAGTTGTCTGAAAGCCAGACTTTATTGATTTACAACTAGGTATCTATTTACATCTTAAGTAGTTATAGACTTAAAAGCTCACCAGGTGAAACATAAAATCAGTGGACAGTTTGAAACAGCAACACAGCCTTTGCGCACACACAAAAATTGGAGTAGACTGTTTGATTGTTGAACACTGTTGACCTTTCATTGTATATCATTTTGGTGTGAGTTGGCCAAACTTTCTCGATTTATGTGTGTTTCTCCAGCTTCCTGGTGGATTATGACTAACAACTAGCAACTAAATCCAGAATGTCACATCTACTGCCTACACTGTCACACGGACAAAGGCACGCTGGCGCATCAACCCACCCACCCACATGTACTCTTGCACGCATACAAACACACAAACACACACACACACATACAGAACATTTCAAAAGACATCCACGTGTTTGAAATCAACAGGAGACCGAGACAGTGGCGTCATCCAGCATTCTCCAGCAGCATCTTTTCATGTTCCTGTCTTGGACTGCTCATTATTGTGCCGCTTTATGAAAAGGGATAGTTGCACACACTAGCTACTATTGACCTGAAAGTAACTGATTCTCTGCAACGCAAAACCCGTTCTATGAATTTTCTCCCCCTTGTCTCAATTGTGGTATGGCCTCCCTTTTTTTGCAGTGTTTGTCTGATATTATGCCAATGGATGGAAACCAAAAAGACACTAATGTAGGCTACTAGAGCACACGCAAATTGGAATGAGATTACAATACCAGTAGGGTTTTGTGTATTTTGATGAGTTGTTTACTGTTGAGTACAATTGATAAGGATGAAAAAGCGGAGAGGATGAGGAGATGAAAGGTTACTGTAGCCTAAACATGCATGTTGATGTGGCCGCATCCTGGCTGTACATGCTGTATTATAGTGTAGCAGTGTATTTTTTTTTTTCATTTTGCTATCCTACTATTATGTGCACAGAATGCCAAAAATGCTATTAAAATGACCACACCTGCCCTGACATTTCTCTATTGCTAGATACAGTGTACTAGTGGTCTGCTATTAGTTGCAGTGCATCTCTTCAGTCTGAGACACATTATCAGTCTCAAATGTAAAAATATCTTAAAACATGCATATTTAAAATAAATAATACTTTGTGAGAAGATTTCATTGTATCACTAAGTTATAAAAGAAAAAAATGTATTTAATGCATCATGTATTTATTTTGATGATGGTGGAATTTATACCATCTGTACATATAGAAATTACATATATTCATATTTATGTTGTGCTTTGGTTTGGCAATGTACACAGCTAAATGACTGAAAAGCAACTTTAATAAAAATAAAAGATAACAACTGCTTTTTTTCATTAATTCTCAAATGGCTGGATCATAGATCTGCAGAGGAAAGGGGGGGGGGGGAATGTAAGTGCCAGACCAAAAATAAATAAGCAAAAACAATATGAAAGGTCTTTAAACTGGCTTAACAGTGGAAATAAGCCTATAGGGAATATATTGAACAAGCTAAAGAGCAGTATGTATATATATCCATCAGGAGTTGATGTTGGCTGAAAGAGTGGAAAAAATGAGTGAAAAATGACTACATGAACTTTCATGACATTGATTTCTGATGATGTGGTATTTTAGGTTCACCAGCTTATAGCAGCCAGCAAGATGACAAGAACACAACACACGCTGACATGTTAGCAAACTTATTGAACACACAAAACTTTGCTTACTCTAAAGAAAAGGTCAGTGGCTTAATTGGCTAAGAAATTCTCTGTGATTGTGTCTGTGTCTGAATTGATTGCAGACAACAGATAGGGATACAGTGGGGCAAAAAAGTATTTAGTCAGCCACCGATTGTGCAAGTTCCCCCACCTAAAATGATGACAGAGGTCAGTAATTTGCACCAGAGGTACACTTCAACTGTGAGAGACAGAATGTGAAAAAAAATCCATGAATCCACATAGTAGGATTTGTAAAGAATTTATTCGTAAATCAGGGTGGAAAATAAGTATTTGGTCAATAACAAAAATACAACTCAATACTTTGTAACATAACCTTTGTTGGCAGTAACAGAGGTCAAACGTTTACTATAGGTCTTTACCAGGTTTGCGCACACAGTAGCTGGTATTTTGGCCCATTCCTCCATGCAGATCTTCTCGAGAGCAGTGATGTTTTGGGGCTGTCGCCGAGCAACACGGACTTTCAACTCCCGCCACAGATTTTCTATGGGGTTGAGGTCTGGAGACTGGCTAGGCCACTCCAGGACTTTCAAATGCTTCTTACGGAGCCACTCCTTTGTTGCCCGGGCGCTGTGTTTTGGATCATTGTCATGTTGGAAGACCCAGCCTCGTTTCATCTTCAAAGTTCTCACTGATGGAAGGAGGTTTTGGCTCAAAATCTCACGATACATGGCCCCATTCATTCTGTCCTTAACACGGATCAGTCGTCCTGTCCCCTTGGCAGAAAAACAGCCCCATAGCATGATGTTTCCACCCCCATGCTTCACAGTAGGTATGGTGTTCTTGGGATGCAACTCAGTATTCTTCGTCCTCCAAACACGACGAGTTGAGTTTATACCAAAAAGTTCTACTTTGGTTTCATCTGACCACATGACATTCTCCCAATCCTCTGCTGTATCATCCATGTGCTCTCTGGCAAACTTCAGACGGGCCTGGACATGCACTGGCTTCAGCAGCGGAACACGTCTGGCACTGCGGGATTTGATTCCCTGCCGTTGTAGTGTGTTACTGATGGTGACCTTTGTTACTTTGGTCCCAGCTCTCTGCAGGTCATTCACCAGGTCCCCCCGTGTGGTTCTGGGATCTTTGCTCACCGTTCTCATGATCATTTTGACCCCACGGGATGAGATCTTGCGTGGAGTCCCAGATCGTGGGAGATTATCAGTGGTCTTGTATGTCTTCCATTTTCTGATGATTGCTCCCACAGTTGATTTTTTCACACCAAGCTGCTTGCCTATTGTAGATTCACTCTTCCCAGTCTGGTGCAGGTCTACAATACTTTTCCTGGTGTCCTTCGAAAGCTCTTTGGTCTTGGCCATGGCGGAGTTTGGAGTCTGACTGTTTGAGGCTGTGGACAGGTGTCTTTTATACAGATGATGAGTTCAAACAGGTGCCATTCATACAGGTAACGAGTGGGGGACAGAAAAGCTTCTTACAGAAGACGTTACAGGTCTGTGAGAGCCAGAGATTTTCCTTGTTTGAGGTGACCAAATACTTATTTTCCACCCTGATTTACAAATAAATTCTTTACAAATCCTACCATGTGGATTCATGGATTTTTTTTTCACATTCTGTCTCTCACAGTTGAAGTGTACCTCTGGTGCAAATTACTGACCTCTGTCATCATTTTAAGTGGGGGAACTTGCACAATCGGTGGCTGACTAAATACTTTTTTGCCCCACTGTATGTCTGAACATAACTGGGGTGAATTCAAATAACCCATATGGTAATCTGACAAGAAGAGGGGCAAATTGTGAGGCTTACAAATAGGGAGCATCCAAACTTCTCCCTCTACCTCTGGCAATAATTTTACTATCAGTGTTCCCTGAACCGTGAACTTCCCGCAGTGATTTGAAATAAGGGCAGAACTTGAAATTTAAACTTGCCCGACCCGGTTCATCCAAACGTGAAACGTCTAAGCTACAAAATTCACTCCAGTGGTTTCCAACTACATGTGGTTGTAACTTCATCACAGCTTGCATCACACTGTGTTTAATCAAGGTGTGAACAGCAATGCACTTTTACATGTGAAAAATGGTCAAAGTATTTTAAATCTACACAGAACACACAGAAAGTTTAAAAGAAATGTAGTGTGTATGCTTCCTTTTCCTTTGTAATTAGATTATTATAAGCTCTAAATCAAAATCAAAGTCCAGAACCTTCCTTTCAGCCAGTGTCTTTTTACAACACAAATGTGTAACTGTGGAAAATGTTTGTGCCATACTTGTAAGTGAACACAAATGTGTTCAAAGGTTCCATGCATTGATTGCTGGGCTGTAATATTTGATTGCAAGACTGATGCTGGCAAACTGAAGCCCTATCTCATCCCAAGCCTCCTCTCAGGCAGGCTGTCTGCTGTTAAGGCAGAATGAATATGTAGGCTCAGAGGATACGCACCCCCACCCCCTATTCCACTTCAGCTTTTCAAAATGCTGAGGGGTGAGTGTCACCATTACATCCACTGTTATTATGGTAGCAACTAGCAAGCGAAGGGTGTGTTTTTAAAAATTGCTGTTATGACAGAAAACAAAGCAAGTTGATGTTTGAAGTGAAACATTTCCATCTTCCCAGTGTCAGCCCAAACAAAATACACATTTTTTTACATATAGTGAAAGATAATCTGCAAATATTATTTTTTCCTTGTTTTAAATTCTCCCACAAAAACTGCAGCCTCTGTATGCATCTTTAATAGAACTGTTATAAAATGCTGTGCTGTATCTTTTCTTCAGGTGTTAAGAAAATGATATAGCATGGGCAAAGAGTAATTGGAATGACTGAAGTGGTACCAACGTATTTTATATTCATGGACTGCTGGCTTATCAGCTTATTTAACATTCTTTGATTCTGGTATCACTCAGTTCTCAGTAATTTCAAGTAAACTTTTTTCTGTGTTGTATTTATATGATGAAACTAGTCAGGGTAATTTTTATACTGGTAAAAAATAATTGAAATAAACACACACACACACACAACCCCGTTCAGCTATCTTAGTGAGGACCTTCATTGACATAATGGTTTCCCTAGCCCCTTACCCTAACCCTAACCATTAAAAATTAACGCCTAACCCTAACCCTTACCCTAACCATAACCTAATTGTAACCCTGACACTAAAACCGCATTTTGAGCCTCAAAAAGGCCTTCAAACTTGTGAGGACCGGTGTGTGTGTCCTCACAAGTGACTGTTGGTTCTCACAAGTATAGTAGAATGCAGATTTCGGTCCTCACAAAGATAGCGAGAGAGTGACACACACACACACACAGATCTTCCTAGCATGTTGTGGGTCTGCTCTGGGGCTTTTTCACCACCTCTTTCTAGGACAAGACACAAGACAAGCTCTCAGGAGGCACCCCGGTCACATACCCAAACCACCTCACTCTGGCTCCTCACCTCATGGCTGAGCGATAACCCAGAGGAAGCTCATTTACTGCTTGTATCAGTAGTCTTATGTTCTCGGCCACTGGCCAGAACTTGTGACCATCACTGAAAGTCAGAATGCAGATTGACATATAAATCGACAGCTTCAGTTTCAGCTCTTTGGTCAACACAGCAGACCATTACAGTGTTCACATTACTGCAAACAGCACCCATCTGTCAATCTCCTGTTCGACTCTCTCCTTATTCATGAACAAGGAAATATTTAAACTCTTCCACTTTGGGCAGCAATTCATCCTTTACCTGGACTGGGCACTCCACCCTTTTCCAGTTGAGAACTATTATCTTGGACTTGGAGGAGCTTATTCTCATCTGCGACAAAAACCACACACTCAGCTGCAAAACATCCCAGTACAAGCTGAAGGTCATGAATTGATGAAGCTAACTGCATGATCTCCAAAAAGCCGAGATGAAACCACCAAAGCCTCCTTCCTCTACCCAGTGACAGCACATAGAAATTCTATCCATAAATATTATGAAGAGAAGTTGTGACAAAATGCATCCTCCTCTGCCCAGTTTGACTTACTGCTGGCAATACAAACCAAGCTCTCACAGTACAAAGACCAGAAATGACCAAAAACAACTAAAGCTAACTGGACACAAAAGACAGCTACCAATTTGCCTTGTGCTATGCAAACAGCACCTTCCTGCCTGTTTCAGGAGTAACCTTTGATGAAAGGATATTCCAGCTGAGTACTGGGTAGTCAGCTGGGTGGAGTTTTCCTCACTCCTACAAGGGTCATAGCTGCTCAGATTAGAGCTTGGAACGTAACTTCAATAGCTCTCCTTTTCATGTGTGACATGACCAGGGCATGACCCAGCTATTTCAGGTACAATAGATTCAGCAACATCTCTGTCATTCTGGAATTCCAGTCTGGGAAGTTCCCTATCCAGATGATGAAGGCAGTGATGGTTTCTGGGTTTTTCTTCTTTAACATGACTGAAAAGGTCCCCCTTAGCCCCTGGATATTCTGTGTTAGTTTAATTGAAGACCCATGGCAAATATTAGATGTAGAAATAATTAACTTATTAATAAAAGTCAATACACTGAATTGGCCAAACTGATCACTATATGCAAGAGGTTTGATTTGTGCATTTTTTGAGGTTTATTAAAGATAGTATCCGCATTTCTTCTGCAGTCTTCAACAGAATATATCCAGCTCCTCTTTAACTCCTGCAGCACAAGAGAAATGAGTTCTGCTGATTCTTCACTGCACAGACAGTGGATGCAAAAATAGACAATAAATAAGGTAGGTCACCTTATTTATTGTCTATTTTTGAGGTACAGCAGGGATTGTCTATGCCATTTTTACAGACAATTGGGATTCTGTGCAAGCAGACGCAGTGGATGAGCAATGTATATACAGAAACCACAGGGGTATGTGTTATTCATTCAGAATACAACCCTTGAGCATCAGGGGATTTCTCCTTGCAGTCACACTACATATGCCAGCATGATACAGAAATAACATGAGCTCGGGAGTGCTTCTTTCATTTTAATAGGTTTTAGTTTATATATATTTCTGGTTTGAAATATTACTCACTGCAATGGTTTTAATAAACAAAAAGATGGACAGTGAGCTCTAACATATTTATGTACTCTATCATTTCTTTACTAAAGTACTAGTTTCCTTTAATTAAATTCCAGGTTGTGAAACATGTTTCTCTTTGTGTTGAAAGGGACACCAATGAATAGCCAAAGTGAAATTTAAAACCTTGTACTGTTATTTTGAATCCGAAGAATGCTGCCGCCGCCTCTCTGTGCTCATCTCCTTCAGAGCAGCATAGAAAAAAGGGTCTTTTTATGCTCTTTCAGGCAGGTGCCCTTGGCTCTGATGTGTGCAAACACAGCTCATCACTTCAAAAAGCCAAGGGCTAGGGCTAAGGTGACCAAACGACATCTGTTGTCCCGTTTCATTGTTCTCTTTTCAGTCCCCCCTCCCCACCTATGTTACGTTCTTTTGCTGAAGGCAACACTCAAAAGGCACCTAAAGTCAAATCCTGTGCCACCTCTCTGT
The DNA here is from genome assembly GCF_057381845.1 of Rhamphochromis longiceps. NCBI lineage: Eukaryota > Metazoa > Chordata > Actinopteri > Cichliformes > Cichlidae > Rhamphochromis > Rhamphochromis longiceps. The sequence goes on from NC_140561.1 coordinate 36,694,432, forward strand.
ATTTTTCCCTTCTGGTTTATGGTGGATAGCAGAAAAGTTTAAACAATGTCAACGCAAAATAATAAAGGTACGACTGTCAGAAATTTTAAATATTGTCTGCCAATGTTTCTTCTCTTAGAAACCTGATCTCTAACAAGGAACCCAACCCCCCCCCCAAATAAATAAATAAATAAATAAAAATAAATAAATAAAAATAAACAGACAAGCAAAAGCTCTACATAAAAATAAAAATATTGTCTTCACAGATTTATACATCAATCATTGTACATTTGTTGTGTATGTCTGCCGTCTTGAGCTGTAACCTGCTCAGAAATACCTAGGCTTGGGGACAAAGTTGAAAATGCAGCAGCTGTTGTCCCATTTCATGCCTCAGTATCTCCATTTCTTTCGAGCTGGAGACTTGATTGTGTGGGAGGTAACGTGTTCAGAGGGCATCTTGCCTCTGAAATACTGAGTCACTTGTCCTCGTTGACTTAAAGACTCATACTCACTTGGGTTCTGCTATGAGTGGAATTTATTAGCCCATGCAGTTAGATTTACATAGATTAGGATATGAAGCTAAATTTCATGCAGCGGCTGATGCAGGTCAAGCACAGCACTAGCAAAGTACAAAAACGGGTTTCCGAGTAGATTACTGTAAAGCACTGCTGACCTTGAACAATACTAAGTGTTGATAATAGCGTGCTGTCAAAAACCATTAGCAAATTTTATCAAAGGGCAGACAGACTATGATGGAGGGAATGTGAGTTGTCTCTAAGGAAAGTTCTGAAAAAGATGATGAATCCTAAGTGACTTCTATTAATATGCCTCAGGCAAAAAGTTGGGACAGAAACCAGACACATAATTAAGCCAGTATCTCCCCACAAGCACTACAACAGTGTGGTGAGAGAGCCAAGAAGCAAGCTAACCACACACAGAGATGCCCCTCTATCCACAACAAAGACTGGCACATGTACACAAACAGTCTGACACTATCACTTTTTTTTTTTCTTTTTTTTCTTTTCTTTTTTTTGGCCTGTCCCGTTTGGCTCTTTTGCATCAGAATTGTTGTCTAAAGGCAAAGAAAGATGCCCAACGGATTTACTTTACCAAATTGACCATCCCAGCCTTGCCGTAATGGTCCATTTGATTCACCTTTTATTGTTTATTTTATTTTCACTTACTGAATACGGGACAGACTTGACTGGGGGAAAGAAGGGGAGAAAGAAAGAGGGAAAGAGAAACAGCTGAGAAGAGGGACGGGGGAGAAGGGCAAAAGACAAAAACCAACAGAACGGGCAGAGAAAAAAAAATGCATATATCAATCACCTGGATCACCTGCTGAGAAAGAAAAAAGAAAGCAAGCAGAAGAGAACAAGAGTAATAGAATAAACAACATCACAATGATATATGGGAATATGACAGTAAATACTAAATGTTAAACATTATTGTGCAGCACATAAGATCAACAGAACACAGTGTGCTTTGAGGTAGGAGCCAAAAAGGGTGTAGTTTGTGGGTGTGATCACCCGTGTGTACACCTGTGAGCATGGACGCGCTTGTTTTTTGTTTTTTAAAAGGTTCCTTCATGTAATAATCTGCTAGAGGGTGTGGGGGGGCCACAGCCCCGTCCTCCAGGGCATGAAGCAGGTGTGGATGAGATCAAAACTCCAGACATCCAGAGGCCCCCAGAACACAAGAGACCAAGGAAGACCAACAGAGGGGCAGCTGCGCCACTGTCTGACACTATCACTACTGTGATTGCTTGCTGATTCTACTTTTTCTTCTAGCATACTTGTAGTGCAAGAGCTAGAAACTCATGGAAAATTAGTCCAAAAATAACATTGGATATGCAAAACAGAACAAAAGAATAGTATTTACAGAAGCAGCAGAAACAGTTTCATGTCTAAATAGGGAGTGCTCCTACACAGTACACATAAACGTCTTTATTGATTCCCAGTTATACTGGGAATTAATATACTGAGCATCCTGTTACATGTAGAGATGAGGTAATGTTTAATTTTCCTTTCAACTAATGAGCAACAAAATCTCTTTATAATCATACTATTACTACTAATACTTAAAGTCAGTAGGACAAGGCAAACGAACAGAAATCCCTGCTTAGTGGAAGGTCAGCAGTTAAGAAGACTGTCTATATTGTGTGTTACGACCCGTCTAGGGCCAGGCCATAACATGAGCGAGGCACTCGCTTCCCCCCCAAGACCCAAGCCGTCACACGAAACAAATCCGTTAGATGTGAGGTGATTTATTTACAATGTGAATAAAGAGAACCAAAACGGGAGTGTCAACACTTCAGGGTGAGCCAAGGCCAAAACAATAAACAAAACAAACCTACACAAATCCCGCACCCCTGACCTTACCAAAACAAAGTCAAAAATAAAGACAGAGTCTGACCTCCTTAACTAACTCAAAACAGGAGAAAACGGGTGATCAAAAGAAACGGCAGCTCACCCCTACCGACTCCACTTCCACAACTTTCAAGCGTATACTGCAGCCAGCGGCTACCACAGGACTACTGCTGGGTGATGAGGAGAAACGCGAGGACCTCTACCGCTGTAGCACTCCAGCCTCCTTTTAATGGGCGGGTCCTCCAGCTGGATCCAATCACGCCGGGGCAGTATATCCACGCACCAATCGGAACAGGGCCCTGGCACAGCTAAATTAACATAGAAAAAACACAACACCTGCACAAACAAACACATGGACATACAAGTTCGTAACATGTGCCTATAATTTAGTTCTTGCAGCTACTTTGACAATAAGGATCATAGCATCAGTCAAGCGATTGCTTTAGATTTGAAATATATGATTTATATAATGTAAAAGTATACTTTTTTAGTTTACTTTTCAGTGTTCCTTGCAGCTACTCTGCTTATTAGCTGCTTTGCAAATAGTGAGTTTAGTTACAAGATGAGAGAGCAGTGACCAACTGACATTTTGTCTTCTAGGCCTTAAATATTATTTCCTAGTAATATGCAATATATCGAACAATATTTTGCATGTTTTTAGTAGTTTTTTTGATACTTTTGTAACAACTACAATTCTGCAATGGACTCATCCACATACCGAATCTTCTAAACCGAAATCAAGAGGCTTCACTATCAACATAGGGATTACACTGCCACCTTGTGGTAATGTGTGTTATTGCATCAATCTCAGTTTTCCTTTTTTTTTTTTTTTAGAGTTGCATTTCTTTAAACGTGACAATGACAAAATCGTTGAATCACAATCTCCCGTGATCACTTTTTTTTTCTACATTTGTTCTTCAGTAAAATCACTAGAATATTAATCGAATTCAAAGGTGGAAAACATTATACATAATACATGGCAGAACTTTAACTCAACCCACTTTAGAGTAGTCCGTTCTCACCAAGAGCTTACTTCATTACTTTGTACCTTCAGACTTCAAAGATGTGTCTTGCATTTTTAAACTGGACTCACTGAATGATTCAATAAAGAGACAAAGAGGATATAAAATTCACTGCCATGCAGCTTTTTGAAAGAACCTCAGAACTCCAGTTTAGCACTTTCATTACTGCTATTATTATCTATTATTTGACTAATTGTAGAAAAATACCTTATATCATGACCAAATAACTTATGTAGTCATATTTTATACATAGGAGCCGTTTTATTCACTACTACTCTCTAATATCGTACATTAACATTTGCAGCTGATTGTGATTATGTGAAAAAAGGAGAATTTCTTAATTCAGTGTCAACCGAGTATATATGACACCTCTATTAATAGACACATTTTACTTTATCGCATATTACCAGGAAGACCTTTTTTTTTTTGCATATTTCTAAAAATGAGCACAAACATCAGGGAAACGCTTTGAAGTAACTCTACTTCTTTATTTCATACTTCATGTCAAGATATGATTTCCATATGAAGTTATGTCTCATAACAAAAAAAACATGTTCAAAGAATGAAGAGGAAAAATTGTGGCTCACAAAATAAAGGCATTCTCTCATAATATTCTTTACAAAGTCATCTTACAGCACATGGAAACAAGCAAGTTTCAGTTGTAACAGCAGAGTACCATAAATCAAATTTCCACACTAAACATCTGACTTTCACCTAACCGTCAAGTTATACAAGGTTTCATTGTTACAAAAGAACAAGAACGGTCTGTACATACAAATACAGTTAAGCTCCTGAGATTCTCTGTGGGACAGAGTCAGCGCTCTGCACCTTCACCACGGCGTTGTCAGCATCAGTGAAAATTTCAGCTGAAGTGAAACGGATTTCGTTTTCATAGTTTAATACCTGTATTTGTTGGAAACGGTGCTGGAAAGCATACCACTCCTGTCCCCTGATGCAAATATTACAGTGGTGGAGGTGTTCTGAGCAACATCTGACCTGCCATACACAGCTGGTGATATGAACAAGTGCCAAAGTGAAATTGCAGCCAGAGAAACGCCCAAACTGAATGTTTCTGTGCTTACTGGATCCACCACCATCACTTTGCCTGTGTTCCTTCTAATGATTGGAAATGGCAAAAAAAAAAAAAAGTAATGACCAGAGTTTAACTTTTTTTTTAAAGTAAATATGACGTGTGGGCGTTAGTGTAGTATTATCTCTTTTTCACAAACACAGTTACAAGCAATTACAATAACTTTCTCTTTAGCGACTTTGGTGATGCAAAGGTCTTGAAATACCTGAACAATATTTCAGTATTGCTTTGACAAAAATAATCATATGCTTTACAATATTCACCGACAGCACGACTCTTTGACACACATTCACACATATGATAATCTGACAAGATTGGCGAGCAAATATTTATGTATACACCGGAGCTGCGGAGACGGCTCTTCCGTGGTCTACGGTCAGATTTTTCCTACAGGACGAAGACAGATGTTTTAGCGCTGGTACTATTACACTGTTTACAATTACCACCACCTCTTCCCAAGCTTAGATTTATACACATCAAAGTGAGGATATTGGTACATGGGGGGAAATATCTTTATACCTCATTGTTCTTTAATCTCCTGTGTTTGTTCTCGTATGCCTCCCTTTCATAACTTCCACGCTGCCACCAGAGAACAAACGGAGATCAATCAGTTTTTTTCCACTCCTCACACATCCAAGATTTTGGTTTTTGGACGATGAGAAACACGTTTCCATCTGCTAGGGAGATCTGTTCATCCAATTAATGCATTCAAGAGGAGTCCTTCTGTTCTTTGCCAAAGCCAAAGTCCCAGTTGACATATCACTCAAACAGTCATCCATAATCTGTCCTTTTTTATCTGCCAAAGAGTATGTTGAAAAATCTGTTATCCTAACTTAACCCACAAATAGTTCCCTCATGCTGCTGTTTCAGTTCTTCCCGGTTTTTGAAGAGGGTAGGTGACACATGCACCGCCAAGGTCCTTTGCCTCCTAGTGTCCGTTCGTCTCAGGGGCCGAGGCAGGGGTGGAGGGAGTGGATGAACGCGAAGCGACTGAAGCCTTCTCCCCACCTGGACTGCAGACTGAAGGCACACTGTCAGGAACTTTGACCCCAGCCAGACCAACAGGAGACACGACGGTGGCGGCCGGTGCTGCTGTAGCCACGGCAGCCACTCTGCTTGCAGGTACCGGTTTGGGTTGAGCCTGAAGTCCTGGGCTGCAGATGAGGTGATGCCTCTCCCAGTCTTTGTGCTGGCAGAAAGACCCACAGTAGCGAGCGGCGTTGCAGCCGCTGCACGTCTCGCTAGCTTTGCGACCACAGTTCCAGCAACACTAATGAGAGAGGAAAGATATAGTTCATTTCTATCTCTCACTTGTACAAACTGCATTTGTATTCTTTCATTTTTAAATAAACCCCTTACAAAACAAAACTACAGTAATTTGTTGGACCATTTGGGGGCAGCAGAAGCAAACGCAGCAATGAATTGGAGTAATCATTGTGAACTTGTATGCATACAGCTGTCTCAGCAGATTCAGCAACTAAAGCATTCATCTTGAGTAATTTTTCTGCCCTCCCACCGAGTCCCATATGGACTCTTTACTAAATCATGTGAGGCCCTTCAACATGTTCAGAAAAATCTATGTGTGGAATCATCACGATAAACACAGTGCCTTTTTCCACTTTAATCTAGTCATTTGCACCACTGTTATTGCTTTATTACACTATTAATCTGTAATTGCTATTAAAAATGCCCAAAAGACTGTAACTCTAAATTATGCATACTTGGAAGTTTAAGTGCATGCATGCATGCATGCATACATACATACATATAAAACACACATATATGTACACACACATATATACACACACACACACATCTTGTTGCTGTAGTTTCTCTGCAGTTCTTGCTCACCTCACTGGAGTCCTCTTGTTCATTAATGACCATGATGGCATCTTCTTGAGCCTTCCGCTTGGCCTCAGCCACAGTCTTTTCCATCTTGGCCCTCTCAGCAGCAATCATCTCAAATGCTTTCTGCTCAGCCTCTGCTACAGCTTTCTGAACCTCTTCCATGGCCTGACGCTTAACTTCATTCACCGCTTCTTCTATAGAGAAGACAAGAGATTTAGGTGGGGCTCACCTTGTTTTTACTGTGCACACTTGCATAAGTAAAGCACACAGCAATCTGCTAAGTGTGTCAAAATATTACTTTGTAAATGCAACAACTGGTTGAGTCTTTATACTAATTTTGTTTCATGTTCTTACCAGCTTTTCTCCAGATTTCATCTGTAACATATGCTGAGCCTGGCCGTGGAGCAAAATCACGCTGAGAGTCTGCAGGGGAGGCAGAAACGGAAGCAATTAGCACCTGCCGGGGCTTTGAAACTTCATTTATTTATTTATTTTCATTTATTTATACTGGGGCTGACACTCCTTGAAGGTGATGGGGACATATAAAAGAAAAGGCCTGATAGACAGACAGTAATAGTTTCTTTGTCATCTTGACATTTATTCTGTCACTGGTGCAAACAATTCCGAATATCTAGGCCACACAACCAATGTTATTGTTAGTTATCAGAGTCCTGGACGGATCTGCGATCTGACAGCTTCAGAAAGGAATGTGTTTGGCTTGGAGAGAAATGCAGACCATCAAGCTGTGTCAATACTCTGTTTCTTCCCTCAAATCTGTCTCCCTGAATTGTAATTCATTCCTAACTCACTACTGGGCTCTGCCTCTCTAATACTGTTGCCTTTCTTATCTCCTTTTTCCGCTTCTTTCTCCATCACTCACAGCTGATCTCACCACCTCTTTCTCTTTTTGCCTTCATTTACATCCCTTCTCTTTCACCAAGCCTTTATACACCCCCACTATAGCAGACCAAGCCTAGGCAAGCAGGCAGGCTTTCCGACTGGGAGCCCAGATGGTGCTCTGGCGAGTCAGCTAGCTCTGGGTCTCTGTGCCTGCAGGACGGCAGGACGGCCCTTCTGTGGCCGATATGGCGGAGGCCAATCCTGGCACCTGTCTGTGACTATGGAGCAGCAGGGGGATGGCAAGGCTGGCACGCAGAAAGAACACTGCCAGTACACAGCAGACTGAGGGACTAACTGTGGATGGACTCACTAACACGCTGACGTGTGACTTCGGCGCAGTTCTATTAATGACCACTAGATGATGTAATGACTATGAAACAGAAATGACTGGACATTTGCATCGCCTAAATTAATCTCAGAATGTCCAGATCATTATGTGCTATTATTCACAATGCTTGTAGTTTATCTAGCATCATTATCCCAGAGTGAACAACCCATGGTTATATTTCTTTAGAAAAGACATTTGCTTACCCATTCTAAAGTTCATTTAATGAACTGATCTCACAATAAATAACACTTTTAAAAGGAAATGGAAACATCAGTCTTTTAACCCGAATTGAACTGTTAATCCTTAAAGCAGTTTCCAACACCCAAAACATAGTAGATGTTAAGGGATAATTAATTAATTAACCCCCCAAAAAACTGGGCTTCTGCATGTTACATGTTACTAGCAGGTTAAATATGAAGTTTAGAGCATGTGCAACATCACGCATTATATAAATTTGGCTTCTTTCTGAAAATCATGAAACATTTACTGTAGTAAAGCAGCAAGCGTAAACAATGAAAAGTTATTGGTCCCTGACAAAAGCGAAACCCCAAAAAACAGCGGTGCCCACCTGACTCAGAAGAGTGAGGGCTGTGCGTCTTGGAGAATGGAGCAGATGCCGGTCCTCCTTTGCGCGGGTCTTCCTGCTCGCTCGAACGTCGTCTCCAGTAGTTAAGCTCCTCACGATCTGACTCCTGGCATCGTCTGAGAACGCTCACTGACCGCCGTGTCTTTTCTACCATGTCCACAATACAGTTCAACACCTTGATGACGACAAACAAAATTTTATTAATTGAGATCGCTTTTAGCTACTTGAGGAATTATTTAAATCTTACATCATTAAGCAACTATTTAATAGCTATGTCTGAAGTTTCAAAAAGTACTTATATCATCAAATCAAGAACCAGTTTCACAAACCATCTCCTTGACTTGATAGAATTTCATCCCAGTAAGCAGTTAAACATAAATACCTTGTTTTAATGCCTAAAACACATTGACTTATGTTAATAATTGTAATTTCCCAGCAAACTTTTGTGTCTTTGCTATGTTTCTTCTTCTTGTAACCTTTTCAATAACCTGACCATTTATCTCCTGGAAAGGTAGTTCAGGATGTCTTAATCACAATCCATTAAGAAACTCATTAACGTCCACATTCACAGACCTATTGCATAACCCTTTCTTGACTTTATATTTATATTTTACTTCAAATTACCTACAAGCCTTTTTTGCCAATAAATCACACAATCATACAGTCTATTATTTCAATAGGTACCTATGGAAAAGTGTCTTGCTGAGGGAGCATTTCCTACATCATGAAAAGTTCCCCTTAACAGCTAATAATAATAATAATAATAAGTTTAATAATGAACCCCCAATAACATGTTTGAACCCATACCAAATAAATTAATTGCAGCTTATAAACCAATGATGTCTTATCAGAAAGTTCTGGCCTGCCGATTATGTGTGCTTTTAAGCTGTGATAGATTGCTTTAGTGGTAAACCCCAGTAAAACAAATCACATTCTTTCTGTATCAAAAGTCAACAGCACCAGTGGTGCCTGTCCGCAGACTTACATGGTCCAGATGCCTCCATTCATCAGCCCACTCTCTGTCTGTCAGTCTGTGGTCCACTGGCTCCTCACGGTAGCCCCCATTAGTGCCTGATTGAATCACACACAAGACAAACCACAGGCCATCATGATTAACATTCTTCTTAATGCAAGAGAAGCCACAAGTGACAGTGAGTCAAAAACACCTACGCATGTCTATATATGGTAAATAAGTGCTTCTGTTAAAATTACAAAAAACATATTTACATTAAACTTAAAGACAATTTTATCATTTCCCACCATGAGAAACTAAACAAATTTAAAAGTACTAAATCGAGGCAATTAGCTAAAACTCGAACACACGACAATTAAGGATGACAAAAGGAGTTTTATTTATTTTATTTTTGTTCATGTCTTGATTGAGGGCAAGTGAACATGCAGAGGCAAGAAGATAAAGGGACAGTGAGAAACAAAGATTGAGCGAAAGTGAAAAAGAGACCCCTGTGATATAAAACAGACTCCCAGCGCCCAGAGCTCCAGAGCTTGCACACATCTGGAAGTCAGCTGTCAACCACACACTCACATACACCCAAAACGTCTCCCTTAGCACCTCCCCTCCTGGAGCTCACAGCATTCCAGTAGGGAGACACTCAGGCTGAGTGGAGTGGCTCCACTTCTAAACACAACCAGCCGTTCTGACACTCATTGTAGACTATTACGGCTACACGCACACACACACACACAAAAACAAAGCTAATCTGATTCAAATCCAGTCATTACACTGTGACATCAGCAATATCCAAATACATTTAACAGTAATCAGCGTTTGCACACAAGTTTGTACTCACACAGAGGCTAAAAAACATCCACATGTTCATGCAAGTAGACCCACGCTGTCTACAAAGATGCAAACCACAATCTCTTAAAAATTTGGTAAGAAAGAGCCAACAAGACCCAGCACACAAGGGTTGTTTAGGAGAGCAATGATACCCTCATGCACACTGCCTTCTCAACATCTTCGCTACTTCTGGTTCTCATCAGTGTCCATCAGTTCAAAGCCACCAGTGTGTGGACTGATGTGTTTATGCGTGAGTGTGTGTGCCTATGAGTTAAGTGGCGGCAGGCGGTCGGGAGGCTGTCAGACAGGGGACTAAGGACTCATAAACACAGCACCTCTACCAGGAACATATCAAGGTGTGTGTCTGTATGTGTGTATGTGTGCTACCGATGTTTCCACTGAGTGCTGACAAGCCCCAAATGAAGGCTAGATATACACCAGAGTACATCCAGCTCTCCCTGCCTGGACAGTATGGCTCTGTTTATATACATACGTGGACTCCTGAGATATATGGGTCTTGCCTACACAAACACACAGACCACCCATTATCACATATAGAATATGATATTTGTGTGCATCTGTCTTCATGCAAGTATGTTCATTTCTAAATATGGTTAGCAGCTACTTGCATTCAAACTACTGCAAAGAGCCAATAAAGTTCTGTTGTACGGATGTTCTACAGAAATGTGCAAACAAGTTTGACACCACACACTTGTATATTTGGTTCACAAGGATGCCTACAACACTTATTCACTGCTGCCACAAAGGCTACAACTGAGACTGAATATGCATCACCTTATCACCCACAATGTAGACTGGAAACAACTTCAGAAATGAAGTTCATCAGGAATATCCTTACACTGAGTTTGCATCACATACCAGGAAGTCGTGGCCTGTCTTTGAGTTCGCGGATCTCCAAAACACGTTGGCTGTGCTCACGGTGCAGGATGTGAGGTGCTGCGATGTCATCCAGGGCGTAATGCTGCAAGGGTGGAGGGGTCGGGTGAAGCTGGGCGGTCAGTGGCAATGGGTGAGCAGGGCTGTGTCGGGGAGCTGGGCTGATGGTGCAAATCCGCTTTGCGGCAGGCTCCATAGCTACAGGTGGGCGTTCACGGAAACCGTTCTCTTTAGCCCTGAGGGGAAGACAGGAGTGATTTAATGTAGCTCTCTCACTGTTTACCTATATACTCTATGTATTATAGCTCTTTTTTATGCATTTATCTAACCTGCTTGGGCTGTGTCTCTTGGTTCCAGGCTCTGGAGGCTCCATCAGGAGCTCAGAGGAGTCTGGAGAAGATGCCAGAGTGGTGCTTAGCAGGAGGTGCTCATGCTGGGACAAGTACTGAGCTGGGGTCTGCTTGGCTGCCCGTGCACAGTGGAGCAACTCCCTCTGCAGCAAAGGGAGGTTTGCCTGACAAGAAAGAAATTATACTTGTTAAGTTTGATTATGATTTGCAGGTAGTTATTTTCATAGAGCACATTGAACCCATGTATAAGTAGACTTTGGCCACTACTCGCTCCTATATCAATGAGCATTGATTTTACTCATTCAAAGACGAACGCAGACAGAAAGAGAGAAACACCAGAAAACCTGATAGTGACAAACAGGAGGGGAGATCTAGACCAAACACACCAGAACTATCCTAGACAGACTACGTTCATGCTGCAACAGAGCCAACAGATACAGTGCAGATCTGCCTCCTGGGGAAGACGCCTGGCTGGAAGAAAATTGGTTTTAAGGGGGGCAGTGACTCCTTGGGGTCTGGCTGTAAGGCTAGATCTGTGTCTGGGTGCTGTTCTCCAGCTGCCTCCAAGGAGGCTGCGGCTTTCCTAATTCAAATGAAAATCAGAGTTTTCTAAGCTGCAACTGATGTTGGTTATGAACCTCTTGCAAGCAGCATGTGTGCAGAGCATAATGTGTTGGTCACAGCAAAGGTATGCGTGATGATACAGAGGCTTAGAAATTTAGAAACATTTCAAAACAAATGATACACAGACTTCTCCCTAATTCCTCATCCCCTCAGTTTTTTTTTGTATTTATCTGGGACTGTCTCCATCCAATCTTTCCATCTCTCTTTTGTTCCCTGCGTTTCCCTAATTAGGAACAGACTTCAGTGTGTTTGCAATTACACCACTTCCTTGCTCCCTCCTCTCTCTCTTCTTGAGCAACCAACTAAATAACCAGCCGTTTTCATTTTGTGACTGACCTCTTATTGTTATTTAGTATTTGAAACTACATATAGTATTAGTTAAACATCACTTTACTACTCTACTACTTTTTGTCCATTGAAACAAACATTCCTCTATGCCTCAGTGAGCTGATCCTTACAGTATCGCTTGTAGTTCCCCTATAGACGCAGACACTTCTGCTTTACGATCGCCTCTCTATAATATCCCTGGGCTCTCCTTTTTTTCCTGTTTCCCATGCTCCTCTGCATCCCTTCTTTCCCTGGGGCCCCAGCTAGCGGACACATGTGCTATGTGTCAGTTGAGCATCGGGTTCTCTGGGCTTCAGCAGGGCGGATGCTAGATTGGCGGCGCCTTGGCAGCTGAATGCTCTTTTAACGGGACAACGGCTCCATATGGCGCAGTGGAGACCATAAAAAAGGAAGGGAACACTTTATAGGCATGTTTCACACTTCCGAGTTCCCACTTTTCCCTCTCTCCTTCTCATCCACTTCTCTGTCTTTTCTATAGATCTTGTCCCAACTGCTCTCTTAAGAGAGACTCCAGCAGTTGCTATTAAATAGTGAGAACGCCACATCATTGCAATAAATCAGTAGAACAACAAAAACAGAGCATTCTTGTCTCAGCCACCAAAAGTCTTGTTTAACTTTTTCCCCCATTCGCAAGTAAGATAGTGTCCGCAAACGTCTGAGAAATGTACATTTTTATCATCACCTATTGAGTGCGATGGTGCATGCAGATGTCCAAATGCCTGCCTGTTTTTCGTGACTGTGCGGACTCGTCCGTGTAAAATTTACATCACAATGCACGAAATATGTATGCTCCCCAGGCAGCGGACTTCAAAGAAGTATAAAAGGAATGAATAGCTGTCCACAAGAGACTATAATCAAGGATTTAGACAGACAGAAGGGCTCCAGAGATAACCAAGAAGTAAGTGTAAAAAAAAGCCGCTTTTTATAGCTTGAAGTCCAGTTATACAAGATTTATGGGATGCTTTACTGCAAGGAGCTACTAAAAGTATACACTTGCAGACTTCCCTGGTTACAGAGGGGCTCAAGAGGCTGTTAACACACAGTCATCTGTTGCTTGTCAAGTCAACACGTAAATCTTGACGGTTACTTTGAACCTGAAATGGCCAATTCAATTAACAAAACTACACTTAGGCAACTATCTGATGGGCAACTTTACACCACAAGGAGTAAAACCATTTAACTCAACGGAGGAAGAACACTAGTGCTGTGAAAAGAAAAGGGAAGTAATTCCATGCAGAACTGCACAAAGCAAATACAGAAAGATGGGAAAAGGAGGGGGTGGAGGCATGTTTACCTTGAGAAAAGGAATAACAAAGGGTCGTAAGGGGAAGTTGGTAGCCTCCTGAAGCCGTGAGTGAAACTCCTCAATGGTAACTGTTGAATTCTAAAAGATAGGAAAAGGGAAGGTTTAATTTAAATGCATTTCTATAAAATGTTGACTTGTTTTTCTCTTCAGTATGCCATCATAGAATTTACCACAAGGGCCAGAACTAGGCTTCGGACGCTGTCTCCAATCTCAGGAGAAATGTCGTTGCCAAACTGCTGCAGTGTGGTCAAGAAACGTTTCAGCTTGCTCAGCTGGCGTGCCCCACAGGTGGCTGGCAGCTGCTGGTTAGCCAGCGATGAGGAAGAGGAAGAGGACGGTCCATTGCTGTAACGCTGTGGTGGAGATGGCACTGCATTCAGTGTTGGTGGGGAATGATGATTCCCATTGGTCACTGGGGAAGGACGGAAAACCAACATGAAGAGAAGAGAAATCAAAATAAACCCTGCTGAGTGTGGTTACAACTCCAGCTTGTCTACAACTTTGGTTTGTGAAAAGGAACAAAGACTGAAGAGGAAACAAAAAGACAAGCTGGAAGAATGAGAGAAATTCTTTAAGTATAGATTTAATTATTACTCTTACATGCTGTGGTGGAAAAAGAGGCCGGTCGTGGGCCACTGGGGTTGACAGAAGGTAGGGGTGGCATAGTGGAGCTGGCGCTGCTGCTGGGGGCTGATCTGGAATGAGTCTTAGCATCCACAGGAGAACCGGGCATGGCAGGGCTCTTCTTCTCTCTACTGTCTGCAAAGAGGAAAGAAGGTAGGTGAGGTGAGGGCATCAGAAACCAGCAGGTCTATATGAGTGAACCAAAGTTAAATAACTGTAACTTGCTATGACATCCACAAAAATTAAAAAAAGAAGCACTACTTTAACTTTACCCCCCATTAGCTCAGTTGTTTAAATCAATTCAAAAGCGTCATGCCTATTGTTACAAAAGACAACAACAATGCCCAGCCCCCTCTCCTCAACTCACTTTGCATGATACAACACACACTGCCAGGGCACCAACCACCCTGCCCCCATCAAAGAGCCAGATGTCTGAAGTTTAGCCCCTCACTCTCACCCATTCAGATCAATAACAGAAGAAATTCTGAAGAAGGCCATTGTGTGGGAGTAGAATGCCTCCTCATTGAGCTCCCCAAGAAATAGGAGAGACAGAGAAAAAGGGACGGGCTATTTCACGCTTTACTAACAAGATCGACAAAGCTTTTGAATGTTAAATGCAACTTCTCAATATGCTATTGACGTTGAATGAGACCACCAGATAAGGGCTATGGAGAAAGTGTAATGGGGGGGTGTAGTGGTGGGGAGATGTGGATCAGAAGCTGTCTTTGTCTTTTCGAGAACCATGAGGGCCGGATCCCATCTCCATTTAGAGTGGATCAGACTTTTCTAACAGCTTCAAGAATTGACAATTAATAGACAAGCATGGTCTCACAGGTCATAGGTTAGCAGAAAGCAGCTTCTAAATGTGGGTTCATGGTTTTAGGGCTTTGGACTCAATAGCACCCTTTATTTCTTTTTCACAGCTATGAACTCTGGATGGCCTTCAGCCACGAGGTCCGAGTTTATAAAGGCTTAAGTCAAAAGGTTTAAGCTGTCAGTAGGTAACTCAAAGAAAACTGAAAAGAAGCCCACGGAATGAATAAAAGGTACTGTTGTGAGTGCAAAAAATGTGAAAACATGCAGAATTATTACAAAAACAAATGGATCTGAATGCAAAAGTGCAAATTTCCTCAAGTTTTGGCAACAAATCTCTTTTGCATCCTATGCTCGCACTTTCTCAATCTGCCCTGTGCAACTCATCTGTCATGTCTGCAACTCATTATACAGCTTTGAGTGTTCTTCCTTCTGTTTTGCAGTCCTCTTAAAACTCTCTCCCTCGTACCATTTCATTCTTTCTCAGCCCCCGTGGCCTGCCTGCCATCACTCCACCTGTTCACGAACATAGGGGGCAGGAAGGAGGGATCTATGCAGACATTTGGACTGCCGTACCCACCACACACACGGTCTGCCAGTGCACTGTAGGAAGCAGCCTGCAGCACACACACACACCGGCTCCAAAGCTCCGCACACTCCATCCGTATGGCCAGGAAATTAGACTGACATCTCAATAACAGAATCAACGGGGCATATGGCCTCAGTGTCAACACTCTTACCAAGTAAACAACTTCATACGCACACAAAAGCCAGGATTGGAGAATTCAGCTTGAAGTGTATTCCCAAGTTCTTTGACACATTATGAACCATTAACCACTGGTTGTGAACAGTAGTTTGGATCCAAACTGACTGCCATACTTGTAAGCACCATTTTGTGTTTGACTTTAACTGGCAGGCATGCATAATTCTGCAGAATGTAAACATAGCAACATATTGTATTTATATTCCTTACTGCATGACCTTTGAGCATGCAACAGAAACAAAGCTGCAGCAGGGTTCATGCAATCTTAAGATGTGGCACAGTCTGCTGTTAGCCATGCCAGAGGTAACAGCCAAAGCAGGAGACATCAGGTGTGTGCGCGTGTACTCCTGACAACCCTTAGAGAATTGCCTCTGCTTGTCAATTAGACAGCACACATAGCTAGATGACTTCATCTGGCTTGCGAGCACCTGAGTCCATGGTATAGTCACAGGGCTGTCTCAGGAGGCAGCTGTCACAGCAGCCACAAAACGCATATGCACAGAGTGCACAAAGTGGCCTAATGTTAACTCAGGTGAATATTGGCTTAGAGGAGGATGTGGGGTGTTTGTCTGGTCTAAATGCCACCTGTCATCCTTGCTTTAATGCAACAAAGGGAAGGTACACAAAGCTCCTCACCACACATCAACAGGATTACACAGAAATGCCACAATGAATAGGCAATACTTTTGAAAAAAGCAGATAGCACTGTTACCAGTGCTTACTAAAATATAAAACTGGGTACTCCATCAACTCATTTCTGGTGGATATAACCAAAAAGGATTACATGTTAAACTCACACCATATTGTGCTGCTGTTTTTCTGTCTCACGTCTTCATGCACAAATAAGATAATCCATAATTTTACAATCTTGAAAGTTTCCTGACTTTAAGTGTTTGCTTTCTACAACAGTTGTTATCACAGGGATGGAAAATAAAATGCATCTGCAGTGATGGCTGTTGCTAGCCAGGTGTTCCTTGTTTGTTCAGCTTCAGGTGACGCTCATCTGCATTAAAACATTCAGCTGACTTTAATTGCTGCCTCTGCAAGTGATGATTCAGAACGAGGCTCAGAAAGAGAGGAAAGGGATAGAGAAACATAATGTGACTATTCCTGTTGAGCCACCGCTGTAAAAGCAATCCATTAACTAATGAAATTGCAAATGAAAAGACAAATACACTTTCGAGAACATTTATCGACCTCCTTACATAAAGACGGGATGGATAAGCTATAACGAGTCCACAGAAATAAATCACACTTGATGTGGTGTATAAATAAATGGGTTCAGTGTAAAGGTTTATTAAGCTCATGTTTTAACTCTGAAGTCTAAACTCCCTGTGAGAGGCTGGCAGCTGTGAAGCATGTGTGTGTGTGTGCCGCTGTGCGGTGGTGTGTGTACTCGAACCACACTGCTCTCTGTCTTGTCACCGTAGATGAGGTGAGAGAAGATGTAACACGGACCGAACTAATTTATCAGTGAGCACAAAGAAAATTTGTGGCATGTGCAATGATACAAGTATGTAGGGGTCAAGACACACACATGTTAACGCAAACACACGCACATGAAAATAACATTATGAATTCTTTTTTTCAAGAAATGCTGTCAAATATTTAGTTTTCTTATCATGAGTCAGACAAGAAGACATCAACAGGATGTTTTTTGGAGGTTTAGCCCAGCTGTGCGTACTATCTATGAGAAAAAAAGTCAAGCTTATTACCCTAGTTTTGCACGACAGTGCCTCACATCTCATCTGACTAAAAAAAGTTTAAATATAGCAACTTATAAGTCTCATCAAAGTGAGAACCTTTGTGGTGACAGTGACATCTAACAGATGCAAGAGAACCGGAGTAACTACAACCCTATTTTCCTCTAACTTCAGTGCTTAGCTTCCTTTAACCTTTTCTACATTTTGTCCCAAGCATGGCTAAAAAAAAAATACTACACGAAATGACATTTGTAACTCTTAATTAAACAGCGCACAAGTATATCTTCCAAAATGCTGCCGTATTTCTGCAATCCTAATTCTAGTCTACGAAGTCCTGAAGTGAAAGGATAACACATACTTTAAACAACTGACAGAGGCTTAGTATTCAACCAGTGAAACACTTTGAAAAAAAAAGAAAAAAGGAAAGCAATTGATTTCAAAATTAACCAGGTTCCCTCTCCTCCTCCTCCTCCTCCTGTACCATATGGATCTAATCGGCCAAGAGCTGGCCAGCTGGGACCTCCAACAGTCACCTGTGAGAGAAGGGGGGGCAGAAGGGACTGCTGCAAACCCTTCCTTTAAGCCAAGGCAGCCCGGCCCACACACACAAACACACACACACATCTCTGCCTTCCCTCCAAGGAGAGGAGGAAGGAGGAGGGTGCACAGAGGGGAGGGGAGGCACGAGGCAGCTGAATGCGAGCGAGTGGACTTAAATGCTAGAGAGACAAAGGCTGCACCTGGTCCCCGTCCATCCGCGCACACAGCCACAATACAGCGCACATCTGTTCCTCTATCCTGCACTCCGTTCTGACCTCCACCCACACAAACACAAGCACACACACACACACACACACACACACACACACACACAGCACAAGGATACATGAAGCAACATACACACCCGCACACAGCCACATCCACTTTTAAAATAGATAATAGTCCATGTCCCTCTCAGTGCCATACTGTTGCCAAACAACGAGTTACGTGACTTTGTATTTTATAATATCCAGTTTGAGAGATGAAGAAACTCAGGTGACATCATCTCTGCTTTAATCAACTTCATTTACATTATTACCCTCTTGGGACTGACACCTCCTCAACTGTTGCAGCAACACAGATGCCTTGCTTCCATGTAACAAATCGCAGACCCACATGTTACAAATGTATTTTTTTAGACTATTAAAATTTACATCTATAAAAAAAGAAGACTTTTTAAATTTGAATTTACTCCCACTATAGAACAAAGCCTGGATAGCCCTTTACGATAACAGTAACGTGACTTTATCACAGTTAGCATCTGACAAAATGGCTCCCACATTAAAAATGTAATATTTGTCACATTTTCACACAGAGTTTTATAAAGCACAGAGGGAGACAATGAATTAGTCTGCGAATCAGAAGCACCAGAGATAGAAAAGGACAGGATGCAAGCAGAGCGAGGAAAGAGGTGTAGGATGGGAGGAAAGGAATAACAAGGACAGAAAATACTGTTTTCCTTTGGTTTCATCAGAAGGACAAGCCTGGTTGTTAGACTCAGAGCCAGGCTGTTTTTCTTGGCTTTCATTACCACCTTCCAGCCTCGTAGACTACATATTTGGATAAAACCCAATGTCAACACTCTGCTTCCAACTCTGCTAGGAAGGGGAACGATAGGAAGGTGGCAAGGTTGACAGTACAGGGAAAAAGCAAAGAAAGCTGTAGACGTAAGGAGAAGGAAGAGGTATGACTTTGGACAAAAAAGTACTCTCATTCTCACATATGAAGAAGCACAGACATGTCTCCGAAGTGAATTTATCACATGTCCCTATGACAGGCTGATGGTGAGAGAAGCCCTCGCATATCCTCATCACTCAGAGAGATAATTGCAAAAACACCACCGTAATCCAGCGTGCCACATAGTGAAAAAAGGAACTCTGGGATGGAAATATACTTAGTGGCAAACTGAAAAGGAAAACGAAAAAGAGGGGACAGCAAGGCAGACAGAAGTTGTCTATAAAAACTAAGAATGAGCAGTAAAAAGAGGTACAGTGACGTGATGCTGGAAGCAGAGGCGGTTTGGCAGAGGCTGGATAACAATATGCACAGTGTCCATGTGTATGAGGTCAGACCGCAGGGAGAAGACTGACTGGATGGGATCTGAAGTTGCTGACCTTAAAAACACTTGAAAACACCACACACCACATTGCAGTCACTGATTGCTGTTAGATTTTTTTTAAAACATAGCAGTGGATCAGAAAGGCAGAAACTTAATGTGGTGCATATGACTGTGAAGGTTCTGGTAAATCTGGGACTCTCCACCATTTGACCTTAGAACTGAAGAAGCTTCTCAGATGAGAGGTGAAACGTCTTCAAGCAACTTAAAGAAGTCCAGACGCTTTTCTTTCCAAGCTCCTTTGACTTAATGTGGTGCAAACACCTTTTACAGAGCAATATAATTTACTTCAACCTATACTGCTGTTAAGTTCTTTTAGAAAGCCCAAATATTTAATGCCCAGGTATTTCAGACACTGAAGACACTAATGAATGCAAATATTGTTATTTTTGCTTTAAGATTCTTGCATGAAGGGTAATACTAATATATCTGGGAAAGACTCACACTGAGCTTTGTTCCATAATCAATAGGTTAAATGAATGTGACACACATCTGGGCCAAAGTATAGAGCTCTAAGTGTATTTGTGTCATCCTGTCCGTGCGTTGTGTGTGCGTATTAGCCCTGTTCACCAGGTGTTGCCTGCCCAGGGCGCATATAAACATGGCCACACAAATAACAACAATGGCACTACAAGGACAGTTCATATCTGTCAATCACACACACACACACACACACACACACACACACACACACACACACACACACACACACACCAGCCTTCTCTGAGCCCAGTGGATTATCTGCCTATCTGGTTACAACCCTTCTCACCTCTCTGTAACTAATTGGTTAGCCTGCCCATCAATCATCAAGAGACTGATGAGTCTTCAAACTCAAAACCAGCAAGTGGAATATAATCAGTGGCAATATTCATGGAAGCATGACAGTATAAAAATTAAGTTGCTGGCCTGTTTTGGACCAGGTGTCAGAGGCTTTATGGCCTCGGCTCAGGTCCAACCAGATGTTACATCCCCACATGGCATGCTGAAGTTAAACTGCAGGTTTTGACCGAGACTGGGAGAGCTGGTACAATGGCTTAGTATTGGGGTTCATGTTTAAGTTAATCTTATGGATTTTTTTTATACATTAATCCTAAAATGCTAAGAAGGAAATGGATCAGCATTGATCTTGCTTTCAAAAACATACTGTTGGCCAAACACATGAAAAGGAAGGAATATGCTTAGTTCACAAGCAAACCATAAAAAAACTACAAAACAAATATAAAGCCGGATTAAAACGTCTTAAAGCTTCCAGGAAAAAAATCTGTGGGATTTTGGACCGTTTAGTATCCGTGCACTGATTTCTCAGCTAGTGAATGTGGGACATGTGAGAAAGGACAACTCTGGACCATGTCCCAACCTGACTCTCTTAACATTTTCTGGAGTTCATGCTTGAAAGCAGCACAACTGTAGTAAAAATCTACTTTTTTCTAAACCTTGACTATGAAGATGACTAATCTGTCACACTCGGATTTTGGCGATCCAATCACTCAAAGCTGAGTACCATAAAAGAAAAACAACAACAACACGGAGCTGTGGGCAGGCTTTGCCCAGCTGTATAAAGGACCAGAGCTCAACAGCCGCTGAGAGAGACAGATAAGTCAAACAAAGAGGCCGGCTGTGCTCAAAACAATGTGGAGAATGAGACAATGATAGTAATGGAGGATGGGTAAACGTGTGAGCTGAGGTGTGTTTTGATGAGTGTTATTGTTGTGTATGAGTACTGTATGGTTTTAGCAAACATACGGGTAAGAACACAATGTATTCCTTATTATATATCTTGGGAAAATACGCAGCGTACTGTAGCTGCAACAGAAAATGCTGTGGAAGGAAAATGTAGATTAGAGTGATTTAAAGTCTCAACCAAATCGCAATAGGCAAAAGACTGTTTTTGTTAGTGAAATGTTCTCATTTACATCCACACTTCTTCAGACTGAGGCAAAGATGGGGGGTGGAAAGCCAGAGAAAGGAGAAAATAATGACTATGACAGACAATTCATGGAGAGAGGCAACGCCACCCATTGCTTGTCCACCCACACACCTAACAAAACAGCAAATGCATTTCTTCTTCTTTTTCTCTTGAGTATCACTTTTTGACTTTTGGGTTTAGAATTGGAAAATTACACAATCTTTCCATAAAATTTGCACAAGTTAAATGCCGTTTTTTTAGGGCGGGTAGAAAAGTGGTGTCCGTCTGTGTGCCCTCATGCTTAAGTCTTGGACATTTCAGCTTAACACTGAAATGACTTAATGCAATGTGAGAAGGAAGGTAATGCTGCTGAACAAAAAACAAGGTCTGTGCCATACCCTGACCTGGCACCTATTTTAGTCACGTTGAGCCAAGTGATTTAGTCCTCTGCACTACGTACAGACTATTGGTAACATGCCACCTCTTTCATCAACTCTGAAAATACAAGTGTTAATCTTCTATTTTCAAAGTCACTATATATCAACCCAAAACTACTACTTACGCAATTTTACAGCGTATTAATTATATGTTGATACTTCTTCTCCACATCAGCCCAGTGAATAAAGGTTTTGTCATGGGTCACCGACTGGGTTTCTCAGGTCAGTGAACCACTGGAGGAGAGCTCTTAATAACGCACTTTGCAAGGTGAGACAAGTTACAATATCACTGGCCTGCAACAGGAAGGACGGCCAGAGTGGGGGTGCCTACTGATGCTAAAATGTCTCTCGATACCCACTAACACTCCGGGTTGTTACTTGTATTGACTGCATAGTCTCGCTTGATTAAATGATGTGACCCTTTCGTGTCCACACACATAAACATATAAGCAAGAACATTCAAATTCATTCATAAGCACACGGTCTCACTGAACCCCTGGGGCCAGATATCACAGACCTCGCCACTGGAACTAATAGAGCACTTCCTGCAGCAAACTCTTGAAGCAGCTGCTCTGTTCTGTGTGTATATACGCATGGTGAAACAGGGGGTATTCTCTGTAGTACGCAAGGGTCATGGTGGTCTGTTTCTCTATGTATTACTTTGCTTCTGGCAGAGAAACTCAGCTGGGTTTGAGGTCAGAAGAAAAAAAGCTTCAGAAAGCTGTAAGGCAAGCAACCTTGTAGTTCAGCAGACACAATGTCTGCAAGACACCTGGCACGCACATGGAGACACGTTCACTTCCTTAGACTCAAAAATACTGTACGCTTGTGAAGTGTGCAATCGAAAACTTCAAAGCCACATAAATTTAAGACAAAAACTATAACTGCTCAACAGGAATGAATGTAAGTGGGATCAAATTTCTGAATAAAAGAAGCTTGAATGTCCTCTGCACAAACACATACACTAACTCACAGATACAGCACGGTGCCTGTTGTCAGGAATATGACACAGTCCAGCAGACCAGACAAGGGTCTCTGGTTTGAGTCTGTGCAGCCGACAATTAGTCGCTCCTATCTCCCCGATGAACTAGCCTGGTCTGGTGTGACACTGGCCAGGTCTCTCTGCCTTTTCTCTTTCTGCGTCTCCAGTCAGATCCTCCCCGCGCACAAGAAACATGAACACATCCCCTGCATGGCACTGTAAAAGGCCAACTCAGACAAAATATACAGCAATGCAACAATGTGACATTTGCACTAGTATCAACGTCTCCACTGATGTCAGAGTGTAACATGCAGGCACAGCGTGAAAGACAGACACAGCAGTTTCCCTCCTCTTCCCATATGTCTGGGATACTGTACAGCAGATGCACACGTCTTCTTTACCTAGTTTCTTCTGCTCTGCTTGCCATGTGGAAAAACTGATTACTATCTGAGGAAATGACAGCTGAGAGAGATAAGCCCCTTTCACACACAAAGTCACTCTAATTGCTCAGTTTTTTAAAAAGAAATCTGGTTGAGGTTGCCGTTTTGGCTGTTCACACATGAATCCCACAGAGGAAAAAAAAAGTATGCTCCAGATATCACAGCCAATCCAGCTAGATTAAACTTTGTGGAAGAACACATTTGGCTCCTTTGCACCAATTTTGGGGAATGCTGCAACTTTTTTCTCATAGTAGTTATCTTTTTTTTCCTGCATACTGAGACAAGCAACTATAGGACAAACATACATTTCACTAATAAGGTAAGGAAAGAGAATGGTGAATGTGAAACAGAAGAGCAAAAATGTTCTGTTTATTGTAGTTTCTCTAAGAAAAGTCAAACCACACAGTCTTGGTTAAATGTTAAAATATTTCTAAACATAAGTACAAATTAGTATTTTTTAAAAGGCAATTAATATTTTGCCCATATGGCAGGAGACATTTTCTGTGCACAGGTAAAAGAGGCTTCTACCTCACTCAACAAGGATGAAGAGATAAGGATGAGGCACCATTTGTACAGCACAGAGCAGCTCTGGGATTTAGGATGGAACACACACAGAAACACACAAACTAGGCACATAAAGTGGACTATCTGCCACACTCACTCACTCGTGAAAACAAGGCATTTTTCACACACAAACACAAAAATCCTCCAAAAACACAAACTGATATTGGAACACGCTCAGTCCTACCTCCACTCTAGTGTAGAGTCCACTCAGTCCTTTGAGAAACTCAGCTGCAGTATTGGGGTTTTGCTTTCTTATCCTTTGCTTTTTGTCCCTTCTTGTGACTCCGCACCTTCATATGTCAGGCATGTGTTTGCATTCCCACATATGTGAGCCCCAGTGTGGTGAAGGCCAGAGCCAAAGACACAGATGGCACCCAGATGGAGACAGATAACCGAGCAGACCAGCGAACACTGCACTACACGCACTCTTACTTACTTTTATTTCGCTCATGTGAAGCTCTCTCTATCACTCTTACTATCTCTGCTACCGACTCCGCCACGGCTGCTTTACTTAATTCTCTCTCTTTTGCTGACTGAATTTCCGTCCTCTCTCACGCTTGCTCTCTCAAGCTCTGTCTCCCACCCTCTCAATCTCTCTTTTCCAGCTCTAGCTCCTCCCCTATTTTCCCACACACTGTCCCATCCTCTGTTTTCATGGGTCGAGTGTTCCAGCAACGTCACAACCCCCACTCCCCGAACCCCACTCCCCTTCCCCTGTGGATCCTGGCCAATCATCCACTGCTGACTGGCCCCATTCAACCTGCATTCAGTGCAATGGACCTTGCAATTAACATAACTAATTGCTTTGGCACCTAAAGGCTAAACAAGAGACTGTGCCAAGCAAGACAAAAGTACATGCGTGTGTGTATGTGTAGAAGTGGGGGGCACACTCTCTCCCACCCCCTCAAGAGAGTGGGGATCTCCCCTTAAAATGTTTTTATACTAACAACCCTCCCTCCCCTTTTCAACCCTTTCGGTGTAGCCCTCTTTTTTTTTTCTTCAGTTCCTTAATGCAGCCAGCTCAACTCGCCTTGCCAGCAAATGGACTGAGGAGCACTTGATGAGCATGAATGAGTTATTCTTCTTTCCTCTTCTACTCTCTTGTCCTCTGCTCTCCATTTTGACTGAGTTAAACTTAAATCACTGCCTGATTTATGCACGAGACAAGTAGCAGGTTAAGATATTTGTGCCTAGCTGAGGCTGGGCAGTCTACACATACCCAGAGAAAATATGACCTGGATTCAGTTCATTTTAATATTTTTTTTTCTCACGTGAAATACTATGATCAGAAATACTATGATCAGTTAAATAAAAGATCAAGTTTGTTTGTTTTTGTTTACTTTACTGTACTTTGATTGATTTATATAGCACTCTTCACAGGATGAAAACCACAAAGTGCTTCACAATAATATAAAACTGATAAACATAACACAGCACAATCAAACATACAGCACAAATCTAGTTAAAAGCTAGTCTAAATAAATGAGTCTTAAGATGATGTTTAAAGGAATAAATACAATCCAGGCAACGTAAAGATGGAGGGAGAGAATTCCACAACCTGGGGGCCATCGCTGTAAAAGATCTATCACCTCTGGTTTTAAAACGTGTTCGGGGGACTACCAACAGCCTTTGATTAGATGATCTCAGGCTGAGTGTAAGGTTCTAAAAGATCAGAAATATAGAGAGGAGCGTCACAATTCAAAGCTTTAAAAATCAGTACTAAGATTTTAAAATGAATTCTAAAATGTTCTGGAAGTCAGTGTAATGAGCATAAAACTGGTGCTCATCAATGTGCTCTTTTAATGTAACTAAAGACACATCCTCTACCTTCTGTTTTCGAGACCACTTTAAACCACTCTATGGGTTTTGGATCAATTTGACAAGGCAAAATAATGAGAATGTGCATTTAAACCAGACAGGTGAACATAACGATCCAGCTAAGGATGTTCACACATACACAAAGAAAGACAATATGTGTTGAACTCTAATAGAACTATCCCCAAACTTTCCCCAAACAACTTCTAAATATGGAACAATTTGCAATCTATCTGGTCCACAGAAGAGTGAACAGGACCCTGAAGGACAAATTTTAATGTTCTCAGTGAAACATGGTTCAAATGTTAGATTTTTAAGGCTTTTTGATTGAAGTTGTTGTGAAGTTTTCGAATCAAAGAATTGCTACAAACACATAGCAGTCAAAACCAGCCACAAGAGCCAGTTTTAATATAGCCACATTATTACACAGCAATCATCCACAGTTGTTTCTGTTAAGATCAAGTAAACACAGAAAAGAAATGTACCTATAGTAAACTATACAGTCATAAAAGACTTCACTGGGGGTGTTGATGTTGCTGTGGGCTGTCAAAACCTAAATTGTACTGAATATTCTCCCTTAATAACCTCTTTCTCTGCTCCTCTGTTGTAGAAGGCCTGCTCTATTCAGGGTGCATCTGGTCAGTCAGCAGGCTCAGAGGAAAGACCAGGTGGTTGTGAGAAAGGGAGAGAGAGGGGGTGAAAAGGTGGGGAAATTAGGAAGCCCAAGCATATGAAGCTATACTGTTACCAGTACGTGATGGCAGCACATACTGGAGGAGCTAACGCCAGTGATAGATATCAGATACTAACTGATTTACATGTACAAGCATGGTCTTTAGTCTTTTCCACCAATATTGGCTTGAAAGTCCTCATTGAAAGCCCAAATTTAAGCAACGTCACATTTGACCAACATAAATATTTTCAGAAAAAGGTTATGTTAAGGTTAATACACACAGCCAAAGCTTGGTCAGTGTATGCCATTTGCTTTATAAACATTCTTTTTCTAGGGTTCGCCAAATAAAAGACAGCTATCTTCAGGTGAGAGTGTTCTTAAAAGCAATAGAGGCGAAATGATTTGTTTCAGTGCAAGAAAAATTATTAATTTGAGCTGTTGTATAATAAAAATACAGAGCTGAAAATGAGCATAATAGGACATTTGAAGGATAAATGATTTGCATATAAATACTAAATATACAAAGCTGCGTGCTACATTACCCAAAAAGCTCTTTGGAGAAGTAAGGTAGGCAGAAGATGAAACAGGCGAATACATCCATTCTATTGATTACATGGATGGATGTATGGATGGTCTGTTGGCACAGGAAGGCTTAACAAGACTATAATGTGTCATTTTAGAAAGTGGTTCTCACACAATCCCCTTTATGCAGTTTTTGGACAGACAACTGGAAAGAAACCATGTCCCTGTCCTATCTCTTGATTGACTGATATTGTTTCTTTCCATCCTTATCGTCTGCCCCGCCCCTTAGTTTCACCTGTGTTTGATTGTTTCCACCTCCAGTGCCTAATCACAAATCATCCCTGCATATGTGTATATGTATATATTCTGTAACCAGCTCCATCTTTGTCTAGTTCTTCTCAAGTACCTCCTTTTGGATTTCTGTTTTACGTTCACTTTTTAGACGTGCTTTATTTTTATTTTGTTGAATCAACCATTGAAAGGTTCACCTATAATGTATTTATTGTGCCTAAATTTCATTTCTCTCTTCAAAAGTTTTACATAACAGTGTCCAATGCATTGTTACACACTGTGATGGTTCAACTTTTCTTTTTACAACAAACCCTCTGCTGAGATTTTGAGATCACTACACTCACTACACAAAAACTCTTTCCAGAAGGGTCCCAAATAAGGAAAACAATATATTCTATGTTAGCCTGTATTAGTTCTATAAAAACTTATCATGGTGCATGTATATATTTTATGCGTTCTTTTTACTGTAGCTGCTCAAGCCTCTTGCAGCTGTTTGTCATTGTGTGTATGTGTGAGAGATAAAGAGTGAGACAGAGACAGAACCAGAGACTGTGCAGCATCTGTTACTGTTCACACGCTCCCGAGCCAAACTTCTACTTTTAGAAAAAGTAAACAACATTTTTTAGAAAGGCCAGAAAAAAATTAGTGGAAGATGGATGAAAAGGGGAAATATATGGGAATATGGTGATTGGGTAAACAAGACAGAACATTAGGTCCTCTGTGTGTGCCTGTGTGTGTGTGTACACATTCAGGACCGCTG
The DNA here is from genome assembly GCF_057381845.1 of Rhamphochromis longiceps. Classification (NCBI taxonomy): domain Eukaryota; kingdom Metazoa; phylum Chordata; class Actinopteri; order Cichliformes; family Cichlidae; genus Rhamphochromis; species Rhamphochromis longiceps. The sequence goes on from NC_140561.1 coordinate 36,722,325, forward strand.
AATGTTGATGGGAAAGAACAGAAAAAAAGTTGAGCGTATCATGTGTCTATCCCTTCATTTGGATTGCTTTATTATACCCTGCTGAGTACTTGAGACCAATCCGAAATTAATTCCATCCAATCATTTTTAACACAGTTTTACACGGTTGGATCACTGAATGCATGTGTTTCTAGTGAAAACTGTTTTCTAATGGGTCATTATTGTGATGACAGATACGTTTATAGCTCTACAGCATATACAAGTGGCGCAAGTACAGAAAGTAGAATACCGTGTTTTTACACTCACATAGCTGGTCCTCATACAAAAAACAGGAATGCAGAAATACAACAACAATGGAATCTGCCAGTATGATGCCTCACGTAAAGAAAATAATAATCCGACACATTAACAAAATTGAATTAATCCAAATATACTAGTGGTTCTAGAGGCTACTCATATGTTGATTGTGCATGCAAATAATTTACTGGGTAACGTGGCTGAATGTTTAAGGAACTTCAACTGTATGTTGAGGCCAGCCAATCATTTTACCTTTGCAAGCGTAGTAGGCGGGCCCAGGTACGTACGTTCTTTTAGAGCAGAGCTACAGATTAAAAATGCCCAAGGCGAAGCGTTCAAAGTCTGGCTGTACTTCACAGCAAAAGATGCAAACTCAGCAGCCTGCAACAAGTGCTTTAAGCTGATACTGTGCAAAGGAGGTAACACCTCAAATCCGATGAAACACCTGGCGACGCATAGCGTTTTTTTAAAAGCCGAGAAATGCGCCGTATTTGATAGCTTGCTGCAAGAGCTCACACCGAGCACATCTACTGCGGGTGTGGTGCCTGTTATCGGACCCGGAGTTAGCAACATCCCCCAAAAACCCGAAGAGGTGAGTCCTGGCCCCTAGCCCTGCCAGTGTAGCAGAAATGATGATGATGGCCGCAGCATCATCTACTCTGCATGAGTAGCTTAATGTTGTTCGTGTGTAATTTGCGTTGAGTAGGCTAACCACATTATTACATTAATGCATGTAAGGTGAACTAGCAAACACCGTCGTAGTTACATGCGGCTGTCTTCTTGTGTCATGGCAGATACTCCCTTCACCCTGGCCAAAAAGGCTAAAATGACAAAAGAAAAATTGGAAAACAGCTAAACACGAGAGGTTTTTGGACAAAGTTTGTGTTTTTTCCATTGTTTAAGCACTGCTTCCAGCCAAGAGTGATGCCATAAATCCCCTATAGCTGCAGAAAAGGCTAACATTGTTATCTTTTTACAAAAAAAACAGCTAAACATGAGAGGTTTTTGGACCAATTTTGTGTTCTCCATTCTTTAAGCACCGGTTCGAGCACTGTTTAAGCACCGGCACTGTTTCAAAAGTACCGGTTTGGTACTGGTATCGGATAAAACCTAAACAATACCCATCCCTATTCAACACTACAAGATAATAATAATTCTGGTCCCACACACACTGAATTCCATATTCATTATGAAAACTTTTTATTGAAATCCCACTAAATGTTTAATATTTCCACCATCAGTTTCCTAGCAGATATAGATTTTGTAATTTTTACGTATGTACCTCAGACCTGAACTTTCTTAAACACTGCTTCAGTGAGGTGTATATGAAAATGCAAAAGTCTGGCACAGTCATATCTTACATTAACCTCCTTTAACCTCTCAGCACTCCAGTCTGTTGTACTTGCCTGCTTCAACCTCTACCCAGGCAGAAGCTTCACCTAAACCAAATAGATTATTTCCCACAGTGACATGCCATTTGACCATCTCCTGCTGTGTTCATGTCAGAAACATGAAAAGGGCAGCAATCATGTAACCTAATTCACTAGACATTATCCTAAAATCATGTAAAAACAGTTCCTCTTGCTCTGTGGATCTCGGTTAGTTCGTGCGGGCATACTCAAATGTCTCTTTTTGTAAATCAGGCTAGTGAGGCCAGCAAAGAAAGGAGGTAGTTGCCAGGCTAGCTGATAAGAATTATGGGTAATTTTCCATATTGTTGCTATTTTTCCCGCTAAATCTCATCATTGCTGCCCCTCTTCTCTTTACGCATCTTACCAGCATGGACCAGCCCCCCTCGGTTTCCTTTCCCTCTATACCTCCATCTGATCACTGTTCAGAATCCTGATGTTGGCTAATTTGACACAGCCATAGATTTCCCTGTCTGATCTTGAAAGAATGCATTTTCCATTACATTGTCTACACCACATTTATCTAAGGTCTACTGCTATCTGATGGACCATTTACTGTAATAAAAAAAAGAAAAAAATACAGATAGAGGCAAAAAATAGAGATCAAATAAGATGCTTCTCGGTAGTAATCAAGGGTAAAGTGAGGGCTATTTTCTCTCTGTCTTTGGGATCAGATAAACAATAGGTCATGCAAACAAAAAACAGACAGTGCAAAGCTCCTTTTTACCGTATGTGTTGGTTATTGACGGTGGGAAAGTATTGGAGGATGGTAAGATTCCCAGAATCTTCCAAACACAAACTCTTACTTCTGTTTTAATGTCCTTAATTTTTATGGAAACTGAATAAAACACTGAAGTCATTATTTTCTTCCATTATTAGTTAAATGGAAGTTCACAATCTAAAAGCTGTGTCTTGTAAGCAATGTTGATGAATGATAATTAGACACTTTTTCACCAAAAATGAACAACTGATGCCACCCGAAAAGTGCAAAGTGCAAAGGTTGCAAACCAAAGAGTGCCAGTTTATGTTAAGCTGATCTCTTCCTTGTTTGTCACAGAAAGGTCATTCACACACCAAACTGACTCACCCTGCAGTGAGATGATGTTTTTTGGCTTTCTTGATGTTTTGAGTTTCAAATAACTGAAAATTTCCACAAAATCCCTCAAATCCTTCCCTGTTCAAGTGAATTAGAAGGCTAAAAAGGACTCATTTTTAATGAAAAATGTGTCTTCAATCTACTAATAAACCCACAATGATCACTTTACAAGCATCATTTTACACCAGATCATAGGGAAATTTATCTTCTTTCAAACAATGCATTCCTCCAAGCTAACGCATGTACACGCTTTGATTTAGATGTATTTGAGTAAGAGAAGGGCTATGTAAATGCCAAATTGACTCCCATTATGATTCAGTCAAGGAGTTTAGGGGAAAAGCATAAACAAGCTGCTTTTTATTTTTCCATTTTACTTCCCTTACCACATTTTTAAGACTAGGAACACAAAAAACAGCAACTTCTTGTGACTCTTATGGTTTTTTAAATCATGTTGATACAACTTGTGGTTCTGAATTTATAAGCTTTTTCTTGAACAGCAGAGCTGAGAGAAATTTTACACAGACCTCTCTGGTTACACAGACACATGCCATCCCCATAGTAGCCAACTGCTGAGGTGCAAGCTATTGACAGTTGATGAACTGATTCATTTGAATATTACCATATGTCCCTTGTCTCCTTCTCAGAAAATTGGACAAATGGCTAATCTGTACACATTTCCAACCTATCTAAACTTATCTATCCTTCTGTTGGTGTCCCCGACTGTTTGTGAATCAGTTATCTAAGCTTGACCATTTTATTGGGGCCACCTGTGGCCAAGCAACAGTCTGACTGCAATTTGTCCAGAAATTACGTAGTCTGATTTGCGCAGCAGTATTGTATGGCCCTTAAACCTCAGAAAAGAAGGCGTAAGTGATGTGTTTCTTTATCATGCTTTAATCATTACCACCTAAAACGTCAAACATGACTTAATAAATACTTTACTACGAGACAGTTTTATAATTCTATTGACTTAAATTTTGGGTAGTGATAGCAGGAAGTCTTTCCTAACTGTAAATGCTCAAATTTAACACTAAATTGAACTCACACTGAAAGGAAGGCACATGCATGCTCTCTGGCTCTCTTGCAAAAAAAGCTATGCACACAGATGGCTCAGTTAGACTGAGCTGCAGATGCGTTTGAGTACAGAGCTGTTCCCTTCAAAACTTTCCGTACCAACAGATTTTCACTCCCAACTCATGGCATTACTGAAACTTGCTCAAGAACTCCCTCTCTGTCATATTTCAGCACAAAGGGGAACCCCTTTAGCGAATTATCTGATGCATCATGTGCAGACATGCAAAGCACAGATACAGTACGTCTGTGTAAGAGGTGTCTGTCCAAGGAGCTTGGAAAGAAAACACAAAGCAACTGGACTACTTTAAGTCCAGTCTTAGAGACTTAAATATGTCCAGCAACTTTTCTTTCCTAGCTCCTTACATCACAGATACAGTTTTACAGACTTTTTTGCCTGATAAAGAAGGAGAACAACCACAAAATGTGAACTTTTAAAAAATGCTGCATTGTTTAAAGTGGTAAAGAGTGAAATGCTGAGTGCATTTACAGCATAATATAGGAACAAATCAGTCTGAACATATGAGATATGACATACACATTGTCTGCATTTCAAATGTATTGAGTTTTTAGGGAATTTCCAACGGGATGTATTTGTCGGTCAGTTATGGTCACACAGTTGGGATGAAAGGCAAAAGAGAAGAGAAATGTTTAAATTATCTGCATTAGTTTGAACAAGGCTATACCGACTCCCTCAAGACTTGTTCAAAGCTCATCCATCAAGACATTAAGAACAAATGGGTGACTGGTCAGGAGGGGTCCCACGTTGCTCTTACACAAAACAACTAGCGACTGGTACTTTACCCCCTCCTGACATCCCACAAGCTCAAACACGCCTCTCCCTTCACCTCTTCCCCCGGTCTACGGACCTGCCCTCACCCCACTCTGTCCTTCCATTCAAAGACTATTGTGCCCTCCTTTTCAGTCATCCTCATATCACCCATAACAAATGAGCCCCGTATTTTCTTCTTTCCCCTCCTCTTCTCCCCCCGCTTTCTTTTATTTTTTTCCTTTCTCTAACTCGCTCTCTTTCTCTCCTTCACTCAGTGCCGATGAAAGGCAGGCATTGAGCCGGCAGTGGCATTCCAAAACCTCAGGCCTCGGCTCCACTGTGTCTGGCTATTCAACACTGCTGGGAGCCATTAGTTTAAGTAAGGCCTGACCCGCCTGCTCACCCACGGAAAACCATCACATCTCCTATTACACTCCACGCACGGAGGGGAGACACAAAGCTGCTCTTTGGGTGCGACAAGTGTGTTTAAGAGAGCAAAACAAGATGGAGACGAACAGAGATGAGAAAGTGTAAGAAGTGGGAGATTCACGCATAAGTGTGTGTTTATGAGCGAGAGGGAAAGTAAGTGAGAAAGCGCTTGTGTGTTGGTATGAGGGAGAGTGAGAGAGTGGCTGCATGTGTGCTTGAAATTTATGAGCGGCGGGTCACACGCTCGCTTGGCTGCATCTTCCTAAAGTTTCCACACAGCAAAGCCAAATGCATAGCCAGACGCCAAACCCTTCTCACCAATAACGCCGCTTAAACGATATTCAACAACCACACACTTTTCAAAGTCTCTCCAGCTGCTCTCTTGTTTAACTTATGTAGCAGATTCCCTGTCGGGGATATCCATCTATGGCGCTTATAGTTAAATCTTTAAATGCAGCAATTTTGCTAATTGGAAAATGATACCACAGATCAGAAGTCGCTCTGCGTTGCCAGCCTCACCCAATTGTCGGCACATAAACATGAATAGCTCTCATAAACAACTCCATGTTTGGGAGACGTTTTGTGTTAAAAGAGTGCGTGCTTGCTAAAACTTGGACAAGCCCACACACAGATGTAACATATACAGTGAGTAACTACATTCTGCACATTCCTTTAAGGACAACAGGATATACTTTAGTGGCAGTTTTGTTTAAAGCAGGGAACGAATAACAGAAAAGTTTTGTTTTTTCCACATCTGAAATTCATAATTTATATAATACGGAATTATTTCTTTGCAAAGGACGTCACTTTAAGATGACAAACTTGAACCTCCAAACCGTTCATCTTCTCTGCTCATTAATACACAAAAAAAACCTGTCACAACAGAAGATTTTCTTTTGATGAATTAAAATGTCCAAAGGTTTAGTTTTAGCAACCTTCTCTCAATTTCACTGAGCTCTAGAAATAGCATGACTATCACTCTGTTTTCAGTATAGTAGTCCCACACGTCAGTGCTATCACTGATTCAGTTAAACGCACACTGCCGTGAGCTGAGCTGAACAGTTGTTTTTTTCTATAAGGAATATGATGACAACAACACCTATGATTCAATGTTACTTTAGACTGTTTTTGTACCTGATGTGTGAAGTTCCCTGCTACCAGCAGGTCATTCTCTATGAACCTTATATCTCTCTTTCTCTCCCCGAGGCTGCAGGAGCAGCTGTGTTGTTCTCTTCCCTGGCGATGGCCACACCTGTGATCTGCAGGTGGTTCATCTGGCAGTGGAGCCGGGAACACCTGGCCTGGCTGAGATAGAGCCTCCAGGCTTTACTTTCAGTGTGTGTTTGTGTGTGCGTAATAGTGTTTGGGATTTCTGAAGGGCTCAATTAAAGCTGAGGGAAGATAACGGCTGGCTTTGCTAACACACACCCACGCACACATTCAGGGGCATGTGTTGGCATTTCCCTAGGTTAAGCCTCAGGGATGTTTGGACTTGTCAATGTTGCAGTATAATTTTCAGATGTGTCTGCTGAAGACTAATAGAATGACGGTAGTATTTACAGTTTTGCTCGGTGTGATTCCTTTTCTTTTAAAGATATAACAAACAAAGCCAAACCTCCTCCTGCTTTCCCAACCGTCATGCTTAATCTTGTGAGCCAAGTCCCCTAAATATCCCGGCGAACAATAGGGGACTGTGGCATCACCTGCTTTGCCGTTGCTTTGCATACTCACTGCGGGTATGACATCTTGCTACAGTACTCTGCTGGGACAAACAAGCAAAGACAATAAGCAGAGACACCAGCTGAGGACAAGATAATAAACAGTTGCACCGAGAACATGTTGAGAGCAAGCACAGGCAGTCTACAATGCAAGCTTGTGTATGTGTCTACGATTAGCAGGCAAGGAATCAGAGTGAGGACACATGACGTGAACTTGACAAAATTCATAAAATTCACAGAGGAAAAGAACAGCTTGAGAGTTATATTGACTTTGGCAAAAATCACACATTCAGTGTTGCATTCACTGCATGCGTGTGTGTGCGTCAAATATGAAAAGAATATCGGGCCAAGGCTTTACATCATCTCCATTCAACTATTTGTCATGGGAAGAAGTGATATACTGGGTCAGACACAAGCTGTGCTTGTTGCACATGCTTACCATATACACTACACATGTTACAGCTGACAATTAATGATTATTTTGATGTATTACTTGAATATACAAACAAACAAAACAAGACTTAAGGAATTTATTTATGTTAAAAAAATGTTTCAGAAGTGACAAATTCAACAGGGGGAAAGGAGATTGGTTTTAAAGCTGCGATATTGCTTTTTCATCTTGTCAGACCCTGCACTGTGTTTTCTCACATGAGTCTTCAATAATAACTCATACACAGCTGGATGTCAGCTTTCTTCTGGCCAGTGACAGGCAAGCTGCAGCTGTGTTTAGCTGGACTCAACACAGTAGACCAGACAGATGAGTGCGGATGGAAAGAGGGGAAAAAAGGTCAAATAAATAGAGGAAAAGGGGACAGAAACATAGGGAGGGAAGAGAGGGAACAAAGAAAGGATGGATGGAAGGAGAGAGAAACATGAGACAGAAACAGGGGGTGAGAAAGGAGGCGTGGAGAAAAGGGTAACCAATGCTAACTCCTCTTTGTCTGAGCCAAGTGGGAAATGATGGAAGGGGGTGAAAGGCATGAGAAGTGGGAACAGAGAGACAGGCATTAAGAAAGCATAATGTGGTAATCCATTTCTTTCACTTGCTTTTTCTTTTTTTTCTCGGCCAAATTGCTCTGAAGTGACTGGACACTTTTGTTCCTAGCCAGTGTCCCTCCACTTAAAGTCGACAAACAAATAAATGTTTGCGCACAACCGCAGGACTTGCATTTCTTCCTCAAAAATGATAAAGGATGCTTGGTTTTTTTGTTGAGTTTTTTTTTTTCACACGACAATTTAAAGGAAAGACTGTTAACAGATGAACACACAAAAGGGAAAGAGGCTTTAGTCCCTTTTGGCCGAGTCCTTAAAAAGCCATATGACAAGTATGCAAAACCACTCTCAAATCCTGCTTTTTGGAATAGTCAAATGTGTCAAAGCGATGTTTACGCTACCAGTGACACCTGAGTACAGAGGTCAAGGCGGTGGTTGGCAGTATAACAAAATGAGAGTATTAACAACACTCAGAAACCAAGCTGAGACCTGCAATCAAGACTGAAAGGCACAGCTGGGTTATCTTTCAAAGGTGGAGAAGTGATGTTTTGTTAAAAGAGTAGACGAGCACGGACACTCTTAATATCTCCCGTCTCCTGTACGCCTTCTATTTCTGAGGATTGTTATTGCCGGGTGATCCTCAGTGCAAGATCACATCTGGATCCTATTGTCTCCGCCGCTCTGTGCAGTACCGCACAGCAACAAGAAACAGCTGTGCAAAACTGGCTTCAATTAGCCTCACATTCTCCCTGACAGTTAATCTCTTTCTACTCCCATTCTCTCACTGTTTTGTTCCTTTAACTGTTAGGTCACTTCTGTCTTTCCCCCCTTTTTTTTCAAACCTTTGCTTCAGGTTGCCACACTGTCTGAAGTAATAGACATGGGATCACAGAGGATTGAATTGGAAACAGACAATGGGACGGAAAAGCTCAGAGGTCTCACGAAACATAAAACATGACAAATCCCATCTGTTTAAATGGACTGATGATGCAGTTTGCAGCGGTTTAGGCTGCAGAGATGATATATTTTCATTTCCTGTAAGAAGGGAGTAAATTCTGTTTATTACAGTCAGAGTTCATTTCCATCTTTGACTACAATTTTCACTGTAAATGACGATTAGCACTAGATATATGGCACTTGCAATTAAAGTCTATTCAAATTGTCTTTTCAGATTATTACTCAGACAGATGGTGCCAGAATCTTTGCTGTGTATGACACATTTGCCAAATCGGGCTACAAAGTAACCCGATAAATCCAGACTTTAAACATCTCTTTAACCACTAAAACCACACTTAGCAAACACTCCAGTGTGATCCAGCAGTGGAACATGCTGAATAAAATGTTGTCGCTCACAAGTAATTAATCAATCTCAACTAAACTCAAACTTGTTTAATTGTCCACAGTCTTGACTCAGCTGAACTGCAAGCAATCCAGCTCAGAACGGCCCTGTGATAGGAAATGGGAGCCAGATTTAAGGCAATGGAGTCGATCTGATGGGCTTGATGAGCAAATCTGCAAGGTTCTGCAGTCATTGTAGCCTTGGGGCCTGAGTAAAACACTAACAGGTGGTAGTGCTGGTTGAAAAGACCCACGCAGAGACCAGAGGGAGTGAGAAGGATACTGGGCTCACAGCCTGACACACAAAACACACACGCACACCCAAGTACATGCATTATATGAAAACACAGCCAACCACATGCATGACACACACCCTTACAAGCTACAAGCATTTATAACACACTGGGAAAAAAATATTTTCACACATTACAAGATACATAACACATAATGCAGACACAACTGCATGCAAGCTATCAGTCTACACAAACAAGAAACAGTGCAGGGGTGACTCGAAAGCTCTGCAGGCACCTTTCTCTACCTCCAGGATGGGGAAATTCTCCCACATGGCAAAACACTAAGGGCCCACGTCTGGCAATGCTAACAACCCACTCAAGCCAAAACCAATTAAAAGTCTCTAATTCAAACCTGCAGGGCCCCTTTGTCGTTTATTTCCTTTTTTAATGTCAGAGGATTGGAATCTGACTCTGTACCCCAGCCCAAAGAGAACAAGAGAAGGAGGAGAATAATCTGAGTTGAAGATTATCCATATGTTTTCAAGTAGAGTTAATTAAATCAAGAGAGAATGGAAATGATCAACTATGGTGTAGCAATGTTGAAACAAATGCTCTTCAGTACATTTTTTCCCAGTGAACTTAGAACATCCATCCTTCCCAGAGGGCTTTTTAGCTTTCTGCATAGCATCAAATTACTCTAACTAAACAGCAATTACGGTAAAACAGAAGAGTACCCACATTTTATCCTTTCTGATTTAAGAGTGGAACCAAATTTTCCAAAACAATAATCACTTTCAAATCCAGCATCCATCATGTATGTAGTTTTGCATTACAGTACACACTCTGCTGCTCCCTGGTGGCCGTTGTAACTCTGTCATCATCATTACCACTCTCACCACCAAAACATCAGCATCTTATTAAGTTGATGTGTTTGTCATCTGATTATCTGTTATTCTGTGGTGAGAAAGAGGCCAAATGGAGTCCTCGCAGGGGGTCACGGAAACACATGTCCAGAGTCAAGCCTTCAGGCTCTGCTGACCCCACTTGCATCATATGTTGGTCACAATTGTTTCAACAGAAGATGCCAGACTCTTTATTGTGGTTCTCACATGTGGACTACTGAACAACTAAGTGATGCTATAAATCCAGCGTTTAAACACATCCATTCCCATCAAATCCACACTTAGCAGCACACATAAGTGGGATCCAGTCACACCACAGTCAAGCTGCCTTGCATGGCTGTACTATTGACCCTCAGTGTCAGCAGTACAGCAGGAAGAAACTACAGACAAAGAGGAAAAAAAACTCCTCCTGGCATAAAGCAGGAGTTCCAGCCTGGCTTCACACCGCCTGGTGTTTTTGTCTTGAAAAGCTGTAAACTCCAGATGGTGGAAAGAGAGGAAAAAAACTTAGTCTGGTGGATTAAGGGCTCCAAATCCTCCACTGAAAAGACACATAGACCACAAGCTGCTATTCAATCAAATGGGAGCATAATAGCCTTGTTGTGGGGGCTATATAAGGGATAATGCATCCAACAGAGTATGTGTTATGCATAGTTTATTCACTCAATGGATCGTAATGAGCGTAAGATCTTACCAGACAAAAGGATAATCGAGTTTTTGTTTGCTCATCATAATGATTTGATGTAATGTGAAGTAACACGTTCAAAAGGTGTTTTTCCGAAGACTCAGCCTCCCCTCTGAGAGAAACTCTGATAACAATACTCCTTCCCTCACATATTAAGTAAATAAAGTTCTGCTTTATTTTCATTAGGAGGCAAAGACGTCTCTTTAACTGAGATCCTGGATTCTTAATTATGTAACGCGAGAATAGGACATACCGGCCATTTGTTCAACAGTATGCATAAAAGCGCAGGTGCAAAAAAATCAGGAACACACCTGTAAATATTCACTATATCAGATAAAAGATCGCATAGTCACACAGGATGCATTTCAATATGGAATAAATGCATTAAAGGTTCACTTACAAGTTAAAGCACTCGGCATTCCGACCATGCCCTTCGTCTTTATGAGTTTTCTTGCTCTTGGCGGAATGTTGGTTGGCGCTTCTTTTCAAGCACTTTCTCTCGCTTATTTTTTGGCAGACCTTCCTCCAAACCAAAAACCTTCTAAACACTTAAGAATAATGAAGAAACAATGAAGCACGATGTGCCGGAGACAATCGATCCAGTCCAACGCCAGGCATCAGGTATGTTTTCTCAAACGCAACAGAGAATATCTGAGTGGGCGGTACTAATTGTAAGCATTTAAGCAGAAAGCCAATAACGCTCGTTTGCAGCAGGGAAACAGTAATGATTAACTCCCAGCGGCAACAATAGGACACCAGTTCAGCTCGCATAATCCTCACAGCAGACACACTTCCATTGCCTTGAGCAAAGTCGTTTACGACCTCAACTTGTTGGTGTATTGATTTTGTTTTTCATAGCCTAAATCTATCGCTCGGAAAGCTTTCACAAATTGTCACTGAAACGAGCAAAGACGAGAGAACTATGGTGGATATTTACCCTTTAGGGATGAATTAATGTTGAACTTTGAACAATAAACTTGCACGCAAGTTAAAACAAAGTTGAATATTTTGTGTGTCATCTGTTGAGTCGAAGCCACAAATTGTTTTGGATTGCATCCAGAGTCTCACGTGTTATTTTTTTCTTTACCAGCATAATATTTGGATGCTGGCTGAGAAGGCTGTCAACTGTACCACCCCCGAGACACGCATATACACACCCAGCCACCATCAGCTCTCCATCCACCCCTCCCGCACCCATCCACATATGCCACACGCTCCTGTCCACCCCACACCACCACCTCCTCCGCCTCTTCTCCCTTCCAGCAACCGCCCCCCCTTCCCCATCCTCCACTCCTGCCAGGCTGCCACCTGCTCTCTGCAGCATGCTGCACAGCTGCTGTGCTACAATGACAAATTAAGGTCCACCGTGGCAGGCAGGAGTCATTACCTACTACTCCTGCCATGGAAGACTTGAAGAGCTATCAGCTACCGGCGCTGTGTGCCTCCCCCCTTCATGTGCAAAGAAGGGGTAAGGGACACTAATCGTTTTAATGAGAAGCAGGAGATCAGGGGGAGTTACAGTTTGGGGACACATGAGCCAATATGCTGTGTCAGTCAGTGTCTGTGCAAGTCAGGTGTTATTGACTGTGCTGTTCTCACAAGCAACATAACAATGAAAGAATACACATTCACAACACATTCCTTATTATTTAAGATAAAACTGTTCAGAATCTTCAGATTTTACAAGAGTTGCATTTGCCACTCACTAGAGCACTTACTGTTCACATTCAGATAGCATTTTTCAATAGTTAAGTTACACTTATAGGAGAGTAACACAGTTTTAACTTTCTTTATAATAACATAAGAAGCCTATTTATAGTTCCGGTAAATAGGGTTGGTTTTATGCCTGACAGGCGTGGAAAACATACAGTTAAACACAGCACTGAACAATATAAGAAGTATGCAAAAAATAAGCATGCATGAGCATGCAAAAAATCTATTATTGTACGATCTACTGTACAATATAGAGCGCCTTGAGGTGACTGTTGTTGTGATTTGGCACTATATAAATAAAATTGAATTGAATTCAAATCTATTTATATGAGTCAACTCATTGTTTAAGTTGGACAGCGGTTGTAAACTTAAAATAAACACCCCAAATTGTAAACCACTTGTGCGCACACCTTAACTACTTAGCAGTACTACTTCAGACAGGCTTCACTGAAATACTGTAATGCCCCTGTATTGTAGTACATCTGTTATTATTTCAGTAGGGAACTCCATCAGTCACTGTGATCTAATCTAGTACTAATTCAGTGAGTCACCCTTTAAATGTATAAGTTTAAACAATATCTTTGACAGTGACAACAATGTCCTAACTCATCTTGTCAACTAGCCCTGTGACAGGTTAACAAAGAAGTGAGTAGTCAGTTGGTGGGAGACTGGAGTCAATGAAGAAACAGGCTTAGATGGTGGTAGGATTTTCAGTGGCCATTGTGGTCCCTCAATGTGACAGCTGGCCATTGCTCCCCCTTGAACCTCTTTCAGCCTCTTTGTCACAGCCTCTTTAATCAAACCAAGACTGTTACACAGCAAATACACTGACCTGAACTATGAGCTGACTGGATGACTAGCCAAATGTATTTGGAGCTGTTACAAGGTTTTAGCAATATGTAAACCCCCTCCCTGTTAAACTGTAGGACTAATATTAGCATGCGACCTAATGCATGAGCATTTTCATTTTTAAGTATAAAGAGAATGGTAAGTGGACTGGTTCTTATATAACGCTTTTCTACTCTCACTGAGCACTCAAAGCGCTTTATACAACTTGTGCATTTACCCAATCATGCCCATTCACACAAACACTTTATCTAAGGTTTTTAGGGCTTCTAACATTCACTCGCATTCACACTCCGATGGATGCATTGGAGGGCAACATGGGGTTAATATTTTGCTCAAGGATATTTGGCTCTTATCTGATTTTTGTGACATGGTAATGATTAGAGGTTTTTGTGTTTTTCTTCTCAGTGTTGAGACATAGTATTCTCGAGCCTTTGGGTACGGCTTCTCCAAACTCTGTGGAGCTCAGTTATAACCAGCTTTGACCATTACTACACCAGCCCCCATATTTACCTATTCACTCTTCACTGTACAATGGTTGACCTGACAGATTCTTAATCCACATGAGAGATTGCCCTTTTTTCCAATAATGTGCTTTCTCAGCTCACTGTACAAAGTCAAGAGGGGGCAAGTCATTAGCTGGTACTGTTTACCCTACTTTCTCAGCAGTCGTGCCATCTGTGTGAGCACTGTAGGTTGCATAAGGCCTGGCAGATATGACACCTCCGCAAAACCTGTTCCCTTTCATCCATTGTTTTAGTCAGCTCCTCCAAAATTATCTCCTTTTTTTGTCTGTTCCCTCAGCTTTCTTTTTACAAATCCACCCTCCTCAGCTATTTTCTTTTTGCGATTATTTACCTTTACCAATTTTCCTCTATTATTTACACACCTCCTCTAGTCTCCTCCTGTCATCCCTGACAGCTGACAGGCCAGACCCTGCCTGGTGGTGACACTTCACCCACGCCGACCCAAGCCAGATCACTTGTCCATGTGTAAGCCAGAGCCAGGGCCAAGTCCAGGATTTCTACTGGGGTGTGGAGGGGAGGCTGCAGAGGCAAGCAAGATGGCCCTAGTCATCATAATCATTCATTGCCTGCCGGTCCTTCTGTCCTTGGCCTCCTCCCACTCTTCATGCTTTTTTGTCATCCACATGTCAGGGCCACAAGGCACGCGTATCAGCTGAGCCCAGGATGGTCAGAGTCAACGGGGTCAGGTGGCAGACGCTTGGTTAATTCCTCTGAGACCACAAAGTGCTTGTGTCAACTCATACAGACACTGAAATACACAGATAAAGACAAACAGACATGCATTTGCATAGACACACATGCACCGCATTCAGTACGCAAAATAAGGCAGGCTCTATATAGACCATGATGTTAGAGAAGCTGATTGGGAGAATGGGGTGGGGGTATCAAATAGATAGATCAGCATTAAGAAGGAGGAGGGGAAGATTATAAACACACGAGCAGATGGAGAGAGATATATTCCTATTATGTAGATCCGTCTAACCCTCAGTGTGGTCTCCTCTCCTCCGCATGAATGTCTCATCCATATATACCTTTACATTATTCAGGAGGTTTTAATGAGAGTAACTAAATATTGCGGTGATTGTGGTTGCTGGGTTGTTTAGATGGCAGAAGGAGGGCCACAGGTGTACAAGCCTGAGACTTATTCTTCTGTTTGACCTCTCATTATCACCCCCAAATTCATTCATTGTTATCCTGTGTCCTTGGGTGTTCGGGAAGCAGGGCGGTATGTCTGTCTACTGTTGTCTGTTCACAGCACAGTCTGTCATTCATTTTTAAGAATAAATTATTCCATATTTTTAATCTATTATTATCCCCTCATCTGTCTGTCTGCTTCAGCTTATCCATCTGTTTTCCTGCCTTTTGCCCCATTTTTTTTAACCTTTCTCCTTTTTTTTGCTCATTTAAGAACATTTTCAATGACTTTCAGGTGCTTAAAAATAACATAATTCCCAGTTGCTCTGCTAGATGAAAATGCCACAATCATCACTCGTCTATCTATATAGATATCCTTAGGATAGGATAGGATATCTATCTATCTATCTGTGTGAATGAGTGTGTGAATGTGTGTGTGAATGGGTGGATGACTGGATATGTAAAGCGCTTTGGGGTCCTTAGGGACTAGTAAAGCGCTATATAAATACAGGCTATCTATCTATCTATCTATCTATCTATCTATCTATCTATCTATCTATCTATCTATCTATCTATCTATCTATCTATCTATCTATCTATCTATCTATCTATCTATCCATCCATCCATCCATCCATCCATCCATCCATCCATCCATCCATCCAGCAGCCCGTCATGGATGGCTTGATGAGAGGTCTGGTCTGTTGTTACAGAGGAACAGGTGGGGCAGACTAAACAGTCAGCACAGGGTTGAAATGAACACATACACAAAACACACACACATGCAAGCTGCAGGGAGGCAGGCTGTCAGCCGCTCAGACACTAGTCCATATGGTAGACCTCTGGAGCTGTTGCCCTTAGCAGAGTAGGGGAGGGAAGCAAAGATGCTTGGAGGATGGCAGGAGAAGGCAGAAGGATGCAGGGGGACGTTGAAACTAATCAGTAGGGCTCCCCAACTGTCCACTGTCTTTGGGGAGTTGAGATATGCATATATGTGACTGACTGAACTAAGGGTGCAGAGATGATAAGTTGGGGGGTTGTAGTCTGTTTGTCTGCTTGAGTGTATGTGTACATCCATCCATTCATTTTCTTAACCGTTTATCCAACTGTGGACATGGGAAGGGGGCTGCATTCTGTCCCAGCTGGCGTTGGGTGAGAGGCAGAGTACCCCCTTTACAGGTTATAAGTTATGTGGAAATAATGCTTTAAGTTCTTAATTTGATTTCATTTATTTAACATAAATACAATACATATTCTAGTGCTTTAAGCAATTGTTAAATTGAAATATATAAAAAAAATAGATAGAAATAATGATCTAGCAATTTTCACATGTGTTCTGTATATACAAATTGTGTTTGTAGTTTGTTGTCATTATTATTCAAACGTATTGTCTTATTACTTAAACAACAACAAGAGATACAATAGCAGTCTGATGTTGTTGAGAAGTGCTATAGGGTAATGTTAGTTGTCTTCAGCATAGCAGAAAACCAGTCTGCCTTGACCTAGACAGAAATGACGTTTATAGATCATTAACATGTTAAACTTTTATTCAACTTACATTTAGTCATATATATTTATATATTAGTTTGTTTTTGTTTTTTTAAATTTATGTTAGCAAAGATAAAATTAAATACATTGTCAACTACACATACAGCCATCATAGATAAAGTTAATATTGTTTTTGTTTTTTAATATATCATATAGTCATTTTAAGCATTTAAATAAGGTTTTTTTTTAATATTTAAATGAAAATCTTGTGTTTTATATCCTTTATTCATTCATTCTTGATTTTTACATGCAAGCCCAATATAACTGCTATTAGGTTTATCAGCAATGACATACATTCACGCAACGCACTCTATTAGTGCAAATCATCATTCACCGTTTTGGTTGTTTTTCCTGTACACAACAGAAAACAGATTTAATTTCAGGTCCTTGACTTCTTGCTGACTTAAGCTCTAGTGTAATTTGACGGTGCTCAGTATTGGTTAAATCCTGCAAGGACAATGATGAAATATGATGTCATCCTACACTACTGTAAATGCAAGCACACTAGCAAACAAGTCACTACTTTAATGTGCACAATTTTAATACTATAGATGACTAGATCCACTCCAAACAATCCAATCAGTTTTGTTTTTTGTGTGTGAGAGATCCTTACAAATCCTGCTCTTCCATTCAGCTAAGCTTTGCAAATATATTAAGCTGTGCTACTGTGAAAGAGAGGCCGGCCACCTGCCACTCACATCCCAAATAGACCAACAGATGCATAGACTGGAGGTCAGATGGCCAACCACTTGTCATAATGCTAAACATCACCATGTAGACCCACTTCTTAAGTCAAGCACTGTTGTTGAAGTCTCCCATTCATTTTTGCTGTGCTATTTATATGTGTGCTTCTATACATGTGCTAATTAGTACAAGGACGTATCCTTTTCTAAACAAAAGTGTGGACAAAGGAGGATAAGGTTTATGGGTGGAATGAGAAAAGGTGACAATAAACTTCATATAAATCATTTGTTTCATTAATTATGTTAAATGTAGCAAGGGTAACTGAACCTCAAACCACACTGGCTATGTATAAAAGATGGGTAATTTTTACCTAATGCCAGCACCAACTAGTTTGGTTAGGCAGGTGGATCTGTAATTCACTGTGATTTTGAATGGGGTGCTAATTTTAGATGTTGGAAAAACAGGTTTAAAATATACTTACTGGAGAAACTGAATAGCCATTTCCTTTAGGCGACATGTTTATTGTTTTGGGGATTTTCCGCCTTCTAGAACAGGAAGATTGGGATGACAATCCTACATACCTGCACACGTGAGCTGGAACAGAACCAAACCCAGGCCTCTGAGCTGAGGACAGACTTTTCTACATGCGGTACACACTCTGACAGGTGAGCTACAGGTGCTGTTCTTTTGTGCGCTCATAGGTTGAACAGAACAGGACACTGCCGCTTGGCTAAAACAAGCTCCGATACTGGACCTTATTTCTACCTCACAAAATCATAGCAACTGGCCAATAAATCCATTCGTTCATTAACCATTAATTAATTAAATGCCACATTGTACACTTGCCATAGAGTGGTTTCATCATAGTTGTGTCTTTTTTTTAAAAAAACAGTTGCTTGCTGTTGCTGAAAACAACAGGGTTGATGTGATAGCTGAGTTTGTATGACTTATTTGGAAACACAGGAATCATCTGACTTCACTTTAAATTTGAAAATCCACATTTTTAACTGCAAGACTATGTTCCCCATCACATCTATATAATATTAATGGATACGATGCCAATAAAAACAAGCTCCATCTTGTATGTTCATAAACAGTATAATTGTTGTATCTTTAGTATTTCCAAGTAAACCCTTTGTCTTTACTTTAAAGTGTCACCCCGGGCAACTGAAATGTCCAAATGATAGTTGTGATTGGTCCAATATTTGTTTATATTATCTAAATGTATTTATTTATTTTGCTCTTTGAGTACCATATGGCATTAATTGCCTACAAATCCATGAATACTAATAGACATATGGTTGGATATGAACTAAATAATCAAAGGGTAATCCTGGGACAGGCTGTGCTTGTTTAATATCAGTTAATGACGCAGTAATTGCATTTTAACCTTATACATATGGCCTATACTTTATAACTGCAAAATGTGTTTTCTTTAACAAGACTGTAGTAAAGTCTGAAATAGTTTCTCTTAATTCAGCTGTTTTTACTGTTTATTTTATTTCTATCACAGTGAAAACCTCATCGCATAACAATCAGAAGCTGTTCCTAGATTTTTTTTTAAAGTACTCTATAGGACATGTGGGAAATCTTTGTTATTTAAACAGATTAGGTTTCCAGTGTAGAGGTAATAGAGCCATTTAATCACTAGAGGGAGACAAAAGATTTGAATCTAAGCTTTGAAATTCCCTGTTGAATATTTAGTGTGAAGCTGAGCCATGGTCTATGACTTAAAAAACAAGTTGTTAGAAATAAAGTTGTTACATCAATATTCACTACAGTAAACATGAACCAATTAGAATAAAGTAAGCGTTGATATTTGAGTTGATTAGCTACTTTAGAATTATAAAGAAATGTTGTTGACAGATGAGAATATTTAGAGCATCTGTGTGGGTTTAGAGGAATTTTCAGTCAAAGCTCCAAACTTGTTTTCATTAAGGGAGCAACTGCCTCTAAACAGCCCACCCAGAAGAGTGTTTTCCAACCCTGAGTGCTGGGACTTCTTTGCTATTTCACCTGCTGTGAAGCAGATGCAACACAGGCTGCCACACACACAGCTGAAGGGCTGACAGATACCTTGCCGATGCAACAGAGCATAGGAAATGAGGACTGCTTCATCAGCTTGTTTCAGTGACTCCTGCATGGTCTTAATGTCTATGCTGCACAATTAAGTGCACCTCTGCTGAGTCACCACAACAGTCCAGTACTTATCCACGTTGAGTTTCTGTCAAGACCGAGACTGAACGGCTTGGCTTATTACTCCTGAAATCATGGCATATTAGGAAATAGTTCAAAATAGTTATTGCATTTTTTTTCACATTTTTCATTACATATTTACTACTCACTACTAAATGAAAAAGAAAACTGACAGCCAGAGTAGATTTCTGCAAATTACAAAAGAAATGGAAAGCATTGCTAAACAGTTTGAACTGAAGAAATGAGGAAGGAAATAAATTAAATCTGAAAAATATTTTAGTTTGAACTGGAAATTTAAACATGAAAATTGTGGACTGAAAAGAACTGAAATTCCACTTACTGGCACTCATCTTCAGCATACGCAGGATTGTTTTGGGTTTTTAACTGAAACACCATGAGTTGCATTTTTGGCAGTAGCCCCGGTGGAATCAGTTTACTAATCTAAACCACGATTCTACCTTCTATCTGCAGAAAATTTCAAACACAAACAACAAAGTTTTCATGTATTTTTTTTAGCCCATTTCTTCACTGTCATGGAATTCCCAGTCTGGGAGATGAGGTCGTTTGGTCTTGGTCTGTATCCAGTATTGATTCATCCTTTGCGATGCTCAAACACCACGCTGCCAACTCATTTGGTACCTACTGGAGAAGAGCTTTGGGCTAATCATGCTTTGTACAACATCTTACTGGTCACGTGTCTGGTTTTAACAACATTTACTGGTTATTTGGTTACTGACCAACTTTAACTATGCCTCAGCTGCTGCAACAGGGCATCGGTGTCATGGTAGTGAGGGGCATTATGGCCTCTTTCAGTTCCTGTTGTCCTGAAACTGATTTTGAATAAGAGCTAATAAATATAATTGTTCTGATTAACGTGCAGGCTTCTTCATGGTAACATCACACCCACTGTTTTCTGTCAGCAGAATTCAAGCCGAAGATGCTTAGTGGGTGTCATTCCTGATATAAGCTCTCTTCACTAGAAATACGTTTCTGGCCTTGAAATCGATTTTGTTTTCCTTATTGCAGAACTTATATATATATATATATATATATATATATATATATATATATATATATATATATATATATATATATATATATATATATATATATATATATATGCGCAGTGATTTTGCGCGTTTCGGGCACACTGGAAATGAGATCTGTGATCTGAGGCTGGGTGTTGAAATACACTCGAAATAAATAATGAATCAAAAACTTAATTATGCGTGGCTCAACCTCACATTGCTGATTAACGAATGGGCTGAACAAGAAGCTCTTTGAACTTTGAGTGTGTGTCAACACCGCTGCTAATCGCATCGCCCTCAATTAACTTTACTTAGCCTACTACTGGATAAACCTCTTTTGGAGGAGGAGGAGAAAATAGAGGGAGGGGGGTTCAATGTGTGTGTCTGCATGCCCCCTACCACAGCCCTCTACCCCCTCTTACAGGACTGCCAGCCCGTCTAGAGTTATTCCAGGAATGCGTTGAACATGGCTGCCGCGATGAAGGCGCAGAAAACGGGACTGCTGGAACTTCGAGTGACCGTGGACCGCTGGATCCGGGTATTGGCTACACTTACCGAAGATAGTCTCACGTTAAACCCCGGCGAGGGCACCGAAGAACCCGCGAAGCCAAACCCGAGTCCTGCCGGTGCTATCAACGGAGACCCCCCGAACCTCAGCTCGTCCCCGGTCCCGGAAACCATCACCAACGTGAAGCGCACGGTGCGAGTTACCAAGCAAGATGTTGGCGGGCTCGGAATCAGTATCAAAGGTAAGGTAGTTTACGAAAGTATCTTAAAGATAGCTAACTGCATGAACGGCGAGTTACTGTCAGTTAACACAAGTTTTGACTACAGCGTACCTTCTGTCACCCACCGCGAAAACAGCGGCCAGTTAACTTGCCTAACTTCAACAATGTGCAACAATTCTCAGAAACGTGCGTAAAATGCAACTTTTCCGCGATTTGCTCTATGACAAATATCCGTTCGTGTTATAACTCACACGTATAGGTCCGATGTTAGCGCAGAAAAAACGACAGCTGTGATTTTCTCAAGCTGTTTCTCTCCTCAACAGGGAACCATTTCAGTGCACCACAGTCACCGGAGACGGTAATTAGTTCGCTACTGTCATGTAACGTTGGGTTCCACCGTGTTTAAATAACTTGGATAATTGAATTGAGAGAAATCAGGAAATGGCACGTGATTCTGTTTAACTCGATTTGGGTTTTAAAAAGTTTCCACAAATCCCCGAATACTTTCCGTAGATGCTTATTACCCAGCAGTGTCGACACCAGCAGTTCATTTAAACATATTTATTTATGGACTACAGACACCAAACAAAGCAGGTTATAAACCTGAATATTATGCGTTATCAACCAACACTCACATACACAAATGTGTCATTAGTTTTATTAGATCTAACTTCTGATTATGAAGCTGTAACACCAATAAATATATGTGACAGAGTAAAATCCACGCTCTACAGAGTATTTTAGGTGGTTCAAAGACCTTTTTGGCTGTGGAACTTTGCTTTTGAATAAGCAATCTGGAGTAGACATGGACACAGAGACCTCTACTGCACATAGTGGCCACAAGAATATTGTTTCTACAGGGACTTCTCAATGAAGAAAGGTTGTAATCTCTCCATATTTTACCAGCAAAGCCTGCATACCTGCCATGTGTTTTGCAGCAGCTGATAAAAGACTTTTCCTTGTCCTGCTTCCACAAAAATAGCCTATCTCTGTGGGGATCTCAAACTGAAGATGATTAGGAAGGTTGAGCAGTGGGATGCTATGTAAATATAAAAGATTAAACGGACAGGAATGTGATAACAAAGTTTTAGGAATGTTTTGGATATTATTATATTTTATAGACGGACAAATATTACAGCTTTTGTTCTTGAAATTTAGTAGCAACTGATAGATTTACACTTTTTCTTTTTACACAGCTTGCTTTGTGTCTTTACATTGTCTTTATAATTGAAACAGTAATTAGGTGGTCATTTTCATATTCTTGCCACACACAGTGGGGTTCCGCCGCCTTGGCTTTAACTAGAATTGTTTGAGGTTATTGTGGTGAACTTATGATTCTTTTGTGCAACTTAAATAAACACTGTTTGTTGCACACTGATGTATTACATACTGTGTTTCTTATTTTGCTTGGGTCGTGATAAATGCAAATGCAGACCCCACAATTCTCGCCTAAAAAGTCAGCTTTCTAAATTCAGATTTTCCTGGTGGTGTGTTGTAAATATGTACTGGAAGAGTTTTCCTAGAATTACATATAAAAATAAAAATCTCATTAGGTTTCTTGCACAGTCTCAATAAATCTAATGATATTTTTTAATCATAACCCCTGTGTGATGACATGTATCATATCAATGAATTATTGTCAGTTCACAACCTTAAGTCACCTTGTGTTGTAAAGCATGGGCTGCCAAGGCAGTAAAAGGTGTAATAAATAACGGGCATGGATCTATAAGCAGCATGTGTGGGTATAATTGCATGTGTGTGAGCTGTAGCTTCCTCCTGGCAAGTTTGTCTTCCCAGGTAATCACTTGGCGATTGGTTGATGTAAAGTGTCGAGTTGATAGATAATTGTAAACTTGCATTATTGTCATGTTGCAAAGATGGCTCATCATTGTAGCTGCTGGTGACATCTTAATTTTTAGTCCCCCCGCAATTCCGAACAACAACAAAACAAAGCCAAACCCTAATGACATAACTGTGATGTCCATCTGTGGAAATGGGTGGGTTTGAAAATCAGACAGCATGTTATTAAAACCAAATCCTAGCTAGAAGCCTTTTGGCTTGACATTGTTGCGATGCTGGATGTTCAGAGGCAGTTTTGGGAGGAAGGGTATACAAGATTGAAAGTGAAAGGTGCAGGCAGAAAGAGCAGGCCAAACATGAAATGGTATATGGGACAAGAGGTCAAAGAGGTGAAAAGAGTAAAAAGAAAAAAGAAGCAGGAAGAAAAAAGTGTCAGAAACGCAGGGGGAAACAAATGAAAGAACAGAGAAAAACTTGTAGGCTAGTTGACACCGCATTGCGAACAGCTGAGAGAAGCAGCTCACAGCAGTCAGTTGTCATTGGCTAAAGATGAAAGCTATGTGGCTGGGAGTGGAGTACTCCACTAGTGTTAATTTTAGGGAGCCCACCCCAGCTTGAGGAAGAGTACGGAGGCAACTTTAACTCACGTCTAAATTTAAGAGGGGAGGCATGGAATCTAGACTCCAGGTCTCTGGACAGGCAGAATGGTAAAAGTTTGCGTGTCTCTGCAGACATTTTTCCTTCTTTGGAGCCACTGAGGTGCACGGTCCGTGCATATAACCACAATGACAGTCAGAGGGAATGCTACTTTGAGAGAAGGCAGTTGGTGAACAGTACCATAAAACAATTATTTCACTTTAAAACCATCCCAGACTTTGTTTGAATAGTCCCTATGTGTTGAATTCCAGTTGGGTGGGCCAAATATTATGAAACCATGTTTTGGTTCCTGAAACTCTTATAACAGACCAACTCATACTTTTTCCAGACATTATTTTTGTCAGTCAGCAAGACTCAAGTGCAACATTGCATAACAAAAATATTAATAAAATTGCATTAGGAATATGAATCCACAATACTTTGAAGTTTTGTTTTGACTCTATATATTGTTCCAGCATTGTGTGAATTAAGCTGATGACAGTTGAAGTGCAGACGTGCAGATTTTTTGATGATGAAGAAGCATTATAATAAATAAATTAGATACACAGCACTATTATACCATTTACTAATCTGCCATAAGAAGCTTCTGTGGCTCCACCCTGTCTGTACCACTGCCACCCACCTTATATTTGATTGACAGATTCCCAGCTGTAGGTGCTGAACTGTATTTGACATGAAATGCACCTGCAAGAATGGTAGGAAGGAAATAAAGGTTTGTGTGGGAGTGGCAGACATATTAATGGTTATTTTTTAGAACAATATGTCAAAAAATGTTTATTCTGCAATCATTCCAGTAAGTGGTATTTCAGACTTGAGGGAAACTTCAGACTCTCTTGGGAATTTCCTCTCTCCTCCAAGGTCAGGCTTTATAATGTAAAGAAAGTGGGAAAAAAATATTTTTAACTGTTCCTTAAAGGTTTTGTCTCCTCATTGATTCAAATGTCTACTCTCTAAACGTGCCCCCATCCTTTTCTCTGCCAACGCTAAGTGTTTCTGACACCCTCCTCATCATCCCCTGGATACTTTAGCCCTTTTTCAGACTCACACTCTTTACCATAAAACCGATGACCTCCAAACTTGTTGGCCTTATGTCTAAACGAGCTTCACTTTTTTTTGTAAAAGTCATGATCTCTATCTTTCTAGGCCAGGCCGAGTAACATTTAAATATAACTTTATTAACGACACAAGTTTGAACTGCAGCCACTGCTGTCTCTCACATGCTGGTATGCTGAGCAGCACACACTGAGACGTTGCTCTTGTAGACAATGGCATGTTCAAAAGTGTTGCCACACTTGAGTAGAGCTTATGCTGACAATGCTTGTCTCCTTTTTTTATGGTAGAAAGCACTGGCTCCGTCATTGCCTTGGGCATGTCTGAATGAACCTGTGTGGAACATTAAAGTGATAGTGACCTATATTTGAATGCCGCCACTTTAACAGACTAATGAAGCCATTAATGTTACATTCATCATGTCTGAAAATGGCTTTAGAAACCAGTATCACTATATCCTAGAAACTCTCTTGCCTACTGTGCAACTGCTGTACTACATTTGAATCCTCTGTTATATGCACTGTGTGATCTTGAGCTATATCAATCCATATCAGCTTTAATGAAGCCTTATTGTATGTTCACTCATATTGTCTGCAGTCGTTGTTGCAACTCTGTCCATTCACAGCAATTCTGTTAGATCTTCCAGTATTAATTATGTGGTTGGATTAGCTTATTTACTGTTATTATTCAGTTTTGTACAAGAGTGTAGTTACTTATTTAAAGAATGTAATGAGTTGGGGCTATCTTGTGCCTGTTACCTCATGAATAAAATGTTAATTTAGTGGTATATAACATGCTAGGCCATGATATGTGTGTGTGTGTGTGTGTTCCTCCTTGGGTCTTCTGCAAAAGTCTGAGGTACTGCACAGAATCTTAGCTGTTCCTAGGACTGCACTGGACTTAGACCCCTAATGTTGTGCCTGTAATCTGCTGGAGCCACTCTTCCAGTTACATCTCCTAATGCTCCTGTTACCACTGGGACTATTATGGGCTTTACCTTCCACATCTGCTCCAGTTGTTCCCTGCTACTTCTCTGTTTTCTTGTGCTCCCTTTTCTCATGTTGCTGTCCCCTGGGACTGCCACATCTACGACCACTGTGGTCTTCTGCTCCGTGTCAACCACCACTATGTGTGGTTGGCTGGCCAGCAGCTGCTTGAAGTCCCACAGGACCTTAGCCTTGTTGTTCTCAACCACCTTCTGTGGTGTCCTCCATTTGGGAGTTGGGTACTTCTAACCCATATGAGGCACAGCTGTGCTTGCACACTATCCCAGCCACTTGGTTGTGTCTCTCAGTGTACACTGTCCCAGGTTACATCTCCTGCACCTTCCTGGTCCTGTTGACTGTGGCCTGTAGATCTCCAACGTTGATAGTAGAATTCTCTCACACTCCATATACAATATGCAATATCCATTTACAATGTCACCCACTAAAGAAAGAACTGCAGATTTTTTTTGTATTGTAGTATAGTGAAGTCTATCATTTCTACCAGTTAGTTGTATCTACTTACAACCACAAAATGCTCTCTTAGAATGACTCTTATAGGCTTATAGGCAGATAACATGGTATCCATCTACTTTGGCTTCTGTATTTGTTGTTGGTTCTTCAGCTCCTTTTCAAAATGGCATTAATTAAACACAAACCTTAAAAAATATACCTAGCAGTATTGATAGTCATGCATGTTACTTAACTGTCCTGTGACAAATTCCCATATCTTTTTTTAAGATTTAAAGTAATTACTCAAGTTTATAAGTTTAGTTGTTTTTTTATTAAACATTTGATGATATACATAAAAGATAGCATCACCAACAAAGCTTTAAAACCCACATTAACTTATCTTTTCTATAAGCTTTCTGGAACACCCTCGTTAATTCAGTGACTGAGTCAGTGAGGGCCACATATTGCCTCTGATTATACATCTATATGATGCTATGGTGCTCAGAATAGTGGATAAGTTCATCGTCCTGGTGGCGTGTGTAGAAGTTTTGATATTTTTAAGAATACTACATTGGGTGTCCAAAGAAATTTGCATGATAAAAATCCTCGCAGAGGGATCACCCAGAAGAAATAGCAAAAAAAACCAAAACACAAAAAGCATTTTATCGTCTTTAAGACTATTTCTCACTAGCCTGAAGGCCAAAGTCCAGCTTTAAGCTGACATTAACGATGATATTTCACATGAAGTGCGGAAGCCCACCACAAGAGTTACAGCGCATCCATCAGCTTACTAGTTGACCTTCATTGTGTGACAAAGAGACAAAGGGAGGGAGAGTCGGAGACACAGACCATAGTACAGTAGGCCGATCACTGTCTCCATCAGTTTTTATGTGCTCGTTTAACTGCAGTTTAGGTGACTAATGTTAAGGTGATAAGGGACAGAAACTGTTTATTTCATATTTATAACTACCAACCAGCCACACACTTTTTTAGTTTTATGACTCAGCTCTAACTTATACCTTCTGGTGTGAAGTCACAGTGAATTTAAGGGCATTTTTATCAGTGCTTTATTTACCAGCGTCCAAGAAAACATATAATTTGATTTGCTTTATATACTGCCAATAGGCCGTTCAAATAGGAACTAC